>NW_023270469.1:10298368-10589100 GCF_011800145.1 Mirounga leonina
GCTGTGTCTCTCTCTGTCAAATAAATAAATAAATCTTTAAAAAAAAAAAAAAAAAAGGAAGGCAGAGTTGAGCTGGGACCTAACAAGAACGTCATGAACTAGCACAGTCACCTTTGGAAAAAGTCAGAGTCTGAATGGAGAGGGGTGTGCTTCCTAAGGACTGGGGATAGATCAAGTCTGGTTTTACATATGTTCATGCAAAATATAACACCTGCCATCTCAGGGGCTTCTCATTGGGACATTTAGGACACAGGAAGGGGCTATGGAAATGACCCCAATTTTCCACTTATTAGATTTATTAAAGGATTTCAAATCTTTGACAAAGAGCCATACAATAAACCCCTAGATTGACTACCATCTTTCTGCACCCACTTCATCCTCCCCCTCTCATACACACGTACACACTTCCCCTTTGCCAAACCATCCAAGCATTGGCGGCAGACATTATGAAACTTAAAACCTACTTTAGCCCTCATTTCCCCAAAATAAGAACATTCTCCAACCAACCATCTGCCAGTACCACTGTTAGAAATCAACATTAATTCCACAGTATCATCCAAATTTCACTCTATTCTTAAGTTCCCCAAGGCCCCCACAATGTTTTCTCCCAGCCTTGATCCAGGGTCCCTTCAAGTTTCATGAATTTCCTTTGGTCTCTCCCATTCAAGAACAGTCCTCCAATGTGGTGGGCAGAATAATGGCCCCCAAAGTTGTCCATTATTCCATAGAACCTGGGAGTATGTTACCTAGTGTGTCTAGAGGGTCTTTGCAGACATGGTTTAGTTAAGGGCCTTGGGTTAGGGGACTTTCCTGAATTACCTAGTTGCATCACAGGGGTCCTTCTAAGAAGGAGGCAGGAGGGTCAGAGGAGACGTGATGATGGAAGCAGAGGTCTGAGTGTGGGAGTCAAGTATTTAAGGCAACCTTGAAGAGCTAGAAAAGGTAAGGAATAGATTCTGAGAGCCCCCAGAAGGAACACCGCACTGATGACACTGTGACTTTAGTCCTCCAGAATGTAAGCTGAGTCCTCCAGAACTGGGACTTCTGACCTCCAGAACTGTGAAGTAGCAAATTTGTATTGTTTAGCCACCAAGTTTGTGGTAATTCGTCACCACAGTGATAGGTAACTAATACATCAGAGCTTCTCCATTCTTCATGACACTGACCTGTTCCAGATGTCCAAGGTGGTTGTCCTATAGAACTTCTCGCTGTACAGATTCCAACTGATTAAACGTAAGTTAAACATCTTCATCAAGAACCCCACATGGGTGATGAGGTGTACCTCCCACTCATCTGGTCCCACGACTGGTCATGCTACACTTGGCCCTTGGTTCAGGCAGTTCTATCTCCCCACTATAAAGTCACATCCCCCTTCAGAGTTAATACATAAACTGGGATAAAATTTTAAGAACATGTGATTATCCTGCTCCTCACTAGCCAGTTCGACAGTTTTGATGGCATGTCAATTGTGTAAAACGCATTCCTGAAGCCTGATAATTTTGTAGCGTAGCCATTTTGAACCTCTTGCTAATGGCATTAGAAGAAACTATACTTATGTAGGTGTTCAGGGGATAAAATCAGCATTTTCGCCTGAGTGAGCAAGGACATCTGGTATACCAAGATTATGCCCTTCAAATACACTAAAATGTTTTCTGAGATGCAAGACTATGGGATCTGTTCATCCACAAACTGAGATGTATACACAGAAAAGGGATCTGGATGCAGGTGTGTGTGTGTGCCTTGCATACGTGTCCATCCCATGTGAAACACTGTTCCAGTCTTCAGTGCTGAGCTCCTGGCACGAAAGGCATCAAGTGAGATCAAGACACCGGGAGACCAGGAGCTATGTGTCCTGCAGGTAACAGCTACAAAGGGGCCAGGGGCACAGCAGATGGCCCAGTCCCCTTCCACACCCTCTAATAAGACAGTGCTGTCCAATAGAAATAGAAAATAATGTGAGTGACATATGTAACCTAAAATGTTCTACTAGCCACATTAAAAAAATTAAACAAGGAAAAACAAGGTGAACTTAACCTTAATATTTTATTTAAGCCAATATATTAAACGTTATGATTATAACTATTCACAAAATAGTATCATTTACATATGTAATCAACATAAGAATGATTAAGGATGCATTTAATTTTTTTCTTGTTCCAGGTCTTTGAAATCCAGCGTGCATTTTGTACTTGGGGCGTGTCTCCATTTGGACCAGCTGCACTCCAAGTGCCCGGTAGCCCCTTGGGGCCCCTTGGGGCCCGGAGCTGTCACGCTGGGCAGCACAGCTCCCATCTAGGACTCCCTCCATCTTATAAAGGTGCACGTCTCATATTGCTCTTCAACGTTCCCAAATAGCAGTCTCCTGTCCTTTTATTCTCCCCTTCCAAACCCACAGTCCCAATAGAATGAAGATGAAAAGGCTAAAGAATTCCTGACTAGGAACACCATTTGATCCTTTCCTCCCCAGGGAATAATTTGACAACTGTCCTTAACTTACAAGCCGTTGAGAAAGAGAAGTGTGTGAGAGTAAAGAAGCAACCACTCAAAGTCTGACCTTTTGGGGAACTCCAGGAATATGGAATAAGCCAGTATTTATTTTATACGAGAGAAAAGAAGAAAAACGGTTAAGAACTATCGGCGCACGGAAACAATTAACAATTAATCATCAGTAGCCTTCAGATCCAAGGAATTTCAGGGGATTTCATGCATGTACAAAAATATCCAGGCAATAACTGAAAGGGACATTTGTCTTCAGCAGTTTTTTTTCAGGGCTTTTACTGGAAACCAGGGAGAAAAATAAGGCTGGTCAGTCTCCACTCTTCAGAGTTCTTTGGGGGGGCCAATCAACCCTTGCCTTATACTGTACCCACATGAGGCAATTTAGCTTATCTGTGGGTTCAGGGGAGATTTCCTAGAGAAGCAAGGAGTTGGCTAGGTTTATAGTAATTTCTGTGAGGTTGGTGTCATTTTGCAAATCTGGCAATTGAGTTTGGGAGACCTTAATCAGTTTGCTGAGATTACTCAGCAAGTGAGCAGGGAAACCAGGATTTGAATCCTAGGAGGAAAATGGTAAGTCGGTAGAATATCCAGGCTGTCCCATCTGTGTGACACAGAGACACCAAGGCTCCCTAAAGATCCTTGGAGGCCGGCCTAACGCAGGCGGGCAGTGGGCCAGGGGATCTAAGTGAGAGCTAACCTATACTGAGTGCTTGCTGGGGGCCAGGGCTCCTTCTCGGAACACTACACAGACTCGGCAGACAAGGCCCGACCTGACTGGGTCCCCAGCAATTCTCCAGTATTATCCCCCCTCCCTCTTTACCTCACCGTGCTCCACCACACTGGCTCCCTCCAGATGTTCCTCAAACACAACAAAGCCCAATCCCACCTCACAGCCTTTGCACGAGCCATTCCCTCTGCCAGGGGCACCTTCCCCCCCCCCCCCGATGTCCACAGGGCTCCCCTCCTCACTCGCCCCCTCACCTCCCTGCTCTGGCGCCACTCCCTCAGTGAGACATCCCCTGACCATGCTATTTAAATTCAGGGCCAACACTGGTGCCTGGCACACAGCGGACAACCAGCACAGACATTTTATGAAGACATGTTTAGTCAAGGACAGCACCCTGGTGCAAGGTGCCTTTTGAAGTAGGGTCCCCCAGGCCAGCCTCCAAGGCAGCTGACAGACTTAACAGACCTGCGGTTGTTCGAGGCCCTGGGGAAGGGCGTCCCACAGGAGGACACAGCTGGGCAAAGGCCCTGAGAGGAAAAAGTGCTCGGAGAGGGTGCAAAAGCAGAGGGCTGGAACCGAACGTGTGAGGGGGAGCAGGGGGAGGCTGAGAGGTCTGTGGGATTCTGTGGGGAATGCGGGGGCTCTTGGGAGGTTGGAATTTACTCTGAACCACAGGAGACAGGCAGGACTTTACATGGGTTTTTAACATGTTCCCTCTAGCCCTTGTTGGTAAAACAGTTAGGAACCCGACGTGAGGCCAAGGAGATGGGGTGGCCTAGGCATCCACGTGTCCCTTGTGATGCTCACGAACATTCATTGAGCTCCCCGAGCCCGCCACGTGACCGATGGGCGGAGCCCGGCCGAAGCCCCGCCCCGAGTGCCTGGACACGCCCCCGGCCCGTCGTGAGCAACCCCCCGCCCCCCCCCCAAGCCCGGGGGAGCACAGACTCAGGCAGGAGGTGGAGGAAGGTCCGAAATCCTCGCCTTTATTTCTCGGCCGGCCTCGAAGGGGGTGGGGGTGGGGAGCTTCGGGGGGGTCCTAGTGCTCTGGGGGCGGCTCCAGGTCCTCGCGGAGGGCGCCCGGGCGCTCGGGGCCAGCCTGCGGGAGCGGCGAGTCAGGCTGCCGGCCCCGGCTCCCGAGGGCGCTGGCGTCCCCGCACGCAGGCCGGCGGCTGCCTTTACTCTAGCCGTCACGTCCCCCGCCGGGCGCCCTGCTCCCCACTGATGCTTTCTCCAAGAGACTCCGAGGGCACCCCCGCCCGCCGTCTCTGCCCCCGCGCCGCATCGCCGGGCTCCCTACCTCTCCTTTGCAGGCCCCGTCCTTTGGGGTGCAATGGATTAGGGCGGGACCCTGCCCCCGAATTTCTCCAGCTCCGCCTTCAGCCTGGAGAGCAGGGGGCGCGGAGAGGAAGAAGAGAACGAGAGTGGAGCGGCGCGGGGAGGAAGCCACCAAGATCCCGACGTAGACCTCAGACGCCAAGCGGCCGGAGCCTCCGCGAGCGGCTGGGGTGCAAGGAGCGCCGCACCCCAGAGGCCTCGCCGACCCGCTCCAGCGCCAGGTCTTCCGGGAGGGGCGGCTGGAGGCGGTGACGGGGGAAAGTCGGCCCACTGCCCTCCTCCTTGCTCCTTCCCCTTCGCCCCTTGCTCTCTGCCCCTCTCACCCATCGTTCACCGCCAGGGCGCGCCCCGAGCTCAGCTGCCGCTCCACCTCCTCTAGCTTGGCCCGCGCCAGTTTCTCTGCGGGTGGGCGGAGCGTCATGGGCGGGGCCAGGAGCTCCAGGGGGCTAGGCCCCGCCCCCTCAGCCCCAACCCTGCACGGGGGCCCCACCTTCAGTGAGCAACTGCTCCTTGCTGCTCTGCAGGGCACATATCTCCCGGGCCAGCCGCTGCTTCAACATCTGCGAGAGAGGAGACTTGTCTGTCCGTTTGTCCTCTCAGCCCCCTTGGCAAGTCCTTACCCGAATTATGTCATTCATTCATTCATTCATTCATTCATTCATTCATTCATTCAACTATTTATTAACTCGATGTGCAGTTCCAGCTGTGGCCTGGTGGTAGGGACACATCTCTCCAAAAGCTCCCCATGTCTCCGTGTACCTCTCAAATCTCATCTCTTCTCTCCCCCCATCCTCCCCCCCGCCTTGCTCTCTCAAATACCCCAGGCTGGCTTCAGCCTCAGGGCCTTTGCATTGGCCTTTCCTTCTTCCAGGAACATTTGCACCAAGATACATGCATGTTTTCCTCCCTTACTTTATGTCTGTATTCAGATGTCACCTGCTCCGGGATGCCTTCCCTACTGACATTACATGATCTACTTATTTTTTTGTTTAGAGTCTGAGTTTGCCTCCCCTTGCACCCAACTATTCTGGGGACAAGCAAATACTTGGCCCCTTTGGCTCCCCACTGTCTCCTCCTGCCTGGAACGTTGATCAGACCATGGCCTTTTCAGGGTTCGTATTTGCCACTGCAAGGGGAGCAAACTCTAGGTAAGCAGGAAGAAAGCAGGATGCTCAGCAATGGTTACTGTAACAGTTTGGGCAACAGTCTGGGCAATTGCCCAGTGTGGCAATGGTGGCAATGGTAAGACGTGGCTAAATTTAAGGTAAAAGCTGAAGGGCTGAGTAGGTGGGTAAGAGGAAGAAAGGAGTCAAAACTATCCCATGGAGTTGGGGTGACCAGTGGGTAGACACTGAGCCAGTCAGTGGAGACACTGAAAGCAGGAGAGGAAGGGCTGTGGTTGGAGGCAATGAGGATGGCTCACGTGGAATTCCCAGAGGTCCTTGTGCTGGCCCATCAAATTCTCCAGCTGTTCTTCAACGTGCAACCTAGGGGCCAACAGCCAGGAATGAGAGAATACATGCTAGGACTGACATCCAGCCTGGCTCAGTCTAGGGGATTCCTCTGGATGGCCTTTGGATCTTTGCCCAGTGCTCCCTCTACTAGGAGCCCCCTTATGGGCTTTCTCCTCCAAGCCTTGGTTCCAGTAGCTCCTCTTCCAACAAACTCCCTGATGCAAGCCCCACTCCCATGCCGAACCAGCACCACACTGGGCCATGGACCCGGGGTTACTCCCAGCAGTTACCCTAGCTTCTTCTGTCTGCAATTCTCTGCGACCTGAGAGTTATGGACAGAAATTTGCTCTGTGCACTCCTGCAACATGGAGACTTAATGCTGGCTGGCTGGCTGGCTGGAAAAGGACTGCATAGATGTGTGCATGAATGGATGAATGTGAGTGGGTGGACAGGTGGGTAAGTGGATGACTGGAGGCCTAAATGGGCAGATAAATAAACAAATGAATGGATGGTGGAAGAGCTGGATAGCCAATAGAAGAAGATTTAGAATAACAACAGGGGGTGAAATTTATTTAATAAAGAAACTAGCAATGAATGATCAAACGAGTGAGTTAATCTCAACACTACCAACCAAAATCAAAGATGAGCAGGGAAGTCTCTTGTCTAGCTATTCTATTTTACAGAAAGGAAAAATGAGGAGTGTGTGTCCAAGGTATATTTTCCCTAGCTTTTGCTCCCTCCTCCTTCAGGTTGGGAAATAAGGTGGGGAAGAGTTGAGCAGGACCTCTTACTTCTGAGCTCCACTTTCCTTCCTTTGGCAGTGCAGCTGGAGGATCCTCAGTGCCTCTGTGGGGAGAGGAACCAAGGGAGCCCTGTGTGACCTCTTGGGGAGTCAGGATTGGGTGGAGGTAATGGGCCCCACATCATATCACACATTGGAGGGCACTTGGAGGCCTTTAGTGTCTACTTCGAGTCAGGTGGCAGCTAAGGCAAAGGTCTGAGCAGAGAGGGAAGCACACCCTGACTCAGGTTTCAATGGGATTAATCTAGCTGTTCTGGGAAGTGTGGGCTTTTGTGAGTAAAATGGGGTAGAACAATGAAGACAGAACAGCTGATAAATACCTTGCTTTTTGCTCAAGACCTCCTCTAGGTGCACTTTCTCTCCATTCACTGGAAAACACAGTGACACTTTGAGCCTCCAGAGGCCAGATCCTGTGCCCTCATTGCAACTTCATGCAAAGGCTTATCAAAGTTACAGAAGGCATGGTACAGTGCCAGGGCAGGGGAGGTATCTTCTTGCCACCTGCACCCATCTCCCACTGGGGACCATCCTGATCCAGCATCTCCCCCTCAGTGTCCACATTCTCTATAAGTGCCAAAGGAGTGAAGACCCTGCAGAGTGCACAGGGTTTATACCAATGGGAGAGATGACTAGAAATAAATACACTGTATCAAGTGGAAATACAGGCTGTGAAGAAACAAATAAAGCCGGGGAGTGGGGGTGACAGAGGGAAGGTGGTAGTCCATGTTTAGATGGGGCTGTCAAGCGAGATCTGTTAGAATGAAGTTGGGGCTGAGAGCTCAAAGGTGACTTGAGATAGCAAAAGGCAATTGGTATTATACAGATAAGAGTGTTGCAGATGGAGGGAACAGCCCATGCCAAGACCCTGAGGTGTGCAGAGAACATCAGCAGTGCTCATAAGATCTGTGGGTCCCTCTTTTGGTCCTACTTACAGGAGTCCAGTTCCTTATGCAGGGTCTCCCAGAGAGCTTGGGCTTCTCCCAGTTCCTCACTGGATTTCTTCTTTGCTGGGCCAAAGAAGAGGACACTGTGTGAGTGCAGCCTCTAACCTTGCTATTCTCTTGCACACTGTGACACTGCACACTCATCTTTCAACAACCTGGAGGTGCCTGGATTTTATAGACGAAGTGGTGGCATTCAAAGTCCAGGTTCTTCCTGGCTAGCTAGGAAGTCTAGGTCCTGGAGTTTACCTTGCTGAAGCTCATTAATCCGGTTAATCAGGTCTTCATTCTGTGGCTCCAGGCTTCCCTCTGCAGAACGAAAGAAAGATTGAGCCAGAGAAGATAGGTGCCTGGCTGTCTAAGGCAGATAGAGATGGGTGGGGGTTGGTACAGTATCTCTGATACTAGCAATCAAAACGCATTTATTGAGCTCCTGCTGTGTGTTGGGCTCTGTAAGAGGCCCTTGCAGGGTTTGCATTCTGCATGGGCGAGACAGACATTGAAAGAAGATATATGCTATCAACGTGGGTTCTCTCTTTAGAGAACTATCTCTAACTTCTCCCAGTACCAATTAGAGGGCTCTGTATGGAGACGACTTCCTCCTCATCCCTCTCTGGCTTCAAGGTCAGCAGCACAGAGTTGGGGCAAAAGTTTCCCAACCCTTGCTGGGTCTCACTACCAACTCCTGACACTCTGGAGTGGCTGGAGTTGATAAACTCAAGTCCTTGGTCTTCTGAGACCACCAACTCCCATCTCCTGAAACTTCTAGGAGAGTGAATGCTCTCCAAGGTGCTGATTATGACTTAACACATTCCTGAGGGTCTTCGTTTTACTGGAGACAGTTATGGTCACTCTGAATTTCCAGTCCTGTAATTTCTCTACCTAATTTTAGCCTAGGCAGCAGCTCCCATGCAGGTGGCCATGCGGGGCAGGAGCGTGCCAGGCTGGAGGAAGGAGAGGTTCTCTTTTATTTGGAACAGACCAAACAGACCAATGGGTCATGGGATTTTAGTTGCAGATGGCCTGGGCTGGGGGTCGAACTTCAAACCCAGCCAGCACTCTGCCCCAGCCCTGATGTAGGCTTGCTCCTAGGCCCCCTCAACAAGTGAAGCAAGGTGCAGTCATTTGCATTGCCATTTGCCATTTGTATATAAAAAGGGAGGACAAAGAATACACACCCAGGAATGTTTTTTTTTTTTTTAAATCTCTGGAAAAATACCTAAGAATTTTATTTTATTTTTTTTTAAAGATTTTATTTATTTATTTGAGAGAGAGAGAATGAGATAGAGCATGAGAGAGGGGAGGGTCAGAGGGAGAAGCAGACTCCCCGCCGAGCAGGGAGCCCGATGCAGGACTCGATCCCGGGACTCCAGGATCATGACCTGAGCCGAAGGCAGTCGCTTAACCAACTGAGCCACCCAGGCGCCCCAATACCTAAGAATTTTAAAAATAGTTGCTGCTAGCCCTTAAGCCAGGGACATGGATGGCAGGTGCGTGTGTGTGTGTGTGTGTGTGTGTGTGTGTGTAAGAGAGTAGGGTTTTCCATTCCCTTATTCTTCTTGATTTTTGAAGCTGTACTTTTGGTTCAAAGAATTAAATTGAACAAGAGGGAAAATGCATAATGGGATAATTTCCCAGGATAATTTCCAACCCAGTCCCATGTGAGATGAGGGGACTGGGTTGGAACCATATCTGCCTGCCTCAAAACCCCAGGCTGAGCCTCAGACACAAAGAGATACATGACCTTTCTGCAGCTTTTTCACCATTGCCAGCAGGTCTTCAGTCATCTTCAAAGACTTGGTGTGCCCTGGGGAGATGAAAACAAGAATTACAGGATGGAGGAAAGGCCACGCCTATCTGGGGAAGGGAGGGAGAATGGTGCAGTGAGTTCTGCGGAAGCCCTGGGCTGGAATTGAGGACAAGCTGGGGGAGCAGGCTTCCAGACAGAGCAGGTCTCCTGCAAGACCCTGTCCCTTGCCCCTGAGCTTTCTGATCTGATGTGTGCTGGATGAATCAGGACTCCTAATGGTCAGCTTCTCCTAAGAGGTCAAAGGACATCTCAGGCATTCCCTTAATGAAATGAAACAGCACTTTCACTGCTGCTGTTTAAAATCAGTATGAAGTTCTAACTGATGCAGAAGGGCAGAAAGATGGCATATGAATTTTTAAAGAAATCATTATAGGTCACAATTTGCAAATTCTTAAAGGACTAATGGATGTAGGAAATGGAAGACAACCAGATATTATGAGCCTCCTCACGAAAGAACACAACACCACTTATGAAGGATTCTTGCCAAAAACCAAATCAAACCAAAACAAAACAAAACAACCCAGGAATCTTACCAGATTTCTGTACCTAAATACCAACTCAGAAGAAATAAAAGGGCCAGAGAAACATGTTAAGTGACACCATGGGGATGCAGATGCTGGAAAACACCACAGGGCAATTTGGTTTCTTCAACAAATAAAATGCAAAGGAAAAAAAAAAAGGGAGAGGGGAAACTCTATTGATTAAAAGAAACTTGACACATATATCATTCAATTGTGAGGAAAAGACCTTACTTGGAACCTGATTCAAAGATACTTTTCACCATAGATACATGTATTTAACATGAGCCTGTGTTACTTTTAAAATTATAACAACAACAACAAAACCCACAGGAAAAATGTTAACATCTTAAATTCTTGAAATCAATGATAAAAGGTCAAAGTCCAGTGACTCACTCCTCTCCAAGGAACACTGGGCAGAGAAAATGAAAGGCAGCTCACAAAACGCATCTGATAGTCCCAAGGTAAAAGAAGAGATGCTTACTCACAGTTACAGTGCAAAATCCCTCCTCCTCAGACCCTAACTTCCTCACTTCCCCTTCAAAGAGACCACTAGTGTTACAAGCTATCTGTTGTGTAGTTGGAGATAATTAAATTCACAAGTCCACTCATGCTATTTAAGTGGTGGTGTGTCATAAATGGTGCTCTACATCTTATTTTTCGTTTGACTGTGTATACAGTGATCTTTTTATTCTTTTCAGTGGCTTCATTATGGTCCGCTGAACAGACCATAATTTAAGAGAAGGCCCCTACTCATAGATCTTCAGGTTGTTTCCCTTCTTTTGCTGTTAAAAACAATGCCACAGTGACCATCTGTATTAGTTTTCTTGGGCTGCCATAACAAAGTACCACAAAATGGGTCTTCTTTTTAGAGATCTCTAACTTCTCTCAGTCTCAATTTCAGGGCTCTGTATGGAGATGACTTCCAGTCATCTGGAAGACTCTGCATTTCCAGTCCTGTGATTTCTCTACCTAATTTTAGCCTAGGCAGCAGCTCCCATGCAGGTGGCCACGTGGGGCAGGAGCGTGCCAGGCTGGAGGAAGGAGAGGTTCTCTTTTATTTGGAACAGACCAAACAGACCAATGGGTCATGGTATTTTAGTTGCAGATGGCCTGGGCTGGGGGTTGAACCTCAAACCCAGCCAGCTCTCTGTGCCAGCCCTGATGTAGGCTGGCTCTTCACCTGGCATTCTGTGTATTTCTCTATGCGCAAGTTTCCCTCTCCTTATAGGGATACCAGTCATTGGATTAGGGCCCATCCTAATCCAGAATGACTTCATCTTAACTAGTTTTACGTACAAAGACCCTATTTCCAAATAAGACCACATTTTTAGGTTCTGATAGACATAAATTTTGGGGAGGGACACAATTCAACAAGAAAACCATCCCTATACATTCTTTTTGTGCATGCATGGGAGTATATTTACTGGATAAATTCCTACTAGGCCATCTGCTGGATCAAAGAGCATGTGTATTACTAAATTTGACTGGTTTTATGAAATTGCTCTCCACTTGTTTCAAGCAGGCCCATAAAAGATTCCTTCCCCATATTCTTAGCAGCCAACTATGTTTTCCAACTTCTTCATTTGTGCCAATCTGATAGGCAAAACCAGTATTACATTTCAACCTTTTTGGTAGTAAATACCAAAAAAATTACTCAAATCCTCTAGATCAGAAATTCCATATCTAGGAATCTACCTCAAGGAAATAAATGGTGGGCAAGTTGCTCATTATTTCTAATCTTAAAAAACTGAAGCAACCTAAAGATATTTTAGTTAATTATAGCACATTCATAGGATGAAATCTTTTGTAGCCATTAAAAATCATGTTGTAGGGATGCCTGGGTGGTGCAGTCTGTTAAGCTTCCAACTCCTGGTTTCGGCTCGGGTCTTGATCTCAGGGTCATGAAATCAAGCTCCATGTTGAGTTCCACACTTAATGCAGAGCCTGCTTGAAACTTTCTCTCCTTCTTCCTTCCCACCCCCACCCCGCCCCTACCTGCTCTCTCAAATAAATAAATAAGTCTTTTAAAAAAAAATCATGTTGTAAATTTAAGTTTTGGTAAAATGTTTGGTGGTATGGTGTTTTGGTGGTATGTTCACTTTCTTTACATGTCTGGTCTCAAATCATTTACAAGTTAGTATGCATTAAATTAATTTTGCATTTGAATTTTTAACTATTTAATAGACAAATGTAGAAAACCATGGATGAAAAAGTAACAGCTTCCTCTCAGGAACAAGTCCTTCTTCAGTGAGTCACTTCCCTTCCTAGAGGTAACTACTGCCAACAGTTTGGTGAACACACTCAGATCTTTTAGTAAAATGTATTTCATGCATTGCTTTTTTACTTTCTTACCCCCCAAAACATTCAAACACTACCAAATATGTGAAGTTAAAAATGAAACCTCCCTTTCTCTCGTTGGCCCTAAATCTTCCGACCTTTCTCCAATATAATCCATAATAACGGATATGTCTCCTCTTGAGACTTTAATTTCTACAATACTCTTTTAATATTTGGAAATGAAACAAAAAAAATTAAAGCTACTTTATTAATAAGGGGAAATATTTAATTACTTTCTTTGTAGTATTGCATATGAAAATTTTCAAACACACATGAAAATAGAGAGGACACCTGATGAGCTCTTGATTATGCATATCGTTAAGATCTGACAGCCATTAATATTCATCCATATTTGCTTCAGCTGTTTTTCCTGTGGTATTTTTCAAGCAAGCCCTATGCTTTTATGATATTTCATCCCCAGGTATTTCATTAAGAGTCTCAACTACTTGAGGCCATTTTCTTAGATAACTCCAATCCTGTCATTACACTAAGATTAACAATCATCATGTAGTATCATCCAGTGCCCAGACAAATGGGATTTCTCGATTGTCCCCATGTCTTTTACAGCTGATTTTTGTAACCATTTCTGCGAAAGCTCCATCTGTATTTTTCCCCTCTACTTCATTTCTAGTCTGAATCATCATGAGTGATCAGTAAATCTCTTAAATAACCCGACTAACATCTTGATAAAAATTCCTGAGAAATCCATATTACAAAACAGTCTGTACAGCATGAGTCCCTTTTAACATTTTATTTTGAAATAATTTCAGATGTACATAAAAGTGGTAGAAAAAGGCCACAGTGCTCCTATTTGCCTTTGTATTAGATTTCTCATTTGTGAGCATTTCTGTACCATATATTGCAGGCATCATGGCCCATTTTTCCTTAATATTCCAGTGTATATTTCTTAAATAAAAGAGGACTCTGCCAGGTAACCACAGTATAACCATCAACACTGGGATGGTAATATTGATCAGTATTAATATGTGGTCCTTGGATGCCATTCAAAATTTCCTCCTTTCTCTATTTTAAAATCATACAGCACTACATTTTCCTGAAAGAAAAATAAAACAAAAAAAAAATCACAAAAATGCCTCCACCTTTGCACACTCCTAAAAACCTAAGTCCCTTGTTGAGAGTCATTAGTTAGGCCTTTAGCCTTCAGACACTGTGCAATATACCTAGGGCTCTAGTTGACATTACCCGTCTTTTTAATTTTTTTTTTAAATCCCAACTTGCTTTTCTCTCATAAAAGTATGATCACCTTTGAAGCTCATTGTGTCAATAAACCATGATCTTACTCTTTTAAAAATTAATTTTTAATTATCTTATTGTTTTCTTACTGCTTAAAAAAATGTCCACCACACAGGCATTCCACAATAGGCATGGACATATCTAAATCTAGACATTTCCCTGATTGCTCCTCGCGTCTTGCTTCCATCAACAACACTCCACTGATCCTTCATGGTCCACACATCTGCACATTTTATGATTATCAAGCATGGTGACTACAGATATGGAATAGCATTTTAGATGCTAAAAATTCTGCCAAACTGCTTCTAGCAAAGCTTCTACTGGTCAGTTCTGAGTGAGGCAAAAGAGAGCCTGTTTCCCTACAGAGTAATCAGAACTAGATTTATCCCTCTCTTTTTAAAGCCATTTTCAATGGGCTAGAAATGATACTTAACATGTTCAATTTTCCCCTTTGCTGGTGAAGTTAATCAGAACTTCAATTTTGACTCATTTGAAAGCTTGATACGAAAATAGTTTTTAGCACAGCTGCTACTATTTTAAGTGCTATAGTAAGAGCTTAATAAATGAGATCTATTTGCATCTGTCTTCCTTCTGAATGTCCTTTGTTGAAGGCCCTTGATGTATAGCCCTAACCTAAGAGAGCTCTTCCAGTTAAAGTTACTATTCATACAATAATAAAAATAAAAATTACTGAACACCTACTATATGCCAAGCAGCATTGTTTTAGGTGCTGGAGAAATAACAATAAAGCAGTGAACAATCATAATTATTGTTGGTGTCTGCATAGATAGATCTGGAAAGATGCAGTCCAAATGTTATTATTAATACAGTGGTTTAAGGAGTGTGCAGGAAGGGGGACAAAGATAGATCAAAGGAGGGCAGAAAGTCCAGAGCTGTTGAAACAAGAGTGGTGGGTACATGGGCCTTCACCGTATTATTTGCTGTACTTTGGGACATTTCCAAAAATGTCTACAATTAAAAAAAAAGCTAGTGGCATAGCAGTGGATCACTGAATTGGGAGGGTTTCTTCTTCTGGCTTCGCGGTAATTTCTAATTACCCTTAGAGCAATCCCCTCCCCCTCACTAGGGTGGGGGTGTCGTTATCGACAAAGTGCGCCAAGGAAAGGAGCCATCCATGGGAGAGGCCACTCTCATTCCGACTTAAGAGTCCATGTGAAACGCGATATGGGCTGGGTGTGAAATGATACCGGGGCATTACGGTTGCTTTTCCTCGGTGTGGCAGGAGCAGAGTGGTTTTTGTGACGACATCCATCCCCGTTTTTTGTCTGAAGAGATGCGTATTGAAATAGTCTATTGTTTCTTCGAAACACTTAAACCAATATACCCGATAAAGCTGGGTTAATCTAGACGATAGGAATATGCACGTTATTTTTCTCCCCTTTGGTGAAGTTTTTGTTTTCGTAAAAAGCTTAATTTTTTTAGTACACTATTCATATTTCATTACTGTAGCGCGACAAGGCTCCCTCCCGTCTGCCCTGGCCAGGGAGAGGCTGGCTCGCCCTCCCTACCTTCAGCCTCCTCGGCCTCCTCTACCACTTCGGGGGCCTCCATTTTCAAAGGCTCCAACTTGCCCGCCATTTTCCAAAGCGGGGCTTGCGCTTGCGTGCACCTTGGACGACGACTGGTCAAAAAACCCCAAAAAACACCACGAGGGACACAGGCTCTGCGGCGCGCATGCGTGCACTGCGCGTCTGCTCGTCAGTCGCCCAGGCTGGAGGCGCGGTGAGGGTTCAGCTCCCGCCAAGCAGGGACGCGGGCCCCTGAACGACAGTTAGCGCGCATGCGTAACCTTGCGTCCACCAGCTCCAGTGTAGGGGAACGGGCACAACTGGGTCTCGGTCGGTTGAGGGGGGAGTGCTGTGCACACACGTACGAACTCTAGGGAAGCCTTGCCCTCTCTGGGTTGCCGTGTGGTGCAGGTTGTGGAAGTCCGAGACAATATACATGAGCTGTGCGGTGGTACCCAGGAGTTCGAGTCCCCCTTCGTTCACAAATCCTCACGTAATAGCCTATGCGAGGTTTTCTGCACTTGACGAAGGAGTTCAATGAGCCTTAGAAGCCGAGTGCACCTCCCATGCAGGATGTCTGGATCTCAGCCACCTGTGAAGTCAGGTGTTCTGCCCTGGAGGCCACCTTCTCACCGGTATCAGCAGCAGCCAACGTTGATGGGGGCCACTTTTGACCAGGTAAAGATGAAGTACATGAAGGGCAAAGGAATGTCCTTGTGGGAACTGGTTTTAGGTCTTTTATGTACTGTTTCTTTCGTTAAGCCTTTCATGAAGGCTGGCCATGCATTTCCAATTCCAGAGCCCCTGCGGACCACCCAAAGGGACCTTGGCCAACCCTAGACACTTAGGGCTGAGAGCCCATCAAGGAGGCAGACTCCTGATGCAGGACAGAGGGTGTGCTGCCCAGGACTGGAGGAGACAGCCCCTGACAGAGGAATATCATCCGAGTGATAGAGGTGAGGCAGAGGGGCCGCAGGATTTTCCCAGAGATGGAGGAGCATGACGGGGCTGGGGAAGCAGCCTTTCCTCTGTCCCTCCTGCCCCTTTCCCAGGGTGGAGACAGAAGGTAAAAACCAAAGGTGGTGGTTCTCAGCACTGCCCAATCTGAGAACTCCACCTCTCAAGGTCCAGGGAACAAGCCGTTATGGGAAGGTTGGTCTGTAGAGGCAGCTGGGGCTGCTGGGGGTGTGGAGTACTTGGGTGGGTAACGAATGAAGAGTCGATCCTCCTCTTTCTTCACCCAGCGCAGGAGTTTAGTCACTACCAAGATGGCACCTGCCTTTGTCACCAGGGGGCTCAAGCAGGTATAGAGTTCAAATTTGGAAGTCACCTGCAGGTTTGAGAGGAGACAGAGTCAGTTAGGCCAGAGCTGACCATGCCCAGTCCTGTCCACCCCACCCAAGCCCCATGCCCGTCTCTTGTTTGGAAAACCCATCTGGCAAGGGTTCCCACCAGGTGCTACCTGGTCACTGGGCTAAAATTGGTAAACTAATATTGTGTCATGGTGGGCCAGGGGTTTTCAGTAGGGCCAAGGAATCAGCTAATCTAGTGGCCGCTGGCTCTGTGTGTGTGTGTGTGCGTACTCCCTAGATCTCAGTTTGCTCATCTGTGGACCAGGGAAAACAACAATGCTTAACATTTACTGAGCAGTTGTCGTATACAAGGTTCTGTTCTCAGCTCCACATACTTGTTTTCATCATTTGCAGCCTGGGCATGATAGGAGGATTAATTCAATTTAATCCTTATACCAACCAGAGACCCAACCTGACCAGGTCACTATACCTTTCTGTATCACCTCTCTCACTGCTCTCCCCCTTACTCACTCTGTTCCGGGCCACTCTAACCTCTCCCTGCTATTCCTCAAACATACAGGTTCTGTCTCACCTCACAGCATTTGCACGGTCCTTTCCCTCTCCCTCCAGATACCCACATAGCCCACTACCTCCCCCTTATGCCATCTCTTCAGTGAGTCATCCCCTGACAACCCAATTTAAAATCCTGAGCCTACCATATCTTGGTTTTGAAATGCCATTCTCCACCAAAAGGAACAAGGACTCCTTGGACAAATGGCTGATTCCAGGACTGGCACAGAGAAAGTACATGACGAGCCTGGAACGTCGTGTGCCAGAAAACAGGAATGCTCAGACATCGATGGAGACGTATAAAAAAAGACACAGGGCCCAGCCCGACTAAATCAAGATAGTTTGAGCACCAAAATGAATGACAGAAAAGGCTTGTAGCCCACTGACTTAAAGAAAAATCCATGAGACCATATTGCTATAAAATTAAAAATTCAACAAATAAACAGGGGGAGGAAAAGTTCTTCCATATAGTAGTAGAATCCCAAAGAATAAATGTAGAAGGGATGACAGAGTTCAAAAATCACACGTGGCAAACACCAGAGCAGTAACTGTTGCAGACAAGAATCATTAATGGCTATTAAAGTCAGGGGATGAAAGTGTGATGGAAAACAGAAACCTGACATAATCCCCACAAGATATTTACTAATTATGGGGCGCCTGGGTGGCTCAGTTGGTTAAGCGACTGCCTTCGGCTCAGGTCATGATCCTGGAGTCCCGGGATCGAGTCCCGCATCGGGCTCCCTGCTCTGCGGGGAGCCTGCTTCTCCCTCTGACCCTCCCCCTCTCATGCTCTCTGTCTCTCATTCTCTCTGTCTCAAATAAATAAATAAAATCTTTAAAAAAAAAAAAGATATTTACTAATTATAAAGGGGGAAAACACTAACTTTGTAGTGGAGAAATCTGGGAGACAGCACCTTAACCCAGTGATCTAAGTTAAATCAACAGTGGGACAAATGACACTGTGGATCTCCTGATCAGGTGCAGAGAAGGGCATATCACTCACTCTTGGGATATTCTTGCCCAAAATGCATGACCTTAATTCAGTCATGAGAAAGTATTAGAAAACCCCAAGTTGAGGGACATCCTACAAACTAGCTGGTACTCTTTAAAAAGTGTCAAGGACATGCAAAAAAAACTAAGGATTCTAGAATCAATGAGACTAAGAAGATAACAATAAATAAACCAATATAAGATCCTGGACTGGATTCTGGACCAGTAGAAGGACATTAGTGGGCCAACTGGTGAGATCTGAATGAAATCTGTGGATTAGATGTTGTTGTATTGATGTTAATTTCCTGATTTTAATAAGCTCCTGTGGTTAACATCTGGAGAAACTAGGGGAAGAACCTATTTATAGTAATTATTTGTACTATTTTGCAGCTTCTTTGTAAGTCTAAAATTGCTTGGAAATGGAAGTTAAAAAAATTTAAAATTAATATAATCCTCGGGTGAGAACAATGCCTCACACCCAATAAGCATACAATAAATGATTTAATACATGTCTGCCAAATGGCAGAGCCTGAGGGAAGGTGCCGTTTCCAGTGGGGTCACCTTGGTCAAAGTCCCTGAATGGCTGACCCTTAATCGACCCATGGGAATGAGGAGAGGAGCCCTGAAGACCCCAGGGAAGGACACCCCAGGTAGAAGGCAAAGCGTGGGACCAAGCCTGTAGTGTTCAAGAGTGCTGGGGACTCCCAGAGCGAAAATTGAACTGGTAGACACACGGGCAGGGCTCCTGGGAAAACAAGAGGCATGCTGATGGTTGTTAATGGGACCTCTTCCAAGTCAGAGACACTGTACTGGTAGCCAATGGGGAAACAAGGAGAAGAACAGTGGTACGGGAGGGTTGTAGACCGTGCAATCCTTACGAGTTTCAAAGACACCTGTGTAATGGTAGGAACGGGGATGCAGGCAAAGGCATGGTCAGAGTGGACGGAGTGGAGGAAGAGGAGTCTTCAAGTCAGGAACGAATTCTTCCAGGCCCCTCGCCGACTCACCCAGGCCAGCAGCGTCTCCCGCTCAGCCACGTGGTAAATGAGGCGCAGGGGCCTGGAGGGGCTGTGCAGGCGCGCGTGCAGACGGTGGTACAGGTCGGACAGGCGCTGCCGCTCCTGCTCTCTGCTGTACGGGGCCTCCAGCTCAGGGCTGCCGGGAAGGAGGGAGGAGAGGCCACGGTCAATCAGAGGCTTGCTTGGCTCGCCTGTCTCCCCTCAGCCTAGGGAGTTCGATTAAGTGAGGGAGCCCAGCCGCCCCCCTTAGACTTGAGGTTTCTCAGTGGTTGGAGGCCCAGCTGGCCCAGCAACCGGGGGGTTCCAGGAGTACTGGGGCCCTCTTCTTCATCAGAATGAGGGACTCCTTGAGGCTGCTGGTTGAGCCTCCCTCAGTGGACAGACTCCCGTTGGATTCCATCCTCCTAGAGAATGCCTGGCTCCCTCCCACCTCATGGCTATGAGACGCTGAACCTTTTAGTTGGATAAGGCTTCCTGCCCAGCCAACTGCCCGCAGGGTCCGGGCCTACCTGGTAAACTGAGGCAGCTGGCGGTGATGGTCGGGGATATCGAGCGGCTTATAGAGGAAGTGTCGGAGGCCGGGCGCCCCCACAGCCTGCACGCTGTAGGCGGGAGCACTGGTTGCTGGGGCGCTCGAGAAGCTGGCAGCCTCCCCCAGGGCCCGCATGGCACCAAGGCCGTGCATGCCCTCCTCCAGCAGGCGCCTGCACGTGGCCATGTCATGGAAGGCCTCGGGGTCGGTGCCAAGCAGCAGCAGGCAGACCGGCATGGCGTCCAGGCGCGCCACGTACGCGTAGAAGAAACCGTCGGGGTTGAAGCGGGGCAGGCACACAGGTGCCCACGCCTCCCCCGCCGCGAAGGCCGGCGCCCCCACCCAGTCGAGCAGCAACTGCAGGTCGGCTGGGTCCAGCCGGCACTCGGCGAGCACAGTCCGCTCCTGGGCCGCCGTCACCAGCCGGCCTCCGATCGCCAGCAGCGAGAGGGCCAGGCCAGGCGCCGTGCAGCGCCGTAGCAGCGCCCCCAGGGCGTCCCGCAGCGGGCGAGCCAGAGGCACGCAGCGCACGGCGCCCAGCAGCAGGGCCCCGGGGTCCCGCTCCACGCTGTCCAGGAGCCGGTCTAGGGTGCGCTCCGAACCGGCCAGCAGGCGGCGGAGGTCGTAGTTCTGCTTGCGCGCGAAGATGCGGGCCACACTTGCACGCGTGAGCGTGCTCACGATCTGCGCGTGCACGGCGAGCAGCTCCCCGCGTAGCTGGGCTGCTGACTGAGGAGTCCTTGACACGGCCACCAGCAGCAGTGGGCCCTGCTGTAGGAACACCAGCTTGTGGTCCTCTGGAGGAGGGAAGGGGGGCAGGGGGTAGACATGGGTCAGCTGCCGCTGGAGGGCTCAGGCGGGGCTCTTCTGCTCTGTCCCTGAACACACGCACTCCCGGCCCGGGCTCACATGGTCACTCTGTGGCACACTTGCACGAGGATAAGGACAACTGGGGGGAGTTTGGGTTATTCGTAGACACATGATGGGATGGTCAAGGAATCAGGTTAGACACACAGCATGGATCAGGGGAAGACAGAGCAAGGACTGACACGGAAACCCAGAGACACCCAGAGAGCCCCCAAAGTCACAGAAGTATCCAGCCAGTGACTCGGGTCCAGGTGAGTTAATCACTCAGAACCCAGCAGGCCAAACAGATGGACAAGAGAGAGATGCCTAGCCAGCCAGCCATATACACAGAGGGCTGCGTGGATAGTCTCCCAGCCAGCCATTTTCCTGTCCACCATCCCCTGCTCTCCCCACTCCCTCTCCCCCACCTCTGCTCACCAGCGTAGATGGCGCGGATGGCATCCCCTGCACTCTGTACGAAGGACACGAGGGCTGTCATCACACCCATGGTCGTCGACAGTGCCTCCACGCTACCATACCTGGAGTAGATGGGCTTGCCTGCCTCGCTCAGCACAAACACGTGCTTTCTCTTGTTGCGCCAGTCCTCATCACTGGGGTCCCCACCCTGGCCCCCAGAGCCACTCTCGGGGTCACCCAGGGGACTATCCTCAGAGGTCGCAGGATCCCAAAGCCCACAGGTGCATGACAGGGCCTCTGACTGGGGCAGGGGTGACAGCAGGCCGGGTGGCTGATCCTTCGTCTCGGGTTCTGAAAGGGAAATCCTGGTGAGTCATTCTGGCTGTGGACTCCCCTTAACCCCATGTGCCCAGGGACTTACCAAATCTCTACCAGCCCCCCAATGACCCGTGATACTGACACAGACCTCCAGGTGTCCCCTCTACCCCTCAATGACCTCCACATGATCCCCCTAAAACCCCAACAATCCAATCTCTCACTGTCATTACAGAACCCTCTATGTCCCTAAAGCTTATTTATTCTCCTGTCAATAACTGACACTTCCAAGTCTTCAAAGCACCCTATTGCTTCTGAATGACCATTATTATCTTCATCTTCAATGATCCACCATTAACACCTCTGACCCCTCATGTATTCTCCTAGTATCTACTCACCCCTCATTGGCCATCATGACATCCACTAATATCTCTACAGTCTCTCATTTAAATCCTTCCCACTGCCCCACCCCTCCCTAATCCCTTACTCATTCTCATGGATGTTCACTGATCCCTAATGACCTCATTGACTCTCCTCATCAACCACGTATATTTTTGGTGATAACCACTAATTCTTCCAATGACTGCCATGAATATCCAGTAGCACCCAGATCTTTAAGCCTCCCCTAAGCCCCTATTTATGCCCACTGCTTTTCACTAACATTCCAGTTATTCCATTAATACCTGGGTCTCCAGTGACCTCCAGTGACTGCCCTGACACACAATCTATTTTACCTCATGTGCACTCCATCCCCACCATGACCACCATGAACCTCTACTAACATCCAAGACTTCAAATAACTTCCCCTGACCCTCTTTTATTTAATTCTCCCTTCTCCCCAATGACTACTATTAATTTCCACTAACATCCAGGATTTCAGTGACCTCCTCCAACTTCCTTGACCTCCTTTTATTCTCATTGATAATCCACTCCACTCCTTACAATACCCACCAAGGGGCACCTGGGTGGCTCAGTTGTTAAGCATCTGCCTTTGGCTCAGGTCATGATCCCAGGGTCCTGGGATTGAGCCCTGCATTAGGCTCTCTGCTCAGTGGGAAGCCTGCTTCTCCGTCTCCCACTCCCCATGCTTGTGTTCCCTCCCTCTCTGTCTTTCTGTCAAATAAAATCTTAAAAAAAAAAAAATACCCACCATAATTACACTAACACATAGGACTATGATAATGTTGTCCACCGCCCTTCCTCATGACGATCATTAACAATCAGCAATAAAACCCACAACTTCACTGCCCCCTACTGATTGCTTTGACACCTCTCCCATTTATTCCAATGTCTACTGATCCCCCATTAACAACCATTATTTCAACAACTTTCCCATAAAATCCCAATGACCTCATATTCCCTCATTCTCCGATTGACATTTGCCAATCCCCCATGTTGTCCTCCCAATTACCCTCCCAATACCTGCCATTACTTGCCAATAATTTCCAAATTCTCAAAGACACCCCCCCAACACCCACCATTTATTCTCAGTGATGTCCACTCATCCTTCTTGATGATGCCACTAACATCCACTCATTCCCAGGTGGTCAATAAGCATTGTTTCCCCAATGACTCCCATTGAGTCTCCATCAAATAACTTCACACATCCACTAATTCTTCAAAGACCCTCCTACTGGTCCTCTGACTCTCCACATAATCTCACTGATGTCCACTGCCTCCTCACCAATGACCGCCCTTAACATCTAATTTTTGGTTCCTTAAAGACTGTCACCAACAACTCACCACTGACTCCTCAATGATGTAAACACTGAATGCGCATTGGTTGCCACTGATCCCCTTTCCCACCTCAATGACTTAAATAACACCCTAGCCCCCAAAGACACTGACTTCTAAATAGTTTCCTTTTGATTGTATTAACTTTCTTTCGTCATTCATTGACCTAAACATCCTAAATCCCCAATACCCTTCGTTGACCCCAACGATTCCTCAAAGACCTGAACTCAGATCAAGTCCCCAGTGAACATCCATTGACACCTACTGATTACCTTTTCATTCCTCAATGATTTAAACTACACTGTGTGTCCACAATGGCCTCCTACTGATCCTGCTGCGGTTTAAACCACTTTCCTGAGTCCCAAAAGATTCCTCACTTGTCCCCCTCTGACCTCCCCCAACAATGACACCCTCTAGGTATTCTTTCCAAGACCCTAGTGAGGGGAAGACATACCTGTTTTCTCCAGGTCCCCGTCTCCAGGATCCGGCGGGTCCTCGTGAACCCCTCCATCCTCTCCAGCCTCCTCACTGGGGAACCGAGTGTCCTCCAAGTCCTCCGCGTCCCCAGGGGCTGGGGCTTTAGTGTCTCCTCCAGCCTCCATCTGCACATCCCTGTGGGGTAAAGGAATTGAGGGTGACAGGAAGCAAAAGAAACTTCTTAAAAGCCTCTGCTGAGCCTGGCCCCCTTGGACACATGCCTACTGCTCGTTTCCCCTCGGGTTTCAACAGGATGAGACAAGCAAAAACATGACCAACTACTTGCACCCTCCGACATTTCCCGGAAAGGGAGGTTCTAATGAGCTTCAGCAGATACAGAGACATAAACACCTGTTTTAACCCCGTATCCCAACTGGCCGGGTGCCATCACTTCCCGAGCAGCGGGAGCATCATACTTCCGGGTGCGGCTGCCGTCGTGCCACACTTCCGGGTACGACGCCACTCTGAAGACCCTTCCGGCTGCGGAGCTTTATTCGCTCTCCGCCGCGCCGGGGCCCTGTCTCCCGCCGCCCACTGGCGTCCCCTCACCGTTGAGATGACGCGCGCCACTCCGGATTTACGTCGGCCTGGCTGGGGACCCGGCGAACCGCCTACGCACTCCTCTCACCGCCCTGGCTCGCAAGGCTAACACAGGCGAGCCCGGCAGCTCCCCTTGCAGCCGGCTGTCGGCGTGACGGGGGCGCGGCTCGCGTTCAACCAGTCCGGAGTCGGAGGGCCTCCCTGTGGCCCAATCAAGAGAAGCCGGCTCTCCTCCTGCCGTTCCGCACCGGCTCCGGCCGCGCCGTAGCTCCACCAATACTGTGCGCTGCGTTGCGATTGCACCCGCCCATCTTGACTGACATATCCCCGGACCCAATCGAAGGCTCGAGGGCTTTCACAGCCTCGGTCATGATGGATACCAATGTCCGACCAATAGGCGTGCTCCCCAGAATTGAGGCAACTTCACTTTCCCTAATCCACCTGAAAAGGCGAAGGGTGGGGTGGAGTAGTCTGTGCCGAGAGGAAATGCTTGACGGGCAGTCCCCGCTTCCAATCGGAGCGCTGTGCGCAGCCTGGCCAACCTATGGGGCTCGGTTGCTAAAGAAGCGAGAGACGGGCTTCTCAGAAGTGGGAAGTATTCGTGTGTCTCTCTGTAGTCAGACAGACAAAGGGCTCGACAGCCTCTGGAAAAAGGGAAGCTTGCTCATGGAGAGGGGGGGAGTGAGCTTACGAAGGCGATGTGCAGGCTGCCCAGGGTTTGCCCAGATCCGCCGAAGGCCTGGTAGACCTCATTTCCGAAAGAGCTCTGTGGGCGGGGCTATGCGGTTTAGGAGTCCTGGCTTAAAGGAGGGACACGCAGGCGTGGCTTTGAAAGGCCTAGGAGCTCTGGTTGGTTGAGGAAAATGCCCCTCCGGCCTCTGCGCGCTACCATTGGCTGGGCGAGGGGAGGCGCGACGTCGCCGCCGGGGACCCGCCCCCTAGAGGGTGCCCTCCCTCCCTAGTTTAGATAGTGCCTGAGCTGGATTTGTTTTTATCCCCGGGCAGAGCATCGCAGGGCAAAGCCTTCGGGGACCGGCAGAGTGGAGTCCCCAGCTCCAATGCCCGCAGGATTTCCATTTACGTTGGGGAATCGCAGGAGAAATAGACTCCACCTCTGAGCACTCTCTCCTCAGGAAATTGAAGGGCAAACTCTTCCATCCCTTCCCGATAAGGGATCCCCAATTGTGACTTGCTTCCCCTCAGCGGGATGTGCCCAATTCCAAGTTTCTTGTCATGTCAGCTAGAATATGCTTTTTCATGAATCTACATCACCAGGTAAACAAACCAACTCTTCCCACATCCATATTCCCACCGGAATACAAGGTATTAAAAAACAACTCTGCCAAGAGGGGAGTAAATTTCTGGAGTCCAGTGAATCCTGAAGACATAGTAAGACCCTGCACTCATATAAATACTTTTCAATCCTCATTACAGAGGATCAAGGAAACTGAAGGGTGTTTGAGTTTATTTATATGACTGCTAAGGAGAATAATTGTTCTTACATCCCAAAGTGGGCATCTCCACTGGGAAATTCTGCGTTTGGGGTGAGTTGACCAATCTCAAGATACTTGCCCTCTTCATCCTCTGCACAAACACTTCCATACTAGGCTGCACCCACAAGCACAGGAAAGCGTCCCTGTCTAAGGACATTTTTTTTTTTCATGTGGTCACTAGAACATAGTTCCCAGGGCTGCACAACCATGCCTACTTCTATACTTGCCCCAGGACGGATAGAGTCTCTGGAACTGACAATTCATAAACCACACTAGGAACTTGCCTGTGCCTATTTGGATATATTGTGATGACCCTCCTGCCATGGGTTATTTTCTTTCTAGACTTCTTGATTGCTAGGAAATTGAACCTGAATATATACAGTGAAAATTGGAGTGGGAAGAAGAACACAGCTGTGAGTAGAAACAACGCAACTTGTAGTGTATTTCTGCCGTGACTGGCTCCTTCAGTTGTACCCGCAGTGCAGGAACATTTGTGGCCTTTATTTCCCTATTACCTGTCCCTCTTCTCTTCCTTGCTTCTTCTCTCTTTTCTCTGCCCCCTCACCTTGTTCCATGCTCTCTTCTCTGATTTGTACCACTGCTCCCTGCTCCTACTTTTTGTTCCCTGCCCCATCATGCTGTTCTCTGTTCTGTTTCCTTAGTCCTTGCTCCCTCACCCAGTTCTTTGCCTCTTCTTTCTCTACTTTGTCACTCTTCTTTGCCTCTTCTTTCTCTACCTGATCCTCTGATCTTATTATCTCCCCCAGATTGGGATGGGAACAGGACTAGGGTGAAGAGGAATGATGATCTCGGCTATATTCACCACATTCATCCATAAGGAAAGGGTTGGTTGCTTTCCTAGATACATAGTTTTGAATGGAACACCCCCTGCCCTGCATCTATCAAGTGAAAAGTTGAACAAGATTGGCCTACCCTATGTAACTAATCAATGTAAATGGAACCAAAAATACATAGCCTTCTCTGTTTCACCTGACAGAGGTCTAGCCCCATTTCCAAGCTTACCATCCTCCACAAGCCAACTAATTTCTTCAAATTTCTAAAATACTCAAATCTACTAATTTAACCAAACCCTTAAACACACCTTAGGTCTTCAACCTGCATAAAACATTCGATGTCTCCCAGTTCCATAACGTCTCCAAACACTATGCCTTCCCAATCTGATAACCTCTCCTCTGAAACCCCATCTTCACCACACTGGTGTCACCAAAACTCTCACTCTTCAAACCCAAGAAAATGTCCAAAGCACCTAATCATCCCACACACCCCACCATCTATGAATCTACCCACATCCCTAAAGCTGCCAATTTCCACAAATCAGCAACCTTCCAAAAACACTACCCTTCAAAACCAAACACACCAAAACAACTTCCCCAAATTCACCAATATTTCATGCCTGTCAACCTCCTCAAGCCCAACAATGTCATCCATGCCCATCAAGTTCCATAAACCCACCAATATCCTTATGCCACTCAGCCTCTCCAAACCTGCAAATTTCCTAAACACACCATACTGCCCGAATATACCCACTTGTTCAAACACATCAAACTCTCCAAACCTCTATCTTCCCTCAAGGCATCAGTATTTTCAAACTTTCCAAGCTCCTCAAGTCCTAAATTTTCCATGAGGCTCAAATCCCCATGTCCACTTAACTCCCCCAATCCACCAGTCGCATAACTTCAAGTGTATCAAGCCCTAAACCAATCCACCAAATTTCTCAAGCCCCAAATTCTTAATTTCTTCAAAAGTCTCCAAATACCCACCCTCGTCCCCCTAATCCCACATCGTCCACAAAGCCAAAATCTCCCAAGTCTATCAAAATCTCCAAAGCCACAATCACTCTCAATCTCCCGCCTTCCTCAAATCAATACATTCAAACTTCCCCAAAATATGAACTGTCCAGTTGCTCACAGCCACTGATCTCTCTAAACAAGCAACCCTCCCTAGTACACAAAACTGCCCAAATACTAGTCCCCACAATTCTACCAGACTACAGATGTCAACAGCCTTTCCAAACCATTCCACCTTTCCAACACCATTAGGTACGGTCAGTTTTGAGGTACTCTCCATGGACTATCTCTTGCTCTGGGTGCTGGTGGGAGGGGTTGTAAAGTTAACAAAATTCCTCAATTTACTCTATTCGTTTTTGATACCTTTGGTCTCTCCTTCATCAAAGAACCATATCCCTGTGTCTGTTCCTTCTTGCCTGGAGGCATGAGGTCTTTCCCCATTGGGGGCAACAAGACCCTGGGACTAAAAGAATGTGAAATACAGGCAGCTCTGAGATAAGACCACAGCAGGCATGGCATAAACATTGCTTAACGTTCTTTCTTTCTTTTTTGATTGAAGTATAGTTGGCATACAGTGTTATAGTCATTTTGGTTTCAAATGTAAAAATCCCTGTGGATCCAGGAAGAGGACTCTGGACTTGTGGTGGGCCCAGGTTAAGCACTGTCTCCAAAGAGAATACACAGGCCTGGAGAGTTGGGTCTGACAAGTGACTGCAGCCTGAGGGACAGGGACAGGCCAAGTGTGCTATCAGGATTGTGGGGATTTTTTCCATCTGTTTGACCCGGGTTGTAGGGTGGGGAGGTTGATCTCCTGTGTCATGATAAAGAATACGGAGGCTGCTAAGGCAGGGCAGATGGCTCAGAAGAAAGCAGAGGAGGTCCCCCTTGCACAGACAATTTCAAGACTAAATCTAGACTGCTTTCCCATAAGAGGGCATGGCCTGACCCAGGGTGAGGCTACTGTGTGGCCATCCTGGGGTTGGGGTAGGGTGAAGAGACATAATCACTGACCTGTGTGCAACCTCATGACTAGTCCTGGGTGTGTACTGTGTGGCGGGGACCTGGGGCAGACCATCCACTGAGTGTCTGCCCAGGCCTGAGGGGAGGGCCTGGTTGGGTCCATAGGCTGTCCTCATCCAGAGAGCACCCCCAGTTCTTTCGCTTTCTTTCTTTTCTTTCTTCTTTCTTTCTTTTCTTTTTCTTTCTTCCTTCCTTCCTTCCTTCCTTCCTTCCTTCCTTCCTTCCTTCCTTCCTTCCTTCTTTCTTTCTCTTTTTCTTTCTTTCTTTCTTTCTTTCTTTCTTTCTTTCTTTCTTTCTTTCTTTCTTTCTTTCTTTCTTTCTTTTTCTTTCTTTCTTTCTTTCTTTCTTTCTTTCTTTCCTTTCTTTCTTTTCTTTCTTTCTCTTTCTTTCTTTCTTTCTTTCTTTCTTTCTTTCTTTCTTTCTTTCTTTCTTTCTTTCTTTCTTTCTTTCTCTTTCCTTTCCTTTCCTTTTCCCTTTCCTTTTTCCTTTCCTTTTTCCTTTCCTTTCCTTTCCTTTCCTTTCCTTTCTTTCCCTCCTTTCCTTTCTTCCTTTCTTTTGGCTTAAATGGGGTAGACCTCATTTATAAAGCCTTGTTATTTATTATTGCAATTTTATTCCTTCTTTTAAAAATGATTTATTTATTTATTTTAAAAAGAGAGAGAGAGTGAGAGAGAGAGTGGAGGAGGGGCAGGGGGAGGGAGAGAGAATCTTCAGCAGACTCCACCCACCAGTGTGAAGCCCAATGCAGGGATCAATCTCAGGACTCTGAGATCATGACCTGAGCCAAAATCAAGAGTCGGATGCTTAACCGACTGAGCCACCCAGGCGCCCCTATCACTGCAATTTTATTCCTAATAAATATGCAAAACTTGCTAATAATGTTTAATATTGAGAATAATGGCTCCCTAAAAATGCCTACATCTCAATCTCAATGCCCTGAACCTATGAATATATGGCCTACATGGTAAATGGAGCTTTGTAGATGTGATTAGGTGAAGTACTTAAGTTGAGGAGATTTTACCCTGGATTATTCAGTGGCTCAGTGTTATGATATGAGTCCTTAAAAGCAGAGAACATTTCCCAAATTGAATCATAAATAGTTATGAAAATGGAATGAGTCAAAGGGATTCTACATGGTTGGCTTTGAATATGAGCACAGGAGGTCAAGGGCCAAGGAATGCGGTCGGCCTCTGAAATTTCACAAAGCAAGACACAGATACTCCCGTAGAGCCTCCAGAAGGGAAAACAGCATTGCTGATACGTTGATTATAGTCTGGTTGAGGTTCTGACATACAGAAATGCAAGAGATCATATTTGCATTAAGATATTAAATATATGACTCAGGCTATGGTGGTATCTTATATACATAACAAGAGTGAACTAATACATAATAATAGGAAGAAATTCATAAAAACAATCACAATAGCAGCAATACACTGAGGGATTGACATGTACCAGGCACAGCTCTGTGTGCTACGGGTGCTTTAAGTTACTTAACACTGTATTCCCAATGATCTCAGAAGAAAAATTATTCTCATATTGCATTAAGGAATCTGAGGGACAGAGGGGATGAATGTCTTGTCCTGAGGAAAGAGAGCCAGGAAGGAACATAGCCTAGATTTGGTCCGAGGGTCGTTTGAGGCCTGGCTCTGTTCTTGTCTCCATTGTTCCTCCCAGGGTGATTAAGCAGAAGCTTGTTACAGGTCTCTAGTATCTATATTTTGTCCACATCATATTGATACACTGCTGGTGTCAATATATCAATAAATATTGACATCGGAGAATGGGTGAAAAATGCAGCTTCAGGATAATGCCATCGACACTTCCCCATCCTTATCTCCCACACGCACCCCCTCGGTTCTGTGGCTGGTGCGGGGGGATCCCCTGGCATCCAACAGGTCCTAGTGAAATATCAGGGCTCTTTTATCCTACCCCACCAAAGTTCTTTACTTTCTTTCTTTTCCACATACTTTCTCCTTATGGATGATCAAAAGGCCTGAGGGACAAATGATACCTTCAAATTAGCTAAGTCAGTGACTCTGTATGATAAGACCAGTGAGGTTGGCTTTCCAACAGAGATTTGCTCACATGGGGTATGTTGACCTCTGCCAGGTTTCTTGTCATGTCATCTCACAGAATGGAGACCTGCATCTTGGATCCCACTCATGCACCGAGTCACCCAGAATGCCCCTCACTCCAGGCATTCCACCCACTGAATCACTCCCTGGTAGCTGTATTCACAGATCTGGCAGCCCTTGGCTCTTTCTGTACCTCCTTCAGGGCTTCTGAGCCTCCGGGGGACTGACCACCTACAACCTCTAAGCAGTGTGTGCTTGTCAGTGGACGTCTGGACACACTGTGCTGACCCTTTTGCTATAGCATCCGTTCCTCCGTGGTGATTTGGATAGTCATAAATTACATTTGACCCAGGACGATATGATTCCTTGCAGAGAGGTCAACAAAGACCAGAAAGCAGGTTCTGAGAGAAGACAGAGTTATATCTTCTAGTCTGAGTCGCCTCTCCAGTTTCTGCAGCCAGGCCCTGGGGCTGGTTTTACTTCCTATTGTCTGTTTCTTGCTCCCTTAACCTGAACAATGCTCCTTCTCTCTGCTCTTGGCCCAACAATGAATATCTCTCTGTTCCGAATGGAGTAGGACTCAGGGAAGGAGGGGTGGGGGTTAGCTAACACACAATTACTTCGAAGACCTATAAAAACAAAACCAGCAACATATGTTGAGTCGCTAATGTGTGCCACATGCTTCCCATGGGCTTTACTTTTCATCTGAACCCTGTATTTTGAGGAACAGTGATGATAAATGTCCTGCTCTGAGATGTCACAAGCTGGAAGAAACACGTCTTGGATTTGATCCTAGGGTAGTTTGAGGCTGGCTTTACTCATTTCAACGTTGTTTTTCACAGGGCAATTGAAGGAAAACTCTTGAGGAATCTCATATATGTGTTTCCATGTTCTATCAATATTTTATCGGTGCTTTGGTGGCGGAGGTCAGCAGGGTCACTTAAAGTCTGAGAACAAAAGAGCTGCTGATGATCACTCCATCCACATGTGCTGACGGTAGCACTCTTTTTTTTTTTTTTTTTTTAAGATTTTATTTATTTATTTGATAGAGAAAGACACAGCGAGAGAGGGGACACAAGCAGGGGGAGTGGGAGAGGGAGAAGCAGACTCCCTGCCGAGCAGGGAGCCCGATGCGGGACTCGATCCAGGGACTCCAGGATCATGACCTGAGCCGAAGGCAGTCGCTTAACCAACTGAGCCACCCAGGCGCCCTGACGGTAGCACTCTTGCCTGGGCTCTGTGGAGTCCTCACACTTGGGCAGCACCGGAACCCACCCCCTGGATCTCCTCTTGTCTGCAGATAGGAAGACAGAAGTGAGGCCATCTAACATATGTCTCTGTTTCTCCCACATCATGCCATCTCCTGCATTTCCAAACATCTGCCCAAAGACCGTGAGACTCACGAATAACACCATTCTCATTAAGTCCATGAACCACTCCACGCGTTTTAATTATTGTCTTTCTAGTAAAGTACTGCAGTGAGGGCTGTGAAACCTTTGTCAAGATAAGTAGACAGGTACATTTATGATGTGCACATATTTGGTTATGTAGCTTCTGCACTAGATACCAATGAACTGCAAAGAAATGGCTGAATCCTCATCCTGTTTATAGATCCTTCAGCATCTTTTTTTTTTTACTTCTTTTTTGTTATGTTATGTTAATCACCATACATTACATCATTTAGTTTTTGATGTAGTGTTCCATGATTCATTATTTGTGCATGACACCCAGTGCTCTATGCAGAATGTGCCCTCTTTAATACCCATCACCAGGCTAACCCATCCTCCCACCCCCCTCCCCTCTAGAACCCTCAGTTTGTTTTTCAGAGTCCATTGTCTCTCATGGTTCATCAGATCCTTCAGCATCTTTAAATCTCCTCCCCCCACCATGGGCTTTCCTTCCCTGAGGAATCACATTCATAACCATGCTCCTGGTTACCCAGAAGCACACAGTCTCTCATCTCCTTCCCCCCTAGTCTCCACATAGGGACTAAAGAAGGTGCTGAAGCTGGTGACCTCTTGGATCAGAACTAACAGTGCATGCCATGAAACTTTCTTAAAGATATTTGGCATGTAAAAAGCCCAGCAGTGGTGTCAAGGAAGGGACTTTGGATGTGTAGAGGGACAGAGTCTGGGTTGGGTCCTCTATGACCCTGAAGGATACACACAGGCCTGGAAAGTTGGGTCTAAGTGGACACAGCCTGAGCGGTGGGGCCAGGCCAAATGTGTGTGGCATGTGTATGGTAGATTTTCCCCGACATGCCTTTGATTTCCTTCCCTGGGAGAGAAGCAGGAGACTGATCTCCTGTGTAGGGGTAAGGGGCGTGGAGGAGGCTGCTAGTGGAGGGCAGACGACTCAGAAGAAAGCAGAGGACGTCCCCCTTGCATAGACAATTTTAAGGCTAAATCTAAACTCCTCTCCCACAAGAGGGCATGGCCTGACCAAGGGTGAGGCTACTATGTGGCCATCCTGGTTTTGGGGTGGGGTGAACAGACATAGTCACTGACCTGTGTGTAATCTCATGACTAGTCCTCGGTGTGTACTGTTGGGGCGGGGGGACCTGGGACAGACCATCCACTGAGTGCCCAGTCCTGACAGGAGGGCTGGGTCAGGACATAGGGTTTGCCCGTTGTGTGACCTCCACAGATCACCTGCCGGGGCATGGCCTTGTGCCTGGTGGGACACATCACTGCCAGGACAGTACCTGTTTCCTCATCAAAATGGGGGTGCCCTCCTTTACTGTGTATTTGCATCATGCTACCTTCAGGGTGATAGTACCAAAATAATCTTGGGCTCTACCATCGCCAGTTGAAATGAACGTAAATGTGATGCCTCATTGACATTATAGTTCTCTTACCTATATAACTGCTATTAGTACAGCTGTCAACATGAAGATGCTCCTGTAAAACAGGTTTAGATCATCCATACTTTACATATTTTTGAGCGGTTTAAATGAGATGTAACCTTATTTATAATGTACTATTAATGATTGCTGCCATTTTATTCCTAACATATAATAATTATAGTAATTAGTATAAGTAAATTAATAAAAATAACACCAGAGCCACATGCATTATGTGCTGGGCACTGCTCCATGCCCTTCATATGTTATAATAATTTAATAATTATGTAATTCCTCATAACAATCTTGGAAGTCTAAACTATTCCCATTTTATTTATTTAAAAGATTTTATTTTATTTATTTATTTATTTTAGAGAAAGAGAGAGAGAGCTGGCGTGCCCATGTGCCTATGTGAGCAGGGAGAGGGGCAGAGGGGGAGAGAGAGAGGGAGAGGGACAAGCCAACTCCATACTGAGTGCAGAGTCCCACCTGGGGCTGGATCCCAGGACCCTGAGATCAGGACCTGAGCCGAAATCAAGAGTCAGAAGCTTAACCGACTGAGCCATCCAGGCACCCTTTTCCCATTTTAAATGGAAAGCTGTGAGGGACAGAAGTGATAAATGTCCTGCCCTCAGGATTCACAATCAGGAAGAACATTTCCTGGATTTGATCCTATGGTACTTTGAGATCTGGCTCCATGTTCCTCATAGACACTTGTTATAAGGCTCTGGTACCTATGTTTCATCCATACTACACTGATGTCATGTTGGTGGTGATGTCAGCAAGGGCAGCTGATGATACAACACTTTCACGAAGACACACAGGTCAGTGATTCTGTGTGGGGGCACCAACAAGGCTGGGTTCCCCCTCAAAGGTTTCCTCATATCTGATCGTCAACCCATGCCAATCACTTGGTCCTGCACGAATCGCTCTAGTTGGTGCCCATTCATATATTTGGTAACATAGAATCCCTCACATCAGGCGTTCTGCCCTCTGAGTTGTCCCCAGAACAATGTGCTGGCAGAACAGGAAGTCCTTGTGGATTCTTTACCTGCCTTGGGTGTTCTGAGCCTCTGGGGCAGACCCCTGTGAACTAAGCTATGTGCTTGTATGGGGCTATCTGGACTGGACATACTGTGGAGGCTCTAATGTTGTACCATGCACTTCCTCAAAGTTATCTGTACAACAGAGAACTGAACTTCAATATTTGCCTTACGGGTTCCTGGGAGGTGCTCCTTTTTGAGCAAAATCAAAGCTTCCTAAAGATAGGATTAAACTATACCATGAGTACAGCTAATTTCTCTCCATGTACCCTGTTGCTTCTCCATTTCCTTGGTACGCTGTTCCCTCCCTGGCCCTGCACTCTCTCCTCTTCCCAGTGTCTACACTGTTTTGAGCTCCTCCACCTCGTTCCCTGGCCTCTCGCTCTGCTTTCTGATCCCATCACTCTTCTCGGTGTCTCTGTCCTCTGCTCCTCCCTGTTGCTTTCTGCCTCCCTCAGCCTGTCCCCATCTCTCTGCCCTGTGGCTTCACTGTAGCCCACTTCTTTTTCTCACATGTTCCATTCATTTCTCTTCTCTGATTGAGGTAGACTACAGTAAGGGAGCTGAGAGGAACTGACGCTGCTGGACATTGAGCCCTGTAGACAGACTGCAAAACTAATGTGAGAGGCTGCTTTCCTGAATTCCTGTCCTGTCCATGGGGCACATTTGCCTGAAAACATTGAGTCCCTTCACTTGTCCTTGACCAGCTCCAGCCCGCCCTCTCTACCTGGTCATTATGACTAGAACTACATAAACAAGAGCTTCCTGCAATTCATTCATCTCACCCAACTGATGAGCTGTCTTAATTCCTAAGCTCAACAAACCCCACAGGACCATCCATGCTCCCAGACGCCTTAAGACTCCCAGGTGTACCAATCATCCCAAACACTATTCTCTCTCTTTCCATCAGGCCCCTCCAAACCTTCAAAACTCACTGAAGGTATGATTTTGGATCTGTGCTTGGGCACTTGTTTTGTTCTGCTTCTTGATCTGCGTCCTAGTGAGATGGGTGTGTAGACTTTGTTACAACTCACACAGCTGTACACATACGACATTCACATATTTTGTCATACAGTTTATGCATCAATATAACGTAATAAGTAAAAAACTGACAAACCTCCTCTCTGCTCTTCATTCAATTTCATTTTATCACTTCGTGTTCTTCTTCATTTACAAGTTGCACTCCTGACCCTGTTTTTTCTCAATCTCAAGTACAGTCTGTCCTTACCCCATTGAAAGGATAAAACCTAGAGAAATAGAAGGTGCCAGATTCAGAGTGCTCTAGGGTCAGAAAACTTCTTATATCTTGGGAATCTCCCTTAAAGACTGTGGAAGCCATGAGTCATCTCAGGTAGGGAGACAGAGAGGACACTTAGCCTATCGGGAGGGTTGAGTGCTGGGTCTGACCCCTGATCCCCACAACGTCTTGGTCAAACACAGGAGAAAGACTTTAGATGTGAGTTCAGTTTAAGGAGCAGGGCCAGGCCTCATGAATGCCATTGGCAGCTTGACCCTTTCTCTCTGATGAGCCTGTAAGCCTGCCTCCCAGACTAAAGCAGGGATGGGGTGGCGGTTCATGGGGTAATGGGCAGGCCTGTAGAAGGGGCAAGATGCACAAGGAAAGCTTCCTATGTTGCCTGTGACTTCCTCCTCTCTGGAATTTGATTTTCCCCTGAATCCTAATGGCCCAATATCCCTCTTCTTGGTCTTCTGTTCTCAGGGAGGCTTTGGGGAAATACACTGCTTGAGGTAGGAAGCACCTGTCTTGGGTGCTCAAGAGTTATCATGGCAGACTAGATAAACCAGTCAAGGCCCAGACAATCAAACCTATCTCTTCTCAAATACGCTGGGAACTTTAAGAATCCCAAGATTGCACCTATTCAGATGGATTTATTTCTGATTTGCATGATCTCCTGCTGTGTGCAGAGAAGGTCGTGGGGAATGGTTAGGGCCTAGGGTCACAATCTAAGTGTAGGGCCCTGGAGGGCAACAGGGCCATTGGTGCCTGCCCTGCCTACGTCCTCTAGCCAAATGCCTGCTTGTCTTTGGGCCTTCCCAGAACTGGGAAAATGCTGAAGATCTGGCTACAGATTGCTATGTATCCAGCATTTATGAAGGCATGGTGACCTGTAATTTTGCTTTCTGACCTGTAATTGCCTACCCATTAAGTCTTTGGCTCAAAGGGACATTTCCTTGCTTGACTTGTGCTCTTTTGTGATCTCCTCATACAGGGTCTCCAGTGGTCAAGGAGACATAAGACTCTGTAAGGAATCAGCAAGCTGTAGTGGAGCTGAACTGGTTGAGGCCTTGAAGACTTGGATAAGAGGAAGCCTGCTTCTCTGTCCATACCCTGAGGAGGCATGGACTGGCCTTGGTAATGGCTTGGGCATGGCCAATCCTGTAGTTTTGGATGAGAGCCATAAGCATTGATCACTGACCTGTGTGTGACCTTCCAGTGAGGGCCTGACAGGTGTTGGACATTATTAGAATAGGGGGAGGCCATTAATGTTGCATATGATGGGCCCAGTCTAGGACCTGGGAGCTCGGCTGCATCTTTAACTATTCTTCTGTAGTCATATTTATTTTTCTGAGAACCAGGAAAGGTTCTTTACTTTTTAAGATTCATGTAACTAAACTGAGCACACCAGATAATCCAGAATAATCTCCCCAACTCAGTGTCCTTAAATTTAATCACACCAGCAAAATCCCTTTTACTATGTAAGGTAACATATTCACAAGTTCTTAGGATTAGGACATGTACATCTTTGGGGGGCCGTTATTCTGCCTACCTTCTATGGATTGAATTATGCCCCCCACAGTTCATATGTTGAAGCCCTAATCCCCAATGTGATGCTATTTGGATATGGGGCCATTGGGAGGTAAGTAGGTTTAGAGGGTCATGAGAGAGGGTCCTCATGATGTGATTAATGTCCTACTGAGGAGAGACCAGAGAGCTTGCTTTCTCTCTCTCTCCACCATGTGAAGATACAGCAAGAAGGCAGTGGTCTGCAAATCAGGAGGTGGGTTCTCACCAGATACCAAGTCTGCCGCCACCTTGATTTTGGACTTCCCAGCCTGCAGAACTGTGAAAAAGAAATGTCTGTTGCTTAACTGCCCCAGTCTATGCTCTTTTTTTTTATAGAAGCCTGAGTTGACTAAAACACTCCTATACTCCTCGATCCCATGCCATACACCTACCTTTTGTTACAAGTGATTGAGGCAACTGAAGGGGTATTGGAGTTCATTCATATGACTTCTAAGGATAACAGTGTTTACATTTAAAAGTGGGCACCTTGGGAGAAAGTCCTCATCCAGGATAAACTGATCAATCTCCAGACCCCTACCTCTAACCCTTGGCATGTGTTCCTCAAAAGTGGGCCCCACTCATCTTACCAGGACAAGATGTCACCCTCTCTGCACATTATTCTTCATGAGGCACCCAGGACACTGTACTCCCTGGACTGGTGAACCATGTCCCATCTTCCACTTGCCCCAGGGTCCCCTGAGCCTCTAGAATAGTCTGTTTGCGGACCACAGTGTGTTCTTTTCTGTGGACATCTGTATGCACCGAGGTCACCTCCAGGCAACGACTTTTGTTCCCATGAACCCTTCTGAATCATAAGAAATTAAAACCTAAGACAAGCAGCAGGAATTACTGGGGAGAATATTTCAAGTTGGGGGAGCAGTAACAAGGCAAACCATAGATCTACAAAAGAGAAGGCAGCTCTTTGAGACTGTATCTTGAACATTTTGTGTATTATTTGACACGGTTCCTTTTAAAATCTTCCTGTTTAGTAAGTGGTCGCCTGTCTGGTTTTGGAACAAACACCCTGACCTACTGCCATGGGCTGTCGCTCAGCTAGGAATTTAGCTTTCAAAGCCTTTGCAGTGAGATTATGGTTTCTCTCTTGTCATGCTACTCCGAAACCAACTGTGAAATCTGCTCAGTATTCTATAATGTAGTTCGTTTCTCAAATCTTCTGCTGTGTTGGCTCTGGTCAATAAAATCTTCTAAAAAATAAACAATAAGCTTTTAGTTTGGAATAATTTTAGACTTACAGAAAAGCTGGAAACTTAGTATGGAGACTTCCTGTATGCCTCTCATCCAGTTTCTCCTAACATCTTACATAAGCACAGTGCATTTGTCAAAGCAGTGAAATTAACATTGGTACAAAGCTATACGCTAAACTATAAACTTTATTCCCATTTAAGCGGTCTTACCACCCATATCCCTTTTCACTTCCCCGATCAGATCCTGGAGTCTTCGTGTGCCTTTAGTCTGCAACAATATGTGACAATTTTCAATCTTCCCTAGTTTTTCATGATCTTGATAATTTTGAAGAGTGCCAAGTCAGGTATTTTGTAAAGTGTCCCTCATCGTTGGTTTGTAGGATGTTTTCTCTTGGTTAGGTTTGGATTATGGGTTTTTGAGCAGAATATACTGCAGAAATCATTGCCCTTCTCACCACATCATATCAGGTGATACATGATATCAGTATGAATTATCCCTGGTTATATTTGCCTTGATCCCCTGGTTAAGGTGTCTGCCAGGTTTCTCCGCTATAAAGTCACTACTTTTACCTTTTCATACTTTATTTGGAAATAAGTGAGTCACTAAATGCAGCCTGCACTCAGAGAAGAGGGAAATGAAGTTCTGCAGGGTTATCTACCTATGTTATTTGGGATTCTTTTGTAGGACAGGTTTGCCTTTTCTCTTCAATTATGGCTTTATTCGACCTTTTATTTACAAGCATGTGGTCATGGATATTTACTTTATTCTTTTGGGGTAGAAGCCTATACTACCAACACATATTTTGGGCAAATTACTCCAGTTTTAGCCATTGTGAACTCCTTTAGATTGACTCCTGTGTCCTTTTGGTATATCTGTAACTTTTATTTACTTACTTAAAAACTATACATCCTTCTAGGCCATGATTACCTGGGTGGGGAAAATGGGAAAGGTTGGTGAAAGGGGACAGACTTTCAATTAGATGAACAAGGTCTAGGGATCAAATGTACAACATGGTGTCTATGGTTAATAATACTGTACTGTGTACTTGAAATTTGCTAAGAGAGCAGAAATTAGGTGTTCTCACCACAACCACACACACACACACACATACACACACACACACACACTTATTTGCCACTAAGTTCTCCTCTGATCCTTCCTGGTTCAGGGAAGAGGGTACCTCTCTACGAATGTGGGTTGCTAGTGCTTTAAAACCACCGCATGGGGGGGATGGATGGAGTAAAGGCAAATAAGATCACCACAGAACTTTTCTACTGTTTTGAAGTCACATTTTTTTTTCTGGATTCAGCATTTGCTCGGTTGCTGTCAGTTGTTGATTGTTTTGCAGTGTTCTGATAAAATCGGTTCTGACATTTTTCTGCTTGTTTTTTGATGTGTCTCTGAGGAATGAGAGCTTGGAGCTGCCTACGTGGCCATTTTGATGACATTACTCCTCTAGATACTGGTTTTTAAATACCATTCTCTGATTTTAAAAATATGGGCTTTGCAAATGAGCTCAGAAGCCAACCTGGAATTGCTCCCAACAGACAAAGCCAGAAGAATTTGAGCAAATACATAAATAATATTATGACTGGATTATAATCCCTGAAACAAAATAAATATTCATGAGTCCATAATAATATTGGTGAATAATTGAATAAATAAATAGATGGGGGGAAGAGGGAAAATCTCCTTACAGAGCAACTGGAATTAATTCCAATTACTTTCCCTCCCCAGGAGTGTAGGTTGGATTTAGTGACTCCCTTCCAAATGAAAGGGTTTGGAAATGGAACACAAAAAGTGGCTTTACCATGGAGAGACCTGGTAGTAGCCACTTCACCCAAGTGATCAAGGTTAACATCACCAGAGATAATCATGTGCAGATAATGGACCCCTGATATGATTTGATGAGAAGGGCCCTTGTTCTTTGTGATAGTTTTCTCCATAGAAACCATAATCCCAGTGTAATAATGAGAATGCAGGAGACTAACAATAATTGAGGGACACTGTACAAGATAGGGGATGAAGACTCTTTTAAGTTCCCTAAGTTAATGGAAAACAAAGAAGGACTGAGAAAGTGTCACAGATCAGCCTGAAGAGATGTGGTGACTAAGGGCTGTGGTATTCTGGATTAGATCCTGGCACAGAAAAATGACTTAGTGGGGAAACTGATGAAACCTGGATAGGGTCTGTCATTGACTTAAGAGTATTGTGCCCATGTTGATTTTTTAGTTCTGATGAACGTCCCCTGGTGATGTAAGGTGTTCTCATCAGAGCAAGAGCTAGGTGAAGAGTATGAAAAAAAATTCTAGGTACTGTATTTGAACGTTTTCTGCAAATCTAAATTTATTCTAAAATTTAAAAAAATGGGATAGAATAAAAAAATAGAGAAGACACTGTTGTGGAAGGGCTCTGGGCAAGTTTGAAGTTGATGAATTATGTTAAAAGGAGAAACTGCATCTATTCCCCAAAACATTCATTGTTCAGATCTCATTTATTCTGTAAATTCTCTACAGTTTCAACCTGGGTCTGCATCTTGCAGTGTTTTCACCTTACAGTGTTTGTGGTATTTGATTTTATTTTGGGAAACATGTTTTATTTTAAAGTAGTCAGATTGATTAATAATTGCCTTCACATTTTGTGCCTTTTGTATCTCGGAGTCCTAAAGATAGTCTCATTTGTGTTTTTATAAAACTAACGTAAGGTTTCACATTCTTGGGTCCCCAGATTCTACATCAGACCCCTCTGTCTAAATATCATTTATCCTACAGACTGTGTACCATAGACAAAATAGATTCCACTTCTAGATATTTCCATCTCCAATTCTAGACATTTCAATCTCCAATTCTAGACATTATTTCTAGAGACTCCATGGCTAACTCCAGAAAAAAAAATCCATTTCTGGTTCCACAGCCTTTCAGTGACACAGCCTTCAGTCCCACTCACTGATCCACGGACATTTGCTATTGAACCCAGACACTAATCACTGACCCCACACATGCCCATCAATGTCTCCATACACCGCCATCATTAATCCTAAAAGCCCCATCACCTATTTCACTAAACCCAGTTCCACAACCCACAGTTCCAGTGAGATTTTGGGCAAGTACCCAGGTGGGTCAAGAAAGAAGAGGGGCATCAAAGACCCCATCTTTGCTCACATAAAGATTGTTGTCCTTCTCAAAAATGACCAGTAGATGGCAGAAAAATCCATGTTTTTGATATGTAAACACCTGCTCCAGAGATTATGGAGCTTTGAGAGAGTTTTTTGAGACCAGATCATCTGCCTGGTGAATAGTGAGAATTAGAGATCATTGTGATATCAGAAAATTCTCCATCTAAAACATCTTCTTCTCAGCCCACTTCAGCCCACCACTAACAACACAGCCCATCCCACTCCCATGTCACTAATCCAAATCTGTACCTATCTGAAGAGTCTTGTTGTTCATCTCACCCTTCTCTTCACTAAAACCCATTAGGAGGAAATAAATACTTTGAAAACTATTTATGAAAGTCTTGCCTGTGGTATTTTTATGTTTCCTACTAGAGTTTTTTGCATTGCCATAGAGATTATTTGTTAATCCAAAGTGATCAATGGCCAGAGTGGAGAGTCCATCTGCTTCTTCAATTAGGTTGGTGAAGGCAGCCTTATATATTAGAAATAATAGTAAGAGCTGATATTTGTTTAGCACTTACTATGTGCTAGGCACTGTACTAACCACTTTACATAAGCAAACTGAATCTTTACACTAACCCTATGAAGTGATGGCTGTGAAACATTTTCTACTAAGAAGTACACTGATGCAGGGGCACCTGGGTGGCTCAGTCGTTAAGCGTCTGCCTTCGGCTCAGGTCATGATCCCAGGGTCCTAGGATCGAGCCCCACATTGGGCTCCCTGCTTGGTGGGGAGCCTGCTTCTCCTTCTCCTGCTCCCCCTGCTTGTGCTCTCTCTCTCAAATAAATAAAATCTTTAAAAAAAAAAAAAAGAGAAGAAGTACACGGATGCCCAGAATATTCAAGTAATGTGTTCAAGGTCCTACAATTAGAAAAATGCTCAGGACTCTATCTTTTCATCTATTCATACTACATGCCATGAGCAATATGGTGTTAGCATTGTTGGGGCTTTATGGATTCAAATGAAGTCCCTGTTCTCTTGACCCTGGCAACACACATGTCGGAATCTTCTCATTACTGGATCTGGGAAACAGTTTTAGCTGTGTTACCTTGGGTAAGTATGACCATTAGTTAGTTCTTCGGGGGGCATTGTGACAATATCTAGGCTGTTGTTAGTGGAATATTTTAAACTTGGACTGTCCCACTGGCTCCAGGTTACATGACTCTCTTTAGGGCAGTGGAGTGTTGAGATTATACACCCTAGCCGCTGCTAGGGACCAATTCAAGCCCATTTTCCTCTTCTCTGGCAGGCAAAACATCACTCATCATTCTTCAATTTGTGTGTTTCTCTGGCGGTATATAGCTTGATGCTCATGAGCTTTGAGCAACAGCTCTGCACCAGCACCCCTGGGGTGACGTGGTGTGTAGGGTCACAGTCCTGTGCCTAGAAAAGAGTCTCCCTCCTCATCGTCCCATTTCCTATAATTCACTTTGGTGCTTAGGATTCTGGGTTGAAAGTAAGAGAAACCAACTCTAAGGTGCTCATTAGAAAGGGAGTTAAGGGGCGCCTGGGTGGCTCAGTTGGTTAAGCGACTGCCTTCAGCTCAGGTCATGATCCTGGAGTCCCTGGATTGAGTCCCGCATCGGGCTCCCTGCTCGGCAGTGAGCTTGCTTCTTCCTCTGACCCTCCCCCGTCTCATGTGCGCTCTCTCTCTCTCTCTCTCATTCTGTCTCAAATAAATAAATAAAATCTGTAAAAAAAAAAAAAAAGAAAGGAGTTAAGAAAGTGTTGCTCCTCTTTGTCTTTCAGGAACTTCTCCCTCACCCACATGCCTCTTTTGGTCATGACCATCCTTCCCTGGACACGGGTGGAAGGCTTGAGCCAAGCCAGTTCAATCAGAGTACCCCAGCCCAGACCGTACAGATTGGTCCGTGAAGGGCACATGACCCAGTGAGAGTTCTCCTTGGAAATTTTGATGCCCGAGAAGAGAAAAAGCTGGTTATTTTTGGTGAGGTTGCTGAGCCGGCAGAGGGGAGCCTGTCTGAGGAAGGATGCCAGAAGAGTCAAGCTGAGCTGTGAGGTGGAGAGAGAGACCAAGAGTCATAAAGATGCTTGATGCATCTTTGCATCAAGCCAGGCCTGAAGCTGGGGGCAGTTCTGTATTTTCCAATGATGAGGTCTCATAAATCCTACCTCTTATGCTTAAGTGACTTTGAGTTAGTTTTCTGTCACTTATAACCTAATGTACTGGCTTGTATGCCTTTGAGGGTCCCCTCAGGCCCTAGGCCCTATTTAATCATTTCCTTAATGGATGATTATTTTATTTGTAAAGATCTTTATTTATTTATTTTTTTTGTAAAGATCTTTAAAGGAGCACATCTAACTAATCAGCAACAGAGCCCTAGAAGGTCACCATTCATAAACCTTCACACTAGCCTCGATATCTGGTGCTGGGATTGGTATCATTTGGTGTTGCATCATAAATGAATTCATAGGCTAAGGGATGTTATCATGTTATTATCTGTTTTCTCTCAGGTGGAAAATTCAGTGTCAAGGTCATGAAGTAATTTTTATAAAGGCAACCTGCTGAACTTGAGGAGAAAATCCACTAAAAATGTTCAACTTTAATATTAGGCATTCCTAAAACCTAAATACAGAACCATACGTGGAAACAAGGGATAGTTATGTCCACACAAAAAATTTGGGGTCAAGAGCATGAGCTAAATGACACATAGGTCACTTACTTAAATTAGTGCAAATGGTCTGATCCCTTTCCTTTGTTTGTCAGCTGGCTCACTTCCCTGACAAGCAATGGTGGCATCAACCAAATGTTGTAGAGACTCCTAAATTCCCCTCAGCTTGCAAAACCAAAAACTGAACTCGGAGTATGTGAAAGAGAGGTCTGAAACATGCTTATAGCAAGATCTGGAAATTACCGAGTAAACTATTTTTCAACATATATGCGTTAAACATCACGAAGCCTAGGACATCCCCAACTTCCATCATTAACAATATGAATTGGTTACCTCATAGGGAAGTAGCCAATCTGAGTACATTCTCAGCAAACATCCTGAAGGACCCAAAGGCAAGAGCCCTATATGCCAGTAGTCACATTTTGAGATTGTTTGCATTGTGTTAGTGGGTCCTAGTTGACAAAATTCAACCAAAAATGGGGACAAAACTGTAATGGTCAGCATTACAACAATAATTTTGTTGCATTATTTTAAAGTTAGTGGTTACAGATTTAGTCATACAAATTTAATATAACAGAGGTTTATAAAGGAATCGTAATTTAAATACAATGCATTGTTACATATTTAAGTAAATTTCACTTTAAAAAGGGATATTTTAAAACATACTCAGAGGTGAAGTATGTTTTTCATTGCATCATATCAGGGGTGTATGATACTGCTCTAAATGATCTCTGCTGATATTAGCTTTGATCACTTGGTTAAGATGATTTCTTTAGTGTTTCTCTATTATAAAATCACTATTTTCTCCTTTTCATATTCTATTCCCTGGGACATGGTAAGTCCTCCTCATACTTAAGAGAAAGGAAATTAATTTCCCACCTCCTAGACGGAAGATATCTACACATGCTATTCAGAATTCTTCTGTAAGGAAGATTTGCTCCTTTTCCCCATTTATTTATTCAATATCTTATTAATATTGGTATAGAATGATGGGTACTTATTTTATTCTTTGAGTTATAATTTAATACTATATATTTATTTTGCTAGGAAAATTTTCCCATATTTTAATTGTTCTCATTGTTACATATTTTGCTTGGAAAATTGTTCCAGCTATGGCTATTGGGAGTTCTTTCATATTGATCCATGTGTCATTTTAATACACATGGGATCATCTTGTGTTTTAACTGCCCCAGCCCTGTAGTCAGTCCTTTTCTAAAGAGTTCTAATTTCTGTTATTGGATAATGGTGTTTAGAAACCATGATCTGGGCTCTAGGTGTGGTCAGGACTAACAGGGTGTCAGTGCTTCTAGGTCTGCTCAGGAGACAAAGTCAAGAAATAAACAAGCAAATTTGATAAATAATATCTATGTATGTATATATACATATATATGCTAATCTTTGTATATAAGCATATCTACAATAATTTATGCATCTGTGTAATATATATTAAAATAAACATGAATTCATACTGACTAAGCCTCACCGCAGGATACAGTGTGGCTTTTCTCCCCCTTGCTTATGCAGGGGGATTGGATGAATTCATGGATGGCACTGAGAGGCCCTGATAGGGCATGGGGACAAGCAATTGATCTTTGGCCTATTTGTAACCTTCTCCTGAGGCAAAAAAGCCTGGGCGTTGGTTAAAATCATGGCCTGAAAAAGACTGCATGTTGTATATTAGAGGCATGGCTGTAGGTCCCTGATCTGCAAGTAAGGTCTAGCTGGTACATATCAGCCTGGACTTGGGAATTTGCAGAGGATGGGGCTGGGGGGGGGGGGGGGGGTGGTGGAGATTAGGTCATGGCCTCTCTGGTGAGTGGTCAGTGTGGGTCAAGGATGTAGGAGCATGTATTAAATATTTAATCTTGGCAGTGGTCCTGTAAGAGAAGTTCTGTAATTATTCACATTTCACAGTTGAGGAATCTGAGGAGACGAGCTGTTGAATGAGCTGCCCTGAGGTCCTACAGCCAGAAATTAATGCAGTTTGGATTTTAACCAAAGTACCTTGAGTCTGGGTACCATTAAGTTAACCTTTATGTTTCTCATGATGATTAAAGGAGTACTTATCACAAGCCTCTAATATTATTTATCCACATTCTATAATATAATGTTATAGCAGTAAAGACAGAAGAACTGTATGAAAGTCTTTGCCTAAATCCTTCATTGTCCTCCAGGCTCCCACCTTCCTGGTGGTTTCTGTATCCTCCTGGCTATCATGGCCATGCCTGGATGAATCTGCTCTTAGGCACTATTATGCCATTGGATTGTTTACTTAGAAGTTGGTGAGTCTGTTAAGAATGCAGAGTCCCTTGCTATGGTATTTCACCATTTGGTCATAAGGGTGAGAATTCTCCCTGCTGTGCTGAGTGGTGGCTGTGGACATGGGTGCAGTGGGGCTACACTTTTTATCTTTTTGAGACTCAGCTGGAGACACACAAGTGAAGTCTTGAATACCTAAACATGAGGGGTCCCATGAATACTCTTTTCAACCTCTCAATCAATATTGCTTTATTCTAGGGCTGGGCCATTTCACCAGGAAAATGCAGCTCTATGAAATCACATTGCCAGGTTAACCCTACCAACTCCTCTCCGTACATATCTCCCCATGAGAACAGAAGATTCTCCATCCTACTCTGACTGAATGTGTCTGGGTCTGACAGGTCTCAGTCAAACATCAACACTGCAGCCCCCCACCCCACACGTATTCCTCAGTGCCGTATCATTTTTCCTCTTTCCTCTGCAGATGATCAAGTCTCCTGAGGAGAAGTTTCAATTTGCCTGCACATCTGATGAGGAGAAAGACCATGGTTACATTCATGAGTGGGTATTTTCCAGACAACAAGACCTCATCTAGGGTGAGCTCAAACACCCCAACCCTTTGTCTTCTTTGACCCGCTGCATAGAACCCTTGATTTTGGCCAATAAACCAGAAACACAGTCAGTGTTTCTCCTTAGTAACTTAGGACATTGTGCTCCCAGGACTGCCCATCCATGGCTGATTTGCTTCCTTGCCCAGGGTATCCTGAAGGCCTAAGGCTGGATTCACTCAAACTACAGAGGGAACACAGTGTGCTGATCTTCCAAGTTTGACTTCTGTTTTCATGAGCAGTTTTGAATAACAATAAGTTAAGATTGAATAGATGTAGCATGAAATCTGGGAATGTACAACTAGGAGGAGAAAGAAGGCATCTTGGTATCTACAAGGCATAAGGTAATTCTACCATGAGTGACCAACCAGCTGTTCTTTCAGCCCAAGAGCTATTCCTTCCTCTCTCTCACTGTATCTTGCTCCCTCTCCCTCTTCATTTTTTTTCTTCTCCTTTTCTGTATCCTCATTGTCTTTCTCTTGTCCCTTGTTTTGTTTTTGCCCTTTCTTTCTATTTGGTGAGCCTCTTCAGCTTCTCTGTTCCCTATCAGCACTACCTGCACCAAGCCTTTTTCTTTATCCATTTGGTTCCCTAAGTCTGCCAGGTGTGCCATCTGTTCCGCAGTGTTCTTTTTCCATAATTCTCTTCTGATTCCAAGGTCAATGGTTGAATTCCAGGGAGGGTGAGATCACACATGATTGGTGCATGATTTGCAGCCTCCTCTATGCCTATTAACCACAACTTTGTCCACTTAGGTTCTTGATTCTCTGCCAGGAGCTCTATGTTCTTCTGAGAGTTTTAAATGGGAAGACCTGCTCATTGGAAGGTTGAAATTGGGGTCTGGATAAATTAGGTTGGGATTGTAGTGCCTTTACTCCTGACACTGCATGCAAGTTCACTCTGATTTCTGAGTCTGTGCCACGAGCACCATCTCTTTTATAAGGCTTCCTCTCCCAGAATGGACCCAGGTGTGCTTGGGAATCTTTGGGGTCTTAGGTTAGAAACTTATGTACATTTGAATTTGAATGAGTGGGTTAATGTAAAAACTCCATAAACCTGGTACTCTAGTTGGTAAATTTACTTTACAGGGGTACATGTTGGCAATTCTGAAATTTCTTTACATGTATACTAGGGTTGAAAAATAAATAATATAAAATGAGAGTCTTATTGTCAGAGAAAAAACATATAAATAATCAAGAGTTGAGGGCTATAACGAGCCCTGTATTACTCTATAGTTGTTATTAGTATGAAACTCATGTTTATTTTAATATATCTTGAGAGAAATAGGGTAATAGTTACAACCACATGGAGATACATAAATTAGTATGCATATATTTCCTGGCTCCGTCTACTGAGAAGGCCCGGAAGCAGTGACACCCCAGTAGCAATGAGCAACCCAGAGCCCAAATACGGTTTTCTAAATTCCACTGTCCAGCTGAAAAACAAAGGGGGCATGGCCAACAGAGTATACAAAGGGAAAACAGTGCCTTCCCAGTGGAGAAACCTGGCAGACACCACCTTAACCAACTGACCATTGTAAGCACGACCAGGGATACAATGTCAATGCTATGTACCTGTGATCTAGATCAATTAGAAAAATACTTCCTCTTCGTGGGATTCTTCTCCAAAATTGACACCCCCAGTCTAATCGTGAAAATACGTCAGACAACTCCAATTGAGGGACAGTTTCCAGAACACCAGTACCCTGGAAAATTGCCAGGTCATTAAAAATGAGGTTAAATTAAGAAGTTCTTGGGTGCCTGGGTGGTTAAGTGTCTGCCTTCAGCTCGGGAAATGATCTCAGAGTCCTGGGATTGATCCCCACATCAGGCTCCCTGCTCTATAGGGAGCCTGCTTCTCCCTCTCCCTCTTCCTGCTTCTCCCTCTGTGCTCTCTCTCTGTCAAATAAATAAATAAAATCTTAAAAAAAAAAAAAAAGTCACAGGTGCACCTGGGTGGCTCAGATGGTTAAGCGCCCGCCTTCGGCTCAGGTCATGATCTCCAGGTCCTGGAATCCAGCCTCATGTCGGGCTCCCTGCTCAGTGGGGAATCTGCTTCTCCCTCTCCCTCTGCCTTTTGCCCTGCTTGTGCTCTGTCTCTCTCTCTCTCAAAAGAATAAATAAAATCTTAAAAAAAAAAAGCAGCTGTCACAGACCAGGGACATCTGGGTGGTGCAGTCAGTTGGGCGTCCAACTCTTGGTTTTGGCTCAGGTTGTGATCTCAGGGTCATGAGATTGAGCTCCACATCCTGCTCTGTGCTCAACACAGAGTCTGCATGAGATTCTCTATCCCTCTCCCTCTGCCCCTCCCCCTGTGCTCTCTCTCTCTCTCAAATAAATAAATAAATCTTAAAAAAAAATAGTTGTCACAGATCAGAATAATTTCTGCAGTATCCTGGATTAGATTCTGGCACAAAAAAGGGGAAAAGCTGTAGAAATCTGAATGAAGTGTCATTTAGTTAATAGTATTGTACTCACACGAATTTCTTAGCATTAACAAATGTACCAGTGTTGCATAAGATGTTATCATTAGAGCAAACTAGGTAAAGGGTATATGTGAATACTTTGTATCATCTTGAACCTTTTTTCTGTAAGTCCAAAATTGTTCCAAAATTTAAAATAATTAAGTAAAATAAAATTACATAATTAAATCAAATTAAAAATTAAATAAAACAGAGAAGACACTCTTTCTGGAAGGACTCTGAGGAATTTTTAAGTTAATAAATTATGTTCAAAGGAAAACCTCAACCAATTCCCCCAAACATTCATTGTTCAGACCTAATTTCTTTTTTAAAGCTTTTATTTCTTTGAGAGAGAGAGGGAGAGAAAGAGAGCATGAGCTGGGGGACAGGCAGAGGGAGAGGGACAAGTAGACTCCCTTATGAGCAGGGAGCCAACTCGGGGCTTGATCCCAGGACCCCGGGATCACGACCTGAGCAGAAGGCAGACTGAGCCACCTGGGCACCCCTGTTCAGACCTAATTTTTACCATAAAGCTGTAAATCCCCTATAATATCAATCTATGTCTGCATCTTATATTTTTATAGTGTTTATAGTACTTTATTTGGGGGAAGATATCTTAAAGTAATGGAATTTATCAATTTTCCTTCATATTTTGACCTTTTCTGATTTGAAGTCCTAAAAATATTCCTTTCTGTTCTTATAAAAGTTTAAAAGTTTTCCATTTTATTTTCAGAACTTTAATATGACAAGGAATGATTTTTATATTTGCAAGAGAGTCTTGATACTATGGGAACAAGGAACATCCTTTCTCCTGTGATTTTTGGTTCTGCAAATCATCTGGGGAAGGTTAAGGATATGTCAGGTGGGGTCTGTATCTAGCCCTTTGTTTGGGCCCAGGGGTCTTGCTTTGATAGGATGAGGAAATGTCAGGAACTGCAGAATGAGAAAGATTTGGGTCTGGCATGAGGTTTCTGAAGGAATAAGAAATAGAATATGATTGAAGAACTGAGAAGATAAAGGAAATTTGTCACTAGGGTGGGGTTTATCAACTTGGGCTTTATTTTTGTTAATTTTATTGATGCATACACTACTTACAGAAAGTAAACAAAACTGAAGTGTACAATTCAAAGGAGGTGTAAAAAAACGAACTCCGTTAGGAGCCAGGTTAGGAAACAAAACCCTAATATGTCATTTTGGTTGGAGTGAATAGAGAAGCCGATGGATTTGGGGTTTGGTATTGATAGTTCTTCTGGATAGGGGTCCATTCGCAATACCCACCCATGGAGGGGACACACATGGAGTACAAGGAATGATTTCCTTCCCATATTTTGTAGCCGCAATCCTTTTGTTTCCACACACACTCTCTCACATCAGGTTGAGGGCAGTCACGCCAGCAGATGAGGCAGGGCTGAATCTAGGGATGGAGGGAGATACAGGACTGCCCACCTCTTGTCTATACCACCCATCCTGGACAGCGAAGGACAACAGGGGTACAAGGAGAAGCTTAAGGGAACAGTGAAGGGGGCAAGGACAGGAAGGAAACAGTGGGAAGAGGCCAGGGCCAGGGAATGGAAGGACAGTGAAGGAGCAGGGATCATCCAGAAAGGGAGACAGCAGGGGAGAAAGATCTGGGAACAAGGACATGGGAGAAGAGCAGTGCCTGGGCTGCAGAGAAAAATCACTTAGGTAGCTACTCACTTCACATTTGCATCCTGTTCTGTATGCTACCTCGAAGCCTAGCTTCTGCTCTCTGGTGAGCCAGTACCAGAAATATACCAGGTGGCATCTTGTGAAGTGCAACGTGCCCCTCCTCAGATAGCCTGCAGTGACGGGCAAGCGCGGCCCGAGTTAGCACAGCAGGTATGGATGTCCTCTGCAAAGTCAGCCCAGAGGGTCTATGACCCCTAAGGCTGGAAGAGTCAGCCATGAAGGAGGGTCCAGCATTTTCCCAGGAAGAGTCTGTCAGATCATGGAGAAGGAGCCCATGGTCCTTGGTGGTGCTAGCTGCAGAAGTCAGGTGGTTCTTTCAGGGGGAGGTAGCAAGGTTGAGGGGCTCTATGTGGACAGGGATGCTCACCTGCAATAAGTAATAGTGATTGGTGGCTGTTCCTCACCCTATAACCACAGTCTGTCCAACTGATGGGTGAGTAGATCTCATGGATTCTTGGCATGCCCTGGGGAGCCTTGAGTACCTGTGATGGGAGAGAAAGAGTGGCTACAACCTTAGGTTTTCATAGAAGCTGCTAGGCTCCAGAGACCACCGAACTCAGCAAGAGCAGACTGGACAGTCTTGCTTATTTTGATGTAAGGAGGTAAGAAGAAAGGAGGTACTGAGTTTACCTTAACGACATTCACTCTGAAACCTTGTTTTGTCCTGGTGTTGTTTGCTGGTCCTAGGATATCAGCTAGTATGACTGGGAGGAGGAAAAAATGAGTCAGAGGCCCAAAGGTTTACTGATTTAGGATTTCCCCATCCAAAGTCTCATGGAGACATTGCTCAGATCACCAGAGCTCCCCCAGGGTAAGACCTCCTGGGTGGAGACTTCTCTGGTGTCTCCCTAGACTCACCAACGTCTGATGTGCAGTAATATGTCTGAGGGTGCTGAATTTTACAATTACAAGCACTACAAAGTGTTGACAGGGCCAGGAGCAAAGGAAAGGCCAGCAGGAATGAAGGATCCATGGCGGGTCCTAGGGGACAGAGGGCATGAATTACAGCATGAACTTCTTCTAACCCAGCTCCCCCATCCACCTCTATGCAGAAACTGGGATGACCATGGATGACTGTCTACATCCCTTAATATTTACGGACCCGAGAAAGTTTGGGTCCAGCTCCCATGATCTTGTGGACCAGATGCATGAAGTTTATGTCCTGCATCTCAAATGCCTTACCTCTGTCAGTCCGAGCCAAAGGGTACCACAGCTTCTGCAGCATACCCAGCACCAGGAAGGATAAATAGTCATCTGCATTGCCTTTTTGCCCTGGGGCATATCCACCAGGGAGGCACAATTTGATTACTGGGTGTACTAGTCAGTCAGAATCATTTTTCTCTCATCTTCATTTCCTTTCATCCTTCAGGCATATCAACCAGGCAGGTACAGTGTGATTAATGGGTGCACTTGTCACTTGGAATCTCTCTCTGTGTGGTTATTCAAAGAGCCACCAAATTGACCCATTCCTAGACAGTATTTTGGGCTGAGCTGTGTCCCCCTAAAATTCACATGTTGAAGTCCTAACCCCAGTCCCTCAGAATGTGACTGTATTTGCAGATAGGGTCTTTAAAGAGGGAATTAGAGTAAAATGAGGTCATTCGAGTGGACCCGACTCCAACATGATTGGTATCTTTATAAAAAGAGATTAGGACACAGACACACACACACACATAGAAGAGAGATCATGTGAAAATAAAAGCAGGAGGTGGCCATCTATAAATTAAGGAGATAACTCTCAGAAAAAAACAACCCTGCTGACACCCTGATCTTGGACTGCTATGCTCCAGAACTGTGAGGAAATAAGTTTCTGCTGTTCAAGCCACTCAGTCTGTGGTACTTTGTCATGGCAGCCCTAGAAAACCAACAGACTCCTTTGTTTTATTATTCAAAAACATATTTGGGGCCTTTATACAACTTAAATTTGCATTAGGATTTTGAGAAAACAAAATCACCTGCAACACCAAGTCTATCAAACAAAATTCATTCACTCATTCAGCTTCTATTCCTTTCCCACAGCTCTATTCTCTGCTACCCCCCTCCATGCTTCCAATCACTATGCTGTGGTTTATCCTCCTATTGCTCTTTTAATTGAAATACCTATAAGCCCAGACACCAGCACATCCATTGTGGCACACTACATATAGCTTTTGTCATCTTGCCATTTTTACTTTAGGGCATACTCTACAATGACACCATAGTAGCATATATTCCTTATTCTTTATATAGTTGTAGAATACTCTGTGTTGATAGGCCCTGGATTATCCATCATTTCTTAATTATTGGTTCTTTCTTTCAACAGTTTTCTACTGAAATACATCTTTTCTGTATTTAAAAATGTGTCTTTACTTTTTTTCATTTTTATTTTTAAATTTGTATTTTAATCACTGGTGCTCATCACAAATGTACTACTGATTTCCCACCTCCTATTTCACTCCCATCTCCTATTTCACCCCCCCCCACCTCCCTTCTGGTAACCATCAGTTTGTTCTCTAGAATTAAGAGTCTGTTTCTTGGTTTGTTTCTCTCTTTTTTTCCCCTCTGCTCACTTGTTTTGTTTCTTTAATTCTACGTATGAGTGAAATATATGGTATTTTTCTTTCTCTGACTTACTTCGCTTAGCATTATACTCTCTACTCCATCCATGTTGTTGCAAATGGCAAGATTTCATTCTTTGTTATGGCTGAATAATATTCCAGTGTGTGTGTGTGTGTGTGTGTGTGTGTGTGTGTTGTCTCATGTCCTCTTTATCCATTCATCAATCAATGGATACTTGGGCTGCTTCTATATCTTGGTGATTGTAAGTAATGCTGCTAGACACAGGGGTGCATGTATCCCTTTGAATTAGTGTTTTTGTATTCCTTGGGTAAATACCCAATAGCACAATTGCTGGTTCATAGGGTAGCTCTATTTTTAACTTTTTGAGGAAGCTTCACACTTTCACAGTGGCTGCACCAGTTTGCATTCCCACCAACAGTGCAAGAGTGTTCCTCTTTCTCCACATCCTCGCCAACACCTATTGTTTCTTGTGTTTTTAGCCATTCTGACAGGTGTAAGGTGACATCTCATTGTAGTTTTGATTTGCATTTCCCTGATGATAAGCGATGATGAGCATCTCTCCATGTGTCTGTTGGCCATCTATATGTCTTCTTTCGAGAAATGTTTGTTCATATCTTCTGCCCCCATTTCTTAATTGGATTATTTGATTTTGAGGTGTTAAGTCTTATAAGTTCTTTATATATTTTGGATACTAACCCTTTATTGGATACATTGTTTGCAAATATCTTCTCCCATTCTGTAGATTGCCTTTTAGTCTCACTGATTGTTTCCTTTGCCGTGCAGAAGCTTTTTATTTTGATGTAGTCCCAACAGTTTATTCGCTTTTGTTTCCCTTGCTTCAGGAGACCTATCTAGAAAGATGTTGTTATGGCCAATGTCAGAGAAATCACGACCTGTGCTCTCTTCTAGGATTTTTATGATCTCATATTTAGGTTGCTAGTCCATTTTGAATTTATTTTTGTGTATGGTCTAGTTTCATTCTTTTGCATGTTGCTGTCCAGTTTTCCCAACACCATTTGTGAAGAGACTGTCTTTTTCCCACTGTATATTTTTTCTTGCTTTGTCGAAGATTAATTGACCACTGGGTTTATTTCTGGATTTTCTATTCTGTTCCATTGATCTATGTGCCTGTTTTTGTGCCAGTATCATACAGTTTTGATTACTAAAGCTTTGTAATATAACCTGATGTCCAGAATTGTGATACCTCCAGCTTTGCTTTTCTTTTTCAAGATTGCTTTGGCAATTCCAGGTCTTTTATGGCTCCTTAAAAATTTTAGGATTGTTTGTTCTAGTTTTGTGAAAAACACTGTTGATATCAACACTGTTGATATTTCATTAGGGATTGCATTAAATGCTTTGGATAATACAGACATAAAAATGTGTCTTTACAAGTGATTTCTAGAAATAGGATTGCAGTAAGGGCCCTCTGCACTTTTTTTCTGTGACTTGTCCATATTGTCCTATTCTTCCTATAGGGTTATTGACTCTTTCTCTACTTTAAAAAACTGTATATTAAACATATTAACTCTTCAAGGTATGATTGCAATTATTTTTCTCATATAACATTTTACTTCTCTTGACTTAAAAAACAATCAGTTTAACAATATTTTCATTAACTGCATCTGGAATTTGAGTCATAGTTAGCAAAGGCTTCCACTACTAACAGGCATTAGAAGATTTTTACCATGGTTCTTTCCATCATTTCACTTTTTATATTTCACTTTTTATATTCTTAGTATCAGTATGATGCGTGAACACAATTTTATTTTTGTCCTTATGGATATCTAATTAACCCAATACTCCATTACAAAGATATCTTTTTCCATACCTGAGATGTCACCTTTATCATATACTAAATTTGCACATGCATTTGAGACTATATAATGATTTTCTATTCAATTTGTCTACCTTTCCATTCCTTCATCAGTACCGTATTACAGAGATTTTAATACATAACTGAATATGTTCTAGATATTTTAATATTTTTCTAGAGAAAAAAAAATTTTTTTTCAGTTTTTGCTTTTTCCAATGCTAGAGGTTGCCCCCAGGTTTGATCTCATGGTGCCTTTCCAGCTTCCAAGTCAGCAATGGCAAGTCAAGTCTTTCTCACATCACAATGTCTGACACTGACTCTGTTGCCTTCTTTTCCCACATTTAAAGGACCTTTGTGATTACATTGGCTACACTCTGATAAGCCAGGATAATCTATTTATTTTTAAGTGAGCTGATTAACAAACTTAATTCCATTTGTACCATTAATTCTCCTTTGTCATTTAATATAACATTTACAGATTCCAAGTATCTGGATGTGGTTATCTTTGGAGGGGCATTATTTTGACTACCGCAGGGGTCTCTCTCTCCTTCTCTCTCTCTCACAGACACACATGCATTTTTCCTATCCAGGTATATAGAAAATCAGAGCTCCACCATACACACCGTCTTTTTATGCTTTGTGAGACTCTTCATTGGAATATCATCTCCAGGCAAATGGAACCACATTGCTGTATTCCAAATTAATTATTTTTCAACTTTACTGCATAAAATATTCACTATTTTCTCTTAGTCTGGCTTTTTTTTTTTTTTTTTTTCCTTACAGTGTCTTCTGAATAACAGATATTTTGTTTTAATTAAGTTAAACCCTTCATGGTTTGTTGTTATTGTTCCAATATAGGAATTCTTTGTCCATGCCAAGGTTGCAAAAATGTTTTGTTTTCCTCTAGAAGTTGTAGGCAGAAACTTTTACACTTAGGTCTATGATCCATTTCAAGGTAATGTTTGTGTGTGGTCTGGGGACAGAATAAAAGTTAATTATTTTCCATGTAATATCAATTGTTCTGGCATAATTTCTTTAAAAGACCCATTACCCTGGCCTTTTTGTTGAAAATCAACTCACCCTCTATGTTTGAGTTTGTTTCTAGATATTTTCTTCCAGTACCTATATAAGTATTCTCATGCTAATACCATATTTTGTTACTATAGCTTTATGATATACTTGAAATTTTGTAGTGTTATTCTTCCCAATGTATTCTTTCTCAAGGCCACCTTGGCTATTTCCACTGCATGTAGAGCCCACTGAATATACAATTTAGATACTGCTTGATGGTATCTACAAAAATGCCTGCTAGGCTTTTTTTGGAATTGATTTGAATCTAGAGATGATTTTAAGGAAAACTGATACCAATATTGAGCCTTTCAAACCATGAGCATTTTATCTCTACTTATTATACCATTTTAAATTTCTCTCTATAATGTTTCATAGTGTTATGAGTCTGGCACCTATTTTGTTAAATTTCTTATTTTTACGCTATTATAGAAGGTATTAATTTTTAATTTCAATTTGTAATTGTTCCTGTCATAAACAAATGAGTACAAGTGAATTTTGTACATTGTTCTTGTCTCTGCAACCTTGCTAAATTCACTTATTGGTTATAGTAGCTTTTCTTTAGATTTCTTAAGAAATTTTACATACAAGGTTAAGTCATCCATGAATAAAGACCGTTTTTCTTATTCCTTTCTAATCACTGTGACTTTTATTCCTTTGAATTGCCTTATACACTGCCTAGAAGTTTTGTTACAATGAAGAATAGTAGGGATAAGAACAGAAATCTTTACCCTGTTGCTGATCTTGAGAAATCATTCAGTCTTTCACCATTAAGTACGATGTTAGTTGAAAAGTGTTGTTATACATTCTTTTATAGGTTAACAAATGTTCTCTTCTACTGCTATGCTGCTGAGAGGTATTATCAAGAATAACTGTTGAATTTTCCTATTTTTATGCATCTACTTAACTTATATAATTGAATAGATTCTTTTTAACCATTTATTTGGTTAATGTAGTAAACTACATTATTTGGTTTTCATAAAGATAAATCAACTTTCAGTCACATTGCTGGATTTGGTTTGCTAATATTTTCTTGTGGAATTTGTGTATATGTTCCTGAGGAATATTGATGTTAGAGGGTGTGTGTCTGTGTATTTGTATTTTCTTTGATTTTAGTGTTACATTTTTTCACTGATATAATGATTTAAGAAAAGATTTATTTCTCTTCTTTTTTTCTTAAAGATTTGTAAATGCATGTATTATTATTTTTAATTTTATTTTATTATATTAGTCACATTACATTAGTTTTTGATGTAGTGTTCCATGATTCATTGTTTGCGTATAACACCCAGTGCTCCATGCAATACATGCCCTCCTTAATGTCCATCACCGGGCTAACCCATCCCTCCACTCCCCTCCCCTCTAAAACCCTCAGTTTGTTTCTCAGAGTCCATAGTCTCTCATGGTTTATTTCCCCTCTCCGATTCCACCCCCTTCATTTTTCCCTTCCTAATGTCTTTTTTTTTTTTTTAGCATATAATGTATTAGTTGTTTCAGAGGTACAGGTCTGTGATTCATCAGTTTTAGACCAATTTTTCCCTCCCTTCCCTATGATCCTCTGTCTTGTTTCTCAAATTCCTCATATCAGTGAGATCATATGATACATGTCTTTCTCTGACTGACTTATTTCACTTAGCACAACACCCTCTAGTTCTATCCACATCATTATAAATGGCAAGATACTGTTTTTGTTGTGTTTTTTTGATGACTGCATAATATTCCATTGTATATATATACCACATCTTCTTTATTCATTCATCTATTGATGGACATCTTGGCTCTTTCCATAGTTTGGCTATTGTGGACAATGCTGCTATAAACATTGGGGTGCACGTACCCCTCCGGATCACTACATTTGTATCTTTGGGGTAAATACCCAGTAGTGCAATTGCTGGGTCGTAGGGTAGCTCTATTTTCAACTTTTTGAGGAAACTCCTTATTGTTTTCCAGAGTGGCTGCACCAGCTTGCATTCCCACCAACAGTGTAAGAGAGTTCCCCTTTCTCTGCATCCTTGCCAATATCTGTCATTTCCTGATTTGTTAATTTTAGCCATTCTGACTGGTGTGAGGTGGTATCTCATTGAGGTTTTCATTTGTATTGCCCTGATGCCGAGTGATGTGGAACACTTTTTCATGTGTCTGTTGGCCATTTGGATGTCTTCTCTGCAGAAATGTCTGTTCGTGTCTTCTGCGCATTTCTTGAATGGATTAGTTGCTCTCTGGGTATGGAGTTTGGTAAGTTCTTTATACATTTTTGGATACTAGCCCTTTATCTGATATGTCATCTGCAAATATCTTCTCCCATTCTCTCGGTTGTCTTTTGGTTTTGTTGACTGTTTCCTTTGCTGTGCAAAAGCTTTTTATCTTGATGAAGTCCCAATAGTTCATTTTTGTCCTTGCTTCCCTTGCCTTTGGTGATGTGTCTAGGAAGAAATTGCTGTGGCTGAGGTCGAAGAGGTTGCTGCCTGTGTTCTCCTCTAGGATTTTGATGGATTCCTGTCTCACATTTTGGTCTTTCATCCATTTTGAGTCTATTTTTGGGTGTGGTGTAAGAAAATGGACCAGTTTCATTCTTCTCATGTGGCTGTCCAACTTTCACAACACCATTTGTTGAAGAGACTGTCTTTTTTCCATTGGACATTCTTTCCTGCTTTGTCGAAGATTAGTTGACCATAGAGCTGAGGGTCCATTTCTGAGCTCTCTATTCTGTTCCATTGATCTATGTGCCTGTTTTTGTGCCAGTACCACACTGTCTTGATGATTATAGCTTTGTAGTAGAGCTTGAAGTCTGGAATTGTGATGCCACCAGCTTTGCTTTTCTTTTTCAACATTCCTCTGGCTATTCGGGGTCTTTTCTGGTTCCATACAAATTTTAGGTTATTTTTTCCATTTCTTTGAAGAAAGTTGATGGTATTTTGATCGGGATTGCATTAAATGTGTAGATTGCTCTAGGTAGCATAGACATTTTCACAATACTTGTTCTTCCAATCCATGAGCATGAAACATTTTTCCATTTCTTTGTGCCTTCCTCAATTTCCTTCATGAGTATTCTATAGTTTTCTGAGTACAAATTCTTTGCCTCTTTGGTTAGGTTTATTCCTAGGTATCTTACGGTTTTGAGTGCAATTGTAAATGGAATCGACTCCTTAATTTCTCTTTCTTCTGTCTTGTTGTTGGTGTATGGAAATGCCACTGATTTCTGTGGATGATTTTATATCCTGCCACTTTACTGAATTCCCTATATGAGTTCTAGCAGTTTTGGAGTGGAGTCTTTTGGATTTTCCACATAAAGTATCATACCATCTGCAAAGAGTGAGAGTTTGACTATCTCTTTGCTGATTCGGATGCCTTTTCTTTCTTTCTGTTGTCTGATTGTTGAGGCTAGGACTTCTAGTACTATGTTGAATAGCAGAGGTGATAGTGGACATCCCTGCCATGTTCCTGACCTTAGAGGAAAAGCTCTCATTTTTTCCCCATTGAGAATGATATTCGCTGTGTGTTTTTCATAGATGGCTTTTATGATATTGAGGTATGTACCCTCTATCCCTACACTGTGAAGAGTTTTAATCAAGAAAGGATGCTGTACTTTGTCAAATGCTTTTTCTGCATCTATTGAAAGGATCATATGGTTCTTGTTCTTTCTTTTATTAATGTATTGTATCACATTGATTGATTTGTGGATGTTGAACCGACCTTGCAGCCCAGGAATAAATCCCACTTGATTGTGGTGAATAATCCTTTTACTGTACTGTTGGATCCTACTGGCTAGTATTTTGGTGAGAATTTTTGCATCCATGTTCATCAGGGATATTGGTCTGTAATTCTGCTTTTTGATGGGGTCCTTGTCTGGTTTTGGGATCAAGGTCATGCTGGCCTCATAAAACAAGTTTGGAAGTTTTCCTTCCATTTCTTTTTTGGAACAGTTTCAGAAGAATAGGTATTAATTCTTCTTTAAATGTTTGATAGAATTCCCCTGGGAAGCCATCTGGCCCTGGGCTCGTTTGTTGGGAGATTTTTGATTACTGCTTCAATTTCCTTACTGGTTATGGGTCTGTTCAGGTTTTCTATTTCTTCCTGGTTCAGTTTTGGTAGTTTATAAGTCTCTAGGAATGCATCCATTTCTTCCAGATTATCTAATTTGCTGGCATATAGTTGTTCATAATATGTTCTTATAATTGTTTGTATTTCTTTGGTGTTGGGTGTGATCTCTCCTCTTTCATTCATGATTTTATTTATTTTGGGTCATTTCTCTTTTCTTTTTGATAAGTCTGGCCAGGGGTTTATCAATCTTATTAATGCTTTCAAAGAAGGAGCTCCTCATTATGTTGATCTGTTCTACTGTTCTTTTGGTTTCTATTTCATTGATTTCTGCTCTGATCTTTATTATTTCTCTTCTCCTGCTGGGTTTAGGCTTTATTTGCTGTTCTCCAGCTCCTTTAGGTGTAGGGTTAGGTTGTGTATTTGAGACCTTTCTTGTTTCTTGAGAAAGGCTTGTATTGCTATATACTTTCTTCTTAGGGCCGTCTTTGTTGCATCCCAAAGATTTTGAACAGCTGTGTTTTCATTTTCATTTGTTTCCATGAATTTTTTAAATTCTTCTTTAATTTCCTGGTTGACCCATTCATTCTTCAGTAGGATGCTCCTTAGCCTCCATGTATTTGAGTTCTTTCCGACTTTCCTCTTGTGATTGAGTTCTAGTTTCAAAGCATTGTGGTCTGAAAATAGGCAGGCAATGATCCCAATCTTTTGGTACCGGTTGAGACCTGATTTATGACCTAGGATGTGATCTATTCTGGAGAATGTTCCATGGGCACTAGAGAAGAATGTGTATTGCTTTGGGGTGGAATGTTCTGAATATGTCTGTGAAGTCCATCTGGTCCAGTATGTCATTTGAAGCTTTTATTTCCTTGTTGATCTTTTGCTTAGACGATCTGTCCATTTCAGTGAGGGGGATGTTAAAGTCCCCCACTATTATTGTATTGTTGTCGATGTGTTTCTTTGATTTTATTATTAATTGGCTTATATAATTGGCTGCTCCCATGTTAGGGGCATGGATATTTACAACTGTTAGATCTTCTTGTTGGACAGACCCTTTAAGTATGATATGGTGTCCTTCCTCATCTCTGATTATAGTCTTTGGTTTAAAATCTAATTTGTCTGATACAAAGATTGCCACCCCAGCTTTTTTTTTGATGTCCACTAGCATGGTAAATCGTTTTCCACCCCCTCACTTTCAATCTGGAGGTGTCTTTGGGTCTAAAATGAGTCTCTTGCAGGTAGCCTATCAATGGGTCTTGTTTTTTTAATCCAATCTGATACCCTGTGTCTTTTGATTGGGCATCTAGCTGATTTACATTCAGGGTAACTATTGAAAGATATGAATTTAGTACCATTGTATTGCCTGTACGGTGACTGTTACTGTATATTGTCTGTGTTCCTTTCTGCTCTATGTTACTTTTAGGCTCTCTCTTTGCTTAGAGGACCCTTTCAATATTTCTTGTAGGGCTGGTTTTGTGTTTGCAAATTCCTTTAGTTTTTGTTTTTCCTGGAAGCTTTTTATCTCTCCTTCTATTTTCAGTGACAGCCTAGCTGGATATAGTATTCTTGGCTGCATATTTTTCTCGTTTAGTGCTCTGAATATATCCTGCCAGTCCTTTCTGGCCTGCCAGGTCTCTGTGGAAAGGTCTGCTGCCAATCTAATGTTTCTACCGTTGTAGGTTACAGACCTTTTGTCCTGAGCTGTTTTCAGGATTTTCTCTTTGTCTCTGAGACTTTTAAGTTTTAGTATTAGATGTCGGGTTGTTGACCTATTTTTAGTGATTTTGAAGGGCGTTCTCTGTGCCTCCTGGATTTTGATGCCTGCTTGCTTCCCCAAATTAGGGAAGTTCTCCACTATAATTTGCTCCAATATACCTTCTGCCCCCCTCTCTCTTTCTTCTTCTTCTGGGATCCCCATTATTCTAATACTGTTTCATGTTATGGTATCACTTATCTCTCGAATTCTGCCCTCGTGATCTGGTAGTTGTTTCTCTCCTTTTCTCAACTTCTTTATTCTCCATCCTTTGGTCTTCTATATCACTAATTCTCTCTTCTGCCTCATTTATCCGAGCAGTTAGAGCCTCCATTTTTTATTGCACCTCATTAACAGTCTTTTTTATTTCGACTTGGTTAGATTTTAGTTCTTTCATTTCTCCAGAAAGGGATTCTCTAGTATCTTCCATGTTTTTTTCAAGCCCAGCTAGTATCTTTATAATCATCATTCTGAACTCTAGTCCTGACATCTTACTAATGTCCGTATTGATTAGGTCCCTGGCAGTCAGTATTGCTCTTGTTCTTTTTTTTTTTTTTTGAGGTGATTTTTTCCATCTTGTCATTTTGTCCAGAGGAGAACAGATTAATGACAGAACAAAATGCTAAAAGGGTAACAATGACCCCAGACAAATATATACTAAACATATCAGAAGAGACCTGAAATTGGGTGGAAGAGAAAGGGAAAGAAAAAAAAAAAAGAATATGATCAGGCTGGTGAATAGATCAGAGCCATACACTAGATTTTGGCTGTATTTTGGTCTGTTAGAAGAAACTACCTCCAAAATTTTAAAGAAAGAAAAACTTAAGTATGTAGAAAAATAAGGGTAAATACAATGAAGGGATGGAATATGACTGTAAAGATGAAAATTATAAAGATTTTATAACAGGAATTGATAAGATAGGAAGTTGGTTGAAAAAGAAAGAAGAAAAAATTAAAAAAAACAAAAAACAAAAAAACGAGAGAGAATGTGATCAGACAGGAGACAAGAACAAAGCCATACACTAGAGATTTAGGATATATTTTGGTCTGTTAGAATAAACTGTATCCTAAAAGTTTAAAGAGAGAAAAACATATATATACAAAAAATAAGGTTAACTACAATGAAGGGATAGTATATGACTCTAAAAATGAAAATTAAAAGAGATTTTAACAAAAGGAATTGATAAGATGTTGGTTGAAAAAGGGAAAAAGAAAAATAAAAAAAAACAGAAAAAGAAAAAATAAATTTAAAAAATTAACTTTGAAAGACTAAAGAATCATGGGGGAAAAAAGCCATGAATTCTATGTGCTGTATTCCCCTAGTGCTGGAGTTCTGCCATTCTCATTGATCAGTAAACTTGGTCTTGGCTGAAAGTTCTTGCTGATCATCGTGTGGAGGGGCCTGTTGCAGAGATTCTCAAATGTCTTTGCCAGAGGTGGAATTGTCCCGCCCTTGCCAGGGGCCGGGCTAAGTAATCTCGGGTTTGCTCTTGGTAGCTTTTGTTCCCTGAATGCCTTCCATACAGCTTTGGAGGACGAGCATGAAAATAGCAGCCTCCCAATCTCCGCCCCAGAGGAGCTGAGAACTCGGTGCCCCACTCCTCAGTGCACCCCCAGAGAAAAGCAGTCAATCACTCCCATCTCCCCAGTCTCCGGCCATACTCTGTGCTCACCTGGCCTGTGACCGAGCGTTTCTATCTGGCACCCAACCCCGTCTGGAGTCTCCAAACCCAGCAGATTCCTGTAGTGCGCTCCCGTGCCACTCCTCCCGGGGGAGGAAGGGGAATCTCCCCAGATCTGCCCTTTGTTGGGTCCCTGGTGGAAGAGCAGTGGCCCGACTGTGCCGCAGATCACCGTTTATGGCAACCCCGAGCTGAGAGCCCACTCCTCGGCTCTGTCTTTGCAGCTGGCTTCCCTGTTCCGATACCTGGGAGCTCTGCCACACTCAGGCACCCCTGGTCTTTCTGTGACCCCGAGAGTCCTGAGACCACACTGTCCCAGCTAGGGTTCCACATCACCCTTAGCCACTAGAGCGACGTCCCTCAGTGGAGCAGACTTCTAAATGTTCCGATTTTGTGCTCCGTTCCTCTATCATTTGCCGGTGGCGGCTGAGAGAGGCTCTCTTCCCCCGCTATCTTCCCATATATTGCCTCAGATTCACTTCCCTGCACGTCTTACCTTCCAGAAAGTGGTAGCTTTTCTGTTCAGAGAGTTGCTGCTATTCTTTTCTTCGATCTGTTGAGTTTGTAGGTGTTCAGAATGGTTTGATAACTATCTAGCTGAATTCCTGGGACCAGACAAAATTTAGGTCTCCTATCCTCCGCCATCTTGCTCCTCCTCATGAATGTATTATTTTTGCCTTAAAAGTTTGTTAGGTTAACCAGGGAAGTAAAGTTTATTTGCATTGTAAGAAAAATTCAGTAAACTATTTCTTTAACCAATACATTGGTATTGAGATTTCTATTTTTTTTTTTTAAGATTTTATTTATTTGAGAGAGAGAGAGAGAGCACACATGAGCGGGGGGAGAGGCAGAGGACAAACAGACTCTCTGTTGAGCAGGAAGCCCTATGTGGGGCTCAATCCCAGGACCCTGAGATTATGACCTGAGCTGAAGGCAGACGCTTAAACTGAGCCACCCAGGTGCCCTTATTTGTTCTTGTGTATATTCTGGAAATTTTTATCCTTCAGGATATCTGTCCAATTCACCTAAACTTTCAAATTTATTGGCATAAAGTTCTTTATAGTAGTCTGTAATTTTACTTTTATATATGTAAGATCTGTAGTAATGTCCTTTTATCATTCCAGATAATGGTAATCTGTACATTTTCTCATTTTTCCTTGATAATGTACCCACTGAATTGTTAATGTCATAGCCGTTTTCAAAAGAACCTTCTGGTTTAATCAATATTCTCCATTTTTCTACTGATTCCCATTCATTGCTGAAACAGGAGAAGAAGAGACCCTATTTCTGATCTTTCCAACTTATCTTAGAAATAGTGCTTCTTCTTGATCAGTTTGTGTATTAGACCTGGCAGATGGCGATGCGGAGAAGGCCTTTCATAGTGAAAAAGAGAGAGCAGTAGCATTAACAGGCATTTGCTGTGCACTCAGTATGTTAACTGCCAGTGATATTAACATTAATAAGGGAAGGCTGACTTTACGCTTCTTCAACTTTGTAGCATCTTCCAGTTCTCATTATGGCAATATAAGATTGCCCAGTAGTTGTTTTGTTTTTTTTTTTAAGATTTATTTGAGAGAGAAAGAGAAAGAGGGAGAGAGAATGCGTGCAAGCATGGGGAGCAGCAGAGGGAGAGGAAGAGAAGCAGACTCCCTGCTGAGTGCAGATCCCTGGGATCAGGACCTGAGCCTAAATAGAGAATAAGACACTTAACTGACTGAGCCACTAAGGCACCCGGAGATTGCCCCGTGTTTTAAGTATTACTCGACTCACCTAATAATCGGTCTTTGATCACCTCATAGGCATAGCAAGTGTTATCTAATGAAGTCTATCATTGCTTGTTCCCATTTACCATGTATCTTGGATCAAAAATGAACAGGGGCAGAGGCTGGGCAATACACATCAATGTGTCACTGTAGCATCTAATGTTTCACTCACTTGTTTGGGTATCAAGAACTAGTTTTAGTTTCACCATGAAATTGCTTTATGATAAGGAACTCTTTGATTCAGTTCTTTTCTAAAAAATTAAGGATGATGTGCTACATGTTTTTTGCTCTTACAGTGGAAATATTTGTTTTATAGCTACTAGATATAGAACAAAATTAAATCTCTGTTAACAGTCATTAAAGCAGGTTTTGAACAGCTAAACTCAACTTTGAGTTGGGAAACTCAGAACTTGACCATTTTGCAATATTTCACCTAGACAAGAGCAGTTAGTCTTGAGGAAAGGCAAAAGTACTAATCAATACATTAAAAGGTGAATGGTTTAAGATGTTTAAAATGAATGACAAAGAAAGTTTGGTAGAATGATTAAAAGAAAACTATGAGGGAGAGATGAAGCATGTTTTGAATTTATGTTTAATTTTTAATTTTACATTTGTTTCACTGACTATAAGAATAGTGTCCATATGTCATTCCTTGATTCAAGTGTTACTTAGGGAGTGCCTAATATAAACCAGTCCCTGAGGAAACAGAGGACAAAGAGTTTTTGACTTTAAGGACTCCAAGTTAATAGAAGGTGTGTTGGTGGTGGTAGGTGGCTGGGGAATGTATCATAATAGTGTGACAAGTGCATTAGGACACATAAGAGATACCTTATATGGTCTTGGGGGTAGGACAGAGCTTGGGAGGAATTTATTCTAAGCTTGAAATTCAGGGAAACATGCAAAAAATAGTAAGAGAACAGGAGTTTTAATAGTTAATCACTACATTTTGGTGAAATTAGCTCTAGAAAGGAAGATAAAAGTGACCTGGCTGGTGACAAGGAACCAGTCTCCCCAATGCTATTTTATGTATCTATACGATAAAAAGAGCAAATAAAAAAAAATTAAGGTCTTGTTTCTTTATAAAGATTTTATTATTATGAAAGACATAAAAAGGAAATCAAAGACATGGAAGGTGAAAAGATTCTGTGGGTCAAGATAACAGGGACACATGACCATAACAACCAAGAACACATTTAAATAAGTATTAAGAATAATTAACGTCTAAAACTTAGAAATAAAGGAAAAGATGACAACATATCCTTTTTAAAGTCATAGTAGGTCATCATTAAAAGGTCTCATCCAAGGATTATTTAATTATCTCAGAGGATGCATGTGTGTTTGACTTTGTTCTTTATTATTAGATGTGAGCACTGATACTATGATTTTATATGTTCAGCTGTAGATTTCTGTCTGATCAGAAATCTAAATTCCAAAGGTTTCAGGTTATGGTCCTAAAGAGCATTAACCAGTTTTGTATCTATTAACAAATCCATTTCAGCATTCTTTTGAATGACTCTTTAAATTTCTGTTCCTTGAATTCTGCTTTAAACCAAGTATATAATTTGATTGATTCCTTCATTTAATAACAAACTGAATTAAACTGTCAGCATGTCCTTATCATATGTTTATATAAGTTCTGTTTTTACCTTTTTGAAATTATCCCTCAACAAAAGTCATTACTTTACTAGTAAAGTCCAACAGGAATACTGATATTGTTAGACATTATTTAATAATAGACAACTCAGAGCCTCTGTTAGAGCAATCTGAAAGCCTAATATGCTATTGGCTTACAAACTGGATAAAAAATCTAAAGCTCCCAGTGAGTTCTACCCCAAAGATAAGGACCTAGAGATAAAATGGTCCACCATCACATCAAGATCAAATCTTATTGTTAAGTGAAAAATCCATTATTTTGTTCTAGCACTATTTTTATATGTTCACACAGATAAATTTGAAAGGATCATTAACATATCTCAGAGCAGAAAGATATAAAATGATAAGGGACTTTCATATCCCACTTTATACAACTGTTATCATCTAAATATTTGAAAATGAGCATCTATCAGCTTTAATAAAATAAAACAATAAAATATCCAACAATGAAAAATGGCAATTTCATATTATTTATATTAACTATTCCTACTGTAACTCTGCAATCATTATGGGTAATTTGGAATGGAATATTCTGCTTAAATGTTTTCTTCCATTGGTTGAATACTTAAAGCCTTTTAACAATACCACTACCAGTAGCACCCTCCCCTCCCCCCACGCTCTCTGCTATCCCCCACATAAGAATGGCAATTCACGGAACCAATACCGTGTATCATGTACAGGAGATGTTTGATATATATTATCTCAATTAAATCTCAGCACTCCTTTAGAATGGCTATAACTATCCTATTTTAGAGATAAGGTAAACAGAAGCTTAGAAAGGTTAAATCATTTAGTCAAGTCAAATTGGAATTTGCATCTCCAGACTTCATGGCACCCAATTCCAAGCCTCATCCACCATTCCACACCAGCTCTGCTCTACTCTAGTGCTCATACTAAAATGCAAAAACATGAGCAGTTCTCAGAACTGCCAGGCTAGAATACAAGGCCACAATCATCTTATTATTCCTTTGGATAAACCCAATCTGGTCACCAAAAACTCAGAAGATGTAAATTGCCTAATGGTGATAGGTGGGTGCCTCTATTTTCATAGGCCCCTGGACCCCAGATCTGTTTCCCTGTGGAAGTAATGAAGCCAGTCAGCATCATCACCCTGCAAAGAATTAGAAAACAAGAAGGAGCACAAAATCATTTCCAAGTCACCCGCTGCCAGTTAAATAAGATTTGAATGGATTTTCTAATGTTTCAAAGTATTTCTTTGCAGATAGCTAAGAAATTCATAAAACCAGGCATGAGAGTTATATTGCCTGTAAGAGTAAACAGTTACCCTATAGAGGAGTAACCGCCTACACCCAGAAAGCCCTTTAAGAGAAGACTGATAAGAGTTTATATATCTCAGAAGGAAAGGGCCCCTTTGATCATTCTCGTGCAAATCCCCAACAGCTGACAGAAAGCTGCTTTAGGTTGTGCCATATTTTCTTTTTAAAACGCACATGGAACAACTGGCTTAGAAGGCACACTTCCCTTCTGAAGATATTTTTTTTTTCTTAAATTGGAAACAGTTATGGGAGTTAGACTCTTCCTCTTTTTAAGCAGAAATTTTCTTTGTAACTTTTTTTCTCTGAAAAAATTCCTTTAGAGGTATAGGTAACAAAACAATGCAATTAGCTTCTGGATTTGTTTATCAGAATGGCTCAAAGTTCCCTCTTCTTTTTCTCCATCTTGATGTAATCAGAAAAAGAGGCACAAAACATCGGTACCAGCTGCCTCGTTTCCTATTCCTTGGATTTCAAAAGACACACCAAATGGTCTCCCGACTCAGCTGAAGGAGGTAGAAAGTTGCAGTTAGAGACACCACCCCCCCCTTGGGTTTAATTTTCTGTGACCTCTTTCTCTGAGCAAAGTCCCTTCCTGGTATTCTCTACTTCTCTGGTTACTGTGATGGGTCTTGGGTTTTCAGGTGAGGTGGGGTCCCTTATCAGATGCTTCACTCTGGTGCTCTAATTCTTTGAAACAGGGATATAATTCTGCACAATACAGTGGTATTGTCAAATCAGGCAGGGAGGAATGAGCACCTGCTTCAAGCTCCTCTCCCAACCCAGAACGCCCCACTCCCTTCCCTTTCTTCCACCTTCAAGGTAGAGCGTTAGTGTTAGCTCTTCCACTGACAGCCTATCATTCCCACTGGCAGATATCACAGAACTTCTTGGAACTTTTGATAAACATAATCATCAGGCCCACAGAAGACACTGGGACTTAATTGTTCTGTAATTATTTTTGGATAATTTGGCTTTCATTTATGTCTTCATTAATTGAGCACATAGTTCTTGGGGCCTTCTGGGGGATAGATGGAAGATGAAGAGCACACAGTCCATGCCCTCAAGGACCTGCCAGATTCCTGGTGATGGTAGACACCAACCATTGAGATGGTAGTCAACAACCTCTGAGGCTCAGTTGGATAATTCTCCTCAAATCCAAATTGTTCCAAACTGAACTTTGTCTCCTTTCTCCCAATTCATTTCTTCTCCTAGTTAATGGCAATAGCAGTCAGTCCCAAGTGACTCAGGTCTGTCCCCTGGGGTCACACTTTCCTCTGCCTTCTCCCCCATGCTCAGGCCCAACCTTTAACAACCAAGTCAGCACCTCCAGAACCTCATGAGCACTTCTGGGCCTTCACCCACACTGTCCCTTCTGCCTGAATATTCTCCTTCAGGCTGGTAAAATTGGAAGGAAAGAGTCTATGAGGACTAGTGCAAAATGTACGGAAAGTTTGCATGGGGCTGATAAGAGTTATGAATTATTATTATTGCTGGTGTCCTTATTATTGTTTCAAAAGGCAGAAAACCCAATTCAAGCTGTCTTAAATAATAAATGTGCTTTGTTGGCTAATTGAAGAGAAAGGAAAGACTAGCTTCAGGTGAGACTTGGTCCAGGGCTCCAATGATCTGACCAGGATTCAATTTCTTTCTCTTCTTTGTTGGGGCTCACAAGTTACTAGCAGTTTCTTCCCTCTCATTCCAAAATGGCTTCAGCAGTTTCTCTGGCTATGTATGTCCTGCTCATGTCCAAAAGGGTCAAAGAGAGTCTATTCTTAGAAGTCTTTTCGGAAATCTCATTGACTTGCGTTGGATCGTGTGTCCACCCTTGAACCAACCACTGTGGCCAGGAGAAGGGTCATTTAGAGTGGCCTAAGTCAATAAAGATTCACTCTGGCCTTGGAAGTGAAGTCAAGACTACTCAAGCCATAGCAGGGAGTACCTTCCCAAAGAAAGTTCAGGGTGCCGCAGCTGGTGGGAGGTGGGAATGCTGAGGAAGTGATAAACAAATGTCCCTTCTAGGGCCCAAAGAATGCTTTGATGGCAAAATGTAGGTTTGGACTCAATAATGGCAGCAATGGGAAGCCAGTGGGACCTTCAGATAGTTGTTTATTTTCAGATTCCTCTCTCTAAACATTGAATAAATAATGATGAAGGGAAAGGAGAGATTTTAGAAGTGGGTAGAATGTTAAAAAATATATGGTAGTCCTTTTTGGAAGGGATTAAGCCAGCATTGTGTCTCAGCAAATGGAGAAGTCTAGGTTAAGTAAATCCAACACCCGAATAAATGACTGTATATTATTGGTGTGATTAGCTGTTCTAGCATTCAACAAGAAATATCTGAGTATTAAAAAAAAGCCACCTGCTCATTGCTCTTTGCATCTTACTTATGGAATTTAGAGTAAATGGATCAGTAATTCATACAGTCTTTACACAGCAATTAAAAAGGAAGAGCTTCCCCAAGAGGAAGATGATGTCAGAAACACTTTACTTACCTGCCTTATCACTGAGTTATCCTAAGGAATGGTAAATTAGTTAACTGTCTAAATGTTATACTTTCTCCTTAATTTAGTTTTATTAATGAAGTACAGATATGTTTTAAACAAATATTTGCAATCTGAGAGACATTAGAACACCAAAATATTAGAGCTAGTGGGACTGGCCAGTGTGACCCATCTGATAGATGAGAAGGTGGGTTGGGAGAGAGATGTGGCAGGCCTGAGGCCACGTAAAGAACAGGTGGCTAAGATACTGGTCTTTGGATAGCCAGTCTAGGACTTGAACCTCCCTGCAGACCCAGGCCTTTGTGTTTCTTTCCACCTCATGTAGGGTCTCAGCCCCTGGAAAGTGTAAGCTGAAGAAGAGGCCTGGGAGTTGCTGCTGCTTTAAATGGCTTTATTAAAGTATAATTGATACACAAACCCTGCACATATTTAATGTATAAGATTTGATGAGTTTGGACATATATGTACATCTGTGAAATCATGATTCCACCTATACGAGGTACATTAAATAGTCAAACTTATAGAAGCCAGAGAGGTCCTTGTGCAGTATCCAGGGTGGGACAACGCCTTTTTTGCTCACATAAAGGCAGGTGTCCTCAAAAGTTGACCACTAGATGGCAGAAAGAATCCATGTACCTAATATGGAGGCACCTATTCCTAAAATTCTGGAGCTCTGAGTATCTCTCAAGAGACTAGCTCATCTGCCTGGTGAGTATGGGGGAATTAGGAGTCGGCCCACCGCCATGTCAATTCTGCAAATCCATACCTCTCTCCAGAGTCTGTTGGTTAATCTCATCCTTCTTTTCATTAAAATATATTAGAAGGAAATGATCTGATTTGAAAACTATTTTAGAAAAGGCTTGAATGACCATTAGGTAGTAATTCCTATCTCTTACTAGAATTTTCTGCATTACCGAAGAGATTATTTGACAATCCAGAGTGATGAATTGTTAACAGCTAGAGTGGTATCTGAAATATTTTTAGGCAAGGAGGAGTTCATCAGCCTCTGGAATCAAGTTAATGGAGGCAGCCAGATACTTCTAGTAATAATATTAGAAGCTTGTATTTGTTCAGCACCTACCACATGCCAGGCCCTGTGCTAAGCACTTTATATTGGTAAATTTAATATTCACAATAATCGTGAAGCAATGCATATTAAATCTGTTTTACAGAAAAGTATACAGAGGTCCAGAGAGTTTAATTAATTTGCTCAAGGTCATATAATTAGAAAAATGTGACTTAAAAATGTACTCAGACTGCACAGAATTAACAATATGGTGCTTGATGTTAGCATCATTTAGGGCTTTATGAATCCAGATGAAAAGTAATTTCCCCGCTGGCCCTGTGACTCACGTATGAAGAACATCTCATCACTGGAATACTGGAAGAAGTGGATCTGGAAAACTGATTTAGCTGTGTTACTCTGAGTAAGGATGAGCATAAATTCTTAAGGGAGCACTGTGAAATATCTAGGCTGTTAGCAGAGTATTTTAGACTAGGGACTGTTCTGCTGGCTCCAGGGCACGTGGCCTTCTGTGCAATGGAGTAGTTAAAGGACACAATGTGGCTGCTTTGAGAGGCCAGTTCAGGTCTATCTTCCATTTTCTCCATAGGCAAAACACATCCAGCCTGATGTATTTCTTGGGTGTATAACTTGATGTTCAGGAATTTTGTGTAACAAGTCAGCACCCTTGGGACAGAGTGAGCTTTGTTGGAGACATGGTGTCCCGTGTCTAGAGAATGACCCCTCTACTCACTCAGCCATGTCCTAACATTTGCTGCAGTTGTTAGGATTCTTGGTACAAAGTAAGAACCCAACTCTAGCCAGCTTATTTAAAAAGTGGCTATAAAATCAATTTAAATATATCTCGTGGCACACAGATGGAAAGCAGCTGGACTTCAAGAGGTTTGGAATTAGAAACTGGAAAGATCCTGAGATCTCTTTCTCTGTCCACCTCCAGTCCCCACTTTTACTTCTCTGTACATCTTCATTATTCTTACTTCTTAGCCCTGAACTCTTCCTGCTTCTTAGTAAAAATCCTGGCCATCCTCAGCTCTGAAATCCCCATGTTACCTGTTCTGCTACACAAGAAAATGTGACTTCCAAATTTCTCACAAAAATGCACGATGGGCTCATTTTGAGGCAATATTGTGCAAGGACCTTAATTTTTCTGTCTCAGGCCATAACATGCTTTAGAAGTTTTTTGTTTTGCTTTTCCATCATGATGGGGCTGTCCTTGCTCGCTTGCAGATAAGGCTGTATCAGCTCTGCTAATATAACCTGTTAATTTCAAAGGACTTTATAAGTTGGCTGTAATTCACATTCTCAGAATTGGGAAAATCTGTGTCTTTTGAGATAGAAGAGTTCTTTTCTTTTTCCTTTTAACTTTTATTTTTTCCCCTAAAATATGAGAATGCTATTTTTCCAGGTGCTATGTGGCTCTTTGACAACACACAGACTGCTTTAGTTGTTTTTAATGAATGCTATCGCCAGCTGCTCAGCTGTGGCAACTTTTGTTTTAATTTTTTTTTCCCCCAATTGTGGGAGGTGGCAGAGAGCCCCTTGTAAGATACGCGCGCGGAATGTCGCAGTCTGCATCATGGCTGCTCTCTGGGTACCAAGAACTCTGTACTGCAGGGGGCACCAGCACTCATCCTCTCTCTAAGCATGCGTACAAGTAAAGCCTCAGATAAAACTGTCAAGTGTCCACAACATACGTTTGGACCCCAGTTCCCTCCTTATGTTGCTCCTTTTCCCCTGAATGCCCGCCCTTGTGTGATGAGATGTTGGGTCTGTGGAACTTGTCCGGTTGCCTAAGAACTGATAAATGGGACCCAAAGTTGAAGGAAAAGAGGCATCACGGATTAAACAACTAGAGGCAGACCCCGGATCCTCACAGAAGTCCCCAGCTGTTCTGCTGCCTCAGTGTCACCCCTCAGCCCTTCCTGCCAAGCTTATATGAACAGAAGATTTGGAGGAGGGGCAGGGGGTGCTGTGGCTCTAGCATTTTAGAGATTCTCCAAGACCGTCCTTTATGAAGGATGCAGGCTTCAGGAAGACAGAGAAGCAATCTTTTTCCATGGCTGGGTGTGTCTGCTCATACAGGAGACTGGCTTGAAGAGCAGGAAAGAGAACTGACACAGACAGCAGGAAGGAAAGAAGACAGTGCAGTGGAACCCAGTAATTGTGGAGGGTCAAGACATGACAATGTCCCACGGATCAAGAAGAGTCCACCAAGAATGAGCTGGTCTTGAGTAACCTTGTTAAAACCAATAGTTATTATGACTTCATTCTTATTCCATAAATAAAAGTCAATTTCAGGTGGACTGTAGATCTAAATATGATAGCTAAAACAATGATGACTTCAGTACACAATTTAGGAGAAGGTCCCCATGACCCCGTGGCTGTCAACAATCTCTTCAAAAGGATACACTCACATGTGCTGTGTCAATACTACACAGTGCCAGGTGTTTTACCAAGTTATGTTCTACTCCTCGCACAATCCTAGGAGGTAAGAGTAACTCCCCACTTCTGTCCAGGAAAATAAAATTCCGAATCTGAGTGACTGTCGGCTTTGAAAACTTGACGAGCGTGCGATGGGAAGTCTGCTTGGAGTTCTCATCTGAGTGCTCATCTCAGCCCATGGGTTGGCTCCAATGATATTTCTAGTTAAAATCAGGGCTCTTTTCAAACAGAAGTGTTAGATATCTCAAATTAAGAGAAAACAAATCTAATATTCAGTAAGTGCCTAACATGTCAGGGACTAAACTAGCTCATTTATATGCTTATTCTGTTCGACCCTTACAATAGTCCTGTGAGGCAAATATAATTATGCCCATTTTTAGAGTTGATAGAAGTGACTGAAAGAGTAAACATCCTCCCCCAGGTCACAAAGCTAGAAACCTGAGGAGCCAGGACCAGATCCAGATAGTCACCTTCATTTCCTATCCATGCAGTGAAAAGGGCATGGGTTATTTGGCTTAGAAATTTTTCAGAACATATGCTTACCCACTGTTGGCCTCCACTATGGGATAATCTTAGTTTCCTTTACATGGAACCACAGGGTTTCCATGTTCTTCCTTTTCAATAGCCTGTCAAGTGGTTATTTTCCAATTATACTGAGAGACGTTTGGGGCTAGAGTCATTTGGCTTTTGGAAATTTTTGCTTAATGATTTTAAATGGAATGTCTAGCTACAGGACTATGGATGGTCTGTGCTTGATCTTTCAGAGCAGTGACCCATGCTTCCTTCAAAAACTTTAAAAAATTTAAATTTTCAATTTCATCAGATTCATAGAATTGGAAAAATATATGGAAAAATATATGGAAAAAGGGCATGGTATAATATTTGCTTTGTTGTTTCAGGAATTTTTTTTTATTGTCCAAATTTTTTTTTTTTTCAAAAAAAAGGTTCAGAAGCAAAGAGAATATCACCGATGAAGACCACTCATCCCACTCTTTGACTCAAACCTTTATATTTTTTGCCTTCCCCTATTCTTCTTCTAGATTATACACAAACTTTTCTGTGAAATCTGTTTTTCACTCAGCCTTCCCTCCAACGCTGCGCCCCGCCCCCTGCAAGCGCTGAAGACTTAAGAAGTAGATGTTGCTGTTGCTGGCTTGAAGATCGAGGGGGCCATGTGCAAGTTGTGAGAAGGAAATGAATTCTGTCCCTTCTCCCCTCCTGTAACCAGGAATTGCAGCACTGAGAGTGGACCTGACGGGCAGTGATTGCCATCTCTGTGGGACAGTCTCAGATGCAGTATCACAAACTAACCTCAGAGAGATGCTGGAGCAGTAGGTGAAACCAGAATGCCCAACCTCGGAGGTGACAGACCCATCCATGACTTTACTAGGAAATAACATACATCACAGTAGGATGAACCCATCCATGACATTTTGAGGAAATAACCATATAACCTTATCTTGTATTTCACATTATTTTAGGTGTTTATTTAAAAGTCATGAGTTAGTGCTGCTTCTCTGAGATGGAGAATCAAAGAATAATAAGGTATTATCTTGGACGGAGAATCAAAGAATAATAAGGTAATTAGTTGCTGAAGTATTGATTTAGCATGATGGGATCTAGTCCTGAGAAGTTTAGAAACTTGGGGGGTGGTGATAATCTGTAGAACTGGTAAGGTTCTTCCAACTTTAGCTTAGCTCAGGGAGAAATATGGCAGCATTACCTGGAAGGAAGACAGACAAGTCACAGAATGCCTGGAGGGGATTATAATGGTTATCCCTGGACCCAGAAACTTCAGGCAGCAGGACCTGGCAGAATATGTCAAGTCTATGGTATCTGTGCCAGATAGAGAACAATGGCTTCCTAATGCCACACAGCTTTATTCTTATGAGTGGGAACTGGAGTTAAGTTTTAAAAAGTAGTACCTAATATACCACTTGTTTGTTTAAGGTACTTATCCTTGAGGCGGGGGGGGGGGGGCTGTCTCTTTAACTCTTGTTTCATGTTATATAAGAACAAGGTTATGTTTGGTTAAAGTTAAGAACTTTATTTTTTTTTTTACTTAAATGAATTTTATTAAATGGTAAAAGTAATAGCAAAGAAACAGGAAGATCTAATGGAATTAACTATGGGTTGAAATCAGATATTGTTTTGGGCTTTGAAACCTTGATTTACCACTTCTTAGCTGGATGACTGTAGTCAGAGCACCTAATTATTGTGGTTTTCAGCCTTTTTTTTAAAAAAAAAACTAGGATAATGATATCTAACTTTCAAGGATGTTGTGAAAAACAAGTGAAATAATAAATGCAAAACCCTAGTTTAGTGCTTGAAACTTAGTATGCAACCAATAAACAATTCCATGTAAATGAATATTACTTCAGTCCCTTGGTTACACACATCAAGGGAGTTATATTTACCTGAGTCCTTCTTCCCTGGCTGGCAGCAACCTTTCTAATCAAAACAGAACATACAGGTATAGAGCTCATGAAGAAACAATTTCTTGCTAACTTATTTTGTAAATGCAAGGTATTTTAGTAAGAGCAAATCCACTGCTCACAGCTGCAACACTTACATGAAGTTTCTCCTCTTCCCATCATAAAATGCTACAGAGATTTATATTGAATAACAGAATTAAGGAGAGACCATGACCATGTCTTTAAAACCTCCAAATAAGAAGAAAACTGAGAACCCTCTGGGAAGAAAGAAAGCCCCCCCACCCCCCCTTAGCTCAATGAACCAGATGAAGCCACCAGTATTTTGCCTGAATAACAAAAATAGTTGAAGTTGCATATGCATGTCATGAGAAAACAGTTGCTTCTTGGCGGTTAAAATTTATCTACTTTAAAGATAATTCAGAGAGGTGTAGCTTTAGGCACAACATCAAAACGGTTTCTCAAGGGACAGCTCGAGTGAAAACTCACTGTAGTAGTGTTTACAAAGTGAAAGGCTGGGGACAGCCAGGCCATCCCATCCCTTTAAACTCCCATTTCCCAGAGCTCAGCCCCCGCCTCCTGGCAAGGAGGTGAGGTCTGCAAGAACTGGTGAGACTCAGCTCCATGATCAATGGAGCAAGCCAGGGAACAGCACGATGCTAGTTTCTTACAAAGACAAAACTGACGGCTGCCTTACAACCAATTCATCTCTTTATTCCAACCTATTCCTGGTGATACTAATATTTGTAACCAGGGATAAAGGTTCTTAAATACTTTTTACAGCATTTCACTGTTTTGCTGAATTAGGATAACAACAGAGAGGAGGGCTGTGGCTGCGAAGAATGGAAAATGACTCTGCATAGCTCAAATGCTAAGGGAAGTGATTTTAAGACTATTGGGTAGCTCATCAGATTGAAGGAAGAACTGAAAATCAATCAAGCACTGTAGCAAGGCAGATCTAAGAACCCAGCAGCAGAAGTGATCAGTGATATATGGATGATGTAGATCTACCTCCACTACCATGAGCTGAATTATCCTGAATATCCAGTGGGGAGGGGAAGAGCATAGGGCACCATGACTGATGCAACCAAAGATGTTGATCAGTTTTGCAAAGAAAAACCAGAGCGATGTTAAAGAACACTGAAATATTCTGGGCAGGCAAAGCTTGTCTCCACAGGTCACATCACTCTGGCAGGTAATGATTTTACCTGGAGTACAGCTTTCCCAGTAAATCAGTTGCTAATGATCAGTGAAGTAGAACAGCAGCTAATTATCTGACCGACACCTCACTCCTATTAGAGCTCAGGAACAGGAAGCACTTTGGCACAGATGATTTTACAAAAACAGGAAACGGCAAGAAAGAAGAGGAAGGAGGGAAGGGGGGAAGGAGGAAGGCCCAGTGGCTCGCATCGAAGCTACCATAACCCAGTGAGGGCCGGGGGTGGGTGGGGTAAAAGATATTTACAGCCCTTGCATCTTCCCTGTGCACAACGTGCTTCACACAGTTCTATCATCACGTCACATGGCACCTGGAAGAACATGCAGGTAGAGCCTATCCCCGGAAAGAAAATCTGTCTTCTAGATCAGCACTGCCCAAAAAAATAGAAGGCCAACCACGTAAGTAATTTTAAAATTTTTTAGTGAGGCACACTAAAAGTAAAAAGTAACAGGTGAAATTACTTTTAATAATAAATTTTGATTCATTACATCCAAAATATTATCAGGTCAACATATAATCAATGCAAAATATGAATGAGTTATGTTACCTTCCCTTCACACTGAATCTTTGATATCTGGGGTGTATTTTATACTGATAGCACATCTCAGTTGGGACGAGCCACCCTCCAATAGCCACATGTGGCTACCATACTGGACAGTGGAGGCTTAGAAGATTCTAGCATTCTGGCTTTGCTTTGAAACATCACAGTAATTGAACGATTATTGTACAATTCTACCATTGTATCCAGGGTGTGTAAGGATGGGGTGTTTTGGTTTTCTTTCATTTTAAGCAGAAGTAAAGGCAAACACACTTTATTTCCATTGCATGTTTCCCCAGCTAACATGTTTTGTTTTTGTTCTGATTTCCAGTTGCAATTTTTTCCAGTCCTGTTCTGAGAAGTCAATGTTCTGTGAAACTGCAACAATGGTTTCTTGGAGACAAAAGAGAAGACTCCTACACAGGAACATGAGACCACGTAAGGCTAACTAACTTGCCCAAAAGGCTGGGTGGTGGCAGAGCTGGGATGGGAGGCTTACCTGCCTCATCCACAGAGTGACCCTGAGCTTCACCCTGCATCAGACTGGTTGGTGTCTGACCAGGCCAATTTCTCTAAATTCCCGTTCCCTTGCTACTGACTTTGGTGTGTAGCTTACTGCTCCCTGAATCTCCAAGTGAGGATGGAGGTGGTCAAAAGGATAGGTGCCCCGCTTGAGACTAGGGGAAAGAGAAAGCTGCCTGTGTCTTCCCCCTTCAGAACCACCTTAGTCTACTCTCTACAAAGGTAGACTAGACTCAGTGGTCTAATGACTAAGTGTTTGATGATGCACTTTTAAAGCTTCATTCTCTTGGTTACAGGGAAGCCATCGGAGGGGCACAAGAGGGCTTGGAGAATGACTCTGTTTTGTTTTTTTTTTAATAAATTACTTAACATATAGTGTACTATTAGTTTCAGAGGTAGAGTTTAGTGATTCATCAGTTGCATGTAACACCCAGTGCTCATTATGTCAAGTGCCCTCCTTAATGCCCATCACCCAGTTATCCCATTCCCCCACCCACCTCCCCTCCAGCAACCCTCAGTTTGTTTCCTATACTTAAGAGTCTCTTATGGTTTTTTTGTTTCATTTATTTATGAATGAAACATGGTTTGTCTCCCTCTCTGATTTTCTTATTTTTCCTTCCCTTCCCCTATGTTCATCTGTTTTGTTTCTTAAATTCCATACATAAGGGAAATCATATGATATTTGTCTTTCTCTGACTTATTTCACTGAGCATAATACCCTCTAGTTCCATCCACATCGTTGCAAATGGCAAGATTTCATTCTTTTTGATGGCCAAGTAATATTCTTGTGTGTGTGTGTGTGTGTGTGTACCATACCTTCTTTCTTTTTTTTTTTAATTTTTTTTTTTAAAGATTTTATTTATTTATTTGAGAGAGAGAATGAGAGACAGAGAGCATGAGAGGAAGGAGGGTCAGAGGGAGAAGCAGACTCCCTGCCAAGCAGGGAGCCCGATGCAGGACTCGATCCCGGGACTCCAGGATCATGACCTGAGCCGAAGGCAGTCGCTTAACCAACTGAGCCACCCAGGCGCCCTGTACCATACCTTCTTTATCCATTCATCTGTCAATGGACATCTGGGCTCGTTTCATATTTTGGCTATTGTGAACATTGCTGCTAGAAACATTAGGGTGCAGGTGCCCCTTCTGATCACTATGTTTCTATCCTTTAGATAAATGCCTAGTAGTGAGATTGCTGGGTCATAGGTAGCTCTATTTTCAACTTTTTGAGGAACCTCCATACTGTTTTCCAGAGGGACTGCACCAGCTTGCATTCCCACCAACAGTGTAGGAGGGTTCCCCTTTCTCCACATCCTCTCCAACATCTGTTGTTTCCTGACTTGTTAATTTTAGCCATTCTGACTGGTGTGAGGTGGTGGTTTTCATTTGTATTTCCCTGATGCCAAGTGATGTTGAGCATGTTTTCATATGTCTGTTGGCCATTTGTATGTCTTCTTTGGAGAAATGTCTGCTCATGTCTTCTGCCCATCTCTTGACTGGATTATGAGAATGACTCTGTTCTTATAGGACTCACTTGGCTCATTAGTAGCACTCTTCCAACTCATATGCTGATGTGGATCAACTGCAATTTTTTTAAACTGTAGCTTTTTTTCTCATTATGACAATAGTACATGCTTAATGGAGAAAATCTGGGAAAAAACAGGTCTGAATCACAAACATAAACAAATGAAAGCAACCTGTATTCTTAGCAGTCAGGAAAGAAAGGCTCAAAATTTTGAATTTTGATATATTTCCTTCTGATATTTTTTCAAAATAAATGCATATGACATATACAGTTTGCAGTTTTAATGGGATTATACTGTACAATTTGTTTTATAGCCTTATTTTTGCCCTTTGTCTCATTGAGTCCTGTGGGTAGACTGGGGTTTCCAGTCTTCCTCCTGGGCTGCCGAGATTGCTTTACACAAGTCCTTTCCCGTTGGCCTCATGATCTAGCTGAGGCTGGACCCAGTGCCCTAGGTCTCCATGGACAGAAAGCCTCCATTAGCTACTCTGACTCCTGCTTGATTCCCTGAGGAGCCCCAGGATGGAGTATTCCAATAGGTTAATTTTTCAAAATATACAAAAACTTGCTTTGGCCTGCCAAACAGCTCCAAATACAGCTGGAAGTATGTGTAAGGGCTTCTGTGGGTTTGGAAGAAGGGTGTTTACAACTCCGGGGCTTCAGAGGGTGTGTTAGAAGAGAACACTGAGTGTAACACATGTGAATAAAGGCGAATTCTCAGCCCAATTTGTGGTGGGCAGACATGGTTACATAAAATGTAGGATGCTGCCACCCAGCCAGACCATGCCTGGTCCTCTCCACCCCCAACACCCACCCCAGCAGTCCCAAGGGAGGCTTAGCTTTCCCCTCTTTGGGGATAAGAACCATTAGATGGGCCTTGAGAGGAGGAGTTGGTTGTCCAGGTGGTATGTGTGGGGGCAAGGGGCAGTGACAGTGATGCATGTCTGCCCCTATAAGTTAATGTTCCCATTCACCAGGTACATTTGGCTAGACCAAAAAATTCCCCTTCTGCTGAGGGAGAGACCTTTTGTTTCCTTCTCCTAAGAATCAGGAAGCAACTGATTATCTTTTCAACTAACAAGCACCAGGAAGCAGTAAACATTTCTTTTACTAGTTTTCTTATGGATGCATTTGTTGACCTACTCCCCAAATTCATCATAACGTGTGCTGTTAACAGCAAGAGAGAAGCAAGGGGAGAGAGATTTTTCCAACTGCTAACACATGAATAATGGCATCTCTACTTTTCCTTTACTTAAAAAATAAAATGTACTGTCTACAAATACGGAAGATGACAGGAGTGTATGCATAGATAATTATATAAATTTAGCTATCCATTTGTCTAGGGAAATCAGCTCTGTTTCAAAGAAAATGAAAAAACAATGCTTTCTCAGAGTACTTTTCTCCTGTTGATCACCTTCTGATTGTTGACAGTGAGGTTTGCCAATTTCTTTTTCCCAGAAACTTTGTGCTCATGTCAGGATTCTCTCCAGCAGTGTTCCTGCAAAGGTATTGATTGTTCTTTCCCTCAGTAAAAGAACAGCCAAGCCCACCTTCAGCGAGGCCACTCTAGCCCTAGAATGATCAAACATTCTGCCATTTACACACTATGTGGTTCTGGGCAAGTCACACCAACTTCATGAGCCAGACTCCTCACCTGCAAGATGGGGATGAAGCTCTCTACCTCACCGGGGTGTGGTGTGGACAAAATGAGTCCTGATTGTGAGCGCAGAGAAAAGCAACAGTATTACTGTTGTCCTCTCCCCCAGAACAGAAGGATAAAAACAGTCCCTAACCACTTATGAGCATGTGATGTGTGTCAGGCATCTCACCTGCTTGTTCTTGTTTAATCCTTTGAATGTCAGAACAATGTGATGAGGTGAGCATTACAAACTCACTCTGCAGATGAGAAAAATGAGAGATTTAGGGATTCTTTTCATTACAAATGAAAGAGCCAGAATGTGAGGTCTGATGAATGGATCATCTCCAGTACTGCACCAGAGTTCTTCCTTCTAGGGAAGTCTTGTTTTCTGATATATCCTAAACAAGTGTGTGTGTGTGTGTGTGTGTGTGTATTTTACCACTTGGGAGTAAAATATGAGTAAACATTAGGCACAGAAATACTCCTCTTTCCCCATAAGGTGACACTGCTGTGCTGTTTCCCTCATCTCTGCACTGCAGAGCAGGTGGAAACCAAGCACTGTCCTAGGTTCCTTTGTCATGGTGGAAGGCTCCCTTCCAGAACAGAAGAAGCCAGAGGGCTGGGTGCCTGAGCATCCTCTGCCCTTCAGAGGCATCTGACCACTCAGTCCCTTGCTATACAAACTAAGAAGCTCACTGGAGAGGTGGCATCATCCCCTGCAAGCAGCATCTAGCCCACTCAGAGAGTGGTGAGGTAGCCCTGGGAGATGGTCCTTCTCCACCTTATCCACACATACTGCCTGTCAGCTGCCCCTGCTTCTGAAAAGAGCCTATTTATTTTCATTACTTTACTAACATATGGTTCTCTCTCTGCCACAACAATGCTCTGTGAACCTTTTCTTTGAATCCCTGAATTCCTTCTTGGGCTAGGTTCTGTGCTAGAAGCTGGGGACTCAGTGGTGGCCCAAACCGGCTGCATGAGGAGTGTCACACTCTCCGATCAGGAGAAAAGACATTACAAAACACAGCCCAAATTAGTCTTTGTTGGAGGTCTCTGTGCAGGTAAGAGAAGTACAGAACACTATGCAGACCCAAGACCAGGGCCACGTAGATCCTCAGAGCCTCACTTTCCTCATCTTTAAAACGGGTACTACAGTTTCTTGTCCTGCCAATAATACCAGATTGTTCTGAGAGTCAAATTATAAAGTGCTTTGCAACCTTTAAATGTCTTATAAATGCCTTTTTTTTTTAAGAGAGAGGGAGGGCACACAGGGCGGTGGGTGGGGGGAGGAGCAGAGGAGGAGGGAGAGGGAGGGGAAAGAATTGAGCCGACTCATTGCTGAGCACAGAGCCTGATGTGGGGCTGGATCTCAGGACCCTGAGATCATGACCTGAGCCAAAACCAGGAGTCGGACACTTAACCGACTGAGCCACCCAGGTGCCCCTTATAAATGTTCTTTTTATGCTTTTATATAGGAATAATTATTAGGATACCTAAATTATGAAAAAGCATATTACCCTAATTGATTATAAAATAAATCACATTTAAAACTTTTTCTACCTTCTCTACACACAGACTAAATAATTCCACTCCCACTTTCTAATCATTTGTATAGATGTGGATAAAGCTGTTCCTGGACAAAACTGGTAGGTGGGGGGAGTGAGGGGTCATAGGCAGTGAGGGCCAGAGGTGATAGGAGATTGCTCAAGAGAACATGCCTTGATGTCTACTATCCGTGCACATCTCGCAACTGCTTTACAAGATGGGTGTTCTTTTCCCTGTTTTCTGATAAGGAAGCAGTTTTTAGGGTTTTCATTGACCTTGTCAAGGCCACTCAGCGGGTAGGTAGCATAGCCATCAGCATCTGGAGCCCTGCTCTCCAGCCAGGCCCAGAAACCTCCCAGGAATAGGAGCTTTGCTGCCTTTTTGCCCCCTGGAGGTGATTATGGAGCTCACACTTTCTTGGTTTAAAAAAAGTAATCCGACTGACACTCACTGAAGGTATTTTTGACTTAGCTGTGAGTTCCCCATCCCAGTGCAGAGCTCCTTGAAAATGGAAACTCCTTTTTGTGATTGGTTTTTAATACTATGAAGCTTCTAGAAGGTATGCAGTACAAAATTTTAAACTGAACTAAATGACCCCTCTCAATGTCATTTCCACTATCAAAAATGACTCCGAAACGGCACTGGCTCCCTTTGGCAGTATTTCAGAGGAGAGAAAGTCTAGAGAAGCAATTAATGGTATGCATCCTGGAGTCTATGGGGGCACCCTCAAATCTGGCGCCCTACTCCACTGACTCGTAATTCTTGCTGAGGCTGGAGCTCTTTTCTGGAAGGCAGTTCTCCAAGCTCTACATCTGGCCTTGCTCTGATTCTTGGTGAGCACCATGAGACCCAAGCTCTGTAGCCTGCCAGGATACAGGGAAGTACTTCCCATTTGCTTTCTTTCCTCAGAAAAACCATTTGGTGAAGGGAAGTAAAAAATGTAGCAGACACGTGCATTTTTTTTTTTTTTTGGTGGCAGCAAAGTCTGGGATATACGCCCTTCTATAGCAATTAGGCTTCTCATTCAATCTCCAGTAATATCTTACACCTTGACATAATTTCTGATGTGACATTTTCCTACATAGATGCAAGGTAAGGTACTGGTTCTCACTTTGCATTTGAGAGGAAGTTGTTATGGCAGCTTGGAAGATACAGGAAAATAAGTCATCTTTGCATGATTTATTCCCAAAGCCCATTATAACAAAAAGCCCCTGATAATTCAAGTTCATATTAAATTTCTGCCATTCAGAGAAAGAACAATTTGGGCAAACAAGTGCTCATTAAAATTTATTTACAGGGAATATTTTCCATTAGGGTGTTTCATTATTTAAGAAGAAAATAGAAGCCAATGTAGTAATGCATAATGCTCACACCAACATGTCATTTCAGATAAATTACATTTGGATAAAGATGAACGTGTTTCAGTTTGGAAGGCTGATTGATTCTAGCGGCTACTGTAGTTGCATAATTATAAGCCAGGTTGAAAGAAGTTACTAAAAAGCAAGGATGAGCCCAAAGAAATCCACCAACATGCCAATACAAAATTATTCCATGCTGGTCTAATTTCTGTTCCCTTTGAACTGAGGTTTTGGGCCTCCATACAGGTGGAGTGGGTCCATGTGCATTACTGAGTCTGGGGTGGTTAAGGGGACAGAAAGGTAGTTTAAGGAGTGAACAGGGAAGAGTGGGCACCCTTAAGAATATAGACCCTAACTCAGGACATCGCATTTCATTATTTTTAAGGCAAAGGAAGGATGACTTGGGCCATATTTGGGGCATGACTCACCAAGGAGCAGCCGTGAAGTTAACGTAATCACACATCTCTGCAAGAGTTGTATTTTCCACTAGTAACTGTGGCTTAGTAACTGTCTTTCACACAGCCTCACAGCAAGTTCTATGGATGCCCACTTTCTGCATCAAGGCCCTCTGCCCAGACACCTTGGAAGATTTAGCTTTTTCTCTAAATAGGTTCTTTTTTTTTTTTTTAAAGATTTTTATTTATTTATTCATGAGAGACAGAGAGAGAGAGAGGCAGAGGGAGAAGCAGGCTCCCAAGGAGCAGAGAGCCCGATGCAGGACTCGATCCCAGGACCCTGGGATCATGACCTGAGCCGAAGGCAGATGCTTAACCATCTGAGCCACCCAGGCGCCCTCTAAATAGGTTCTGATACCAATTCGTGTGTGTGTGTGTGTGTGTGTGTATTCCCACACCAGCAAGCAATTCTCTGGACACCAGCAGGGGGTCCTACCGTTCAACTCAATTCTGACACCATCTACCTGGAGACAGCATCAGATTTCACAGGTTAGGGGCTCAGTCCTACAAGACTGCCCCCCTTAAGGCCCCTTTAGACACCAGTTGCTAGCTCAGGCTATTATCTGTATTACTGACTGACTGGCTATAAATTGGAGGTTCCCAAAAGCCCCTCCAGTTTGATTACTTTGCTAGAGTGACTCATAGAACTCTAGAGAAACATTTTCCAGATTACCAGTTTATTATAAACAGATGTGACTCAGGAAGAGCCAGACAGAAGAGATACAGAGGGCAAGATGTGGAGAGAGGGCGCGGAGCCTCTGTGCCTTCTCCAGGGGTGTCCCTCTCCTAGTACCTCCACGTGGTCACCACCCTGGAAGCTCTCTGAACCCAGGTCTGTTGGTTTTTGGTGGAGGCGTCATTACATAGGCATGACAGATTAAATCGTTGGCACTGGTGACTGACTCAACCCCTAGCCCCTCTCCCCGCCTCGGAGGTTGGGGGGACCAGCTGCTGAAAGCTTCAACCCTCAAATCATGTGGCTCTCCTGGCAACCAGCCCCCTTCCTTAGGTTACCTAAGGGCTTTCCAAAAGTCACCTCGGTAACATAATAATAAACACCTCTGTCACCCTTTGCACAAGAAATTCCAAGGGTTTTCGTAGCTGTGAGCCAGGACAAGCTTGAGGACCACATACAGATTTCTCAGTGACTATCACAGTATCAAACTCCCCATCCCCCATTCCACCTCCACCTCTCCTGGCCTGGAGCATCCTTTGCACACAGTGACCATGCTTACTCATCTTCTGTGGTTCCCGCTACTGGAATCCCCACAAGTTTTACAAACCCTCACTTTATGTCTACCTTGCTTACCAATTCCAACTTGCACTCCCTTCTCCCTCCTCAGCCCAAATGACTGCATGCTGCTGAGCCAGAAGAAAGAGTGACCAGAGCATGGGTGGAGGGAAGACATGATCAACCTATTGTTTTGGGACCTGGACCAAGGAGCCCATTAACTGCTTTAAGCCTCAATTTCATCATTTAAGAAATGGGCATAAAACATACCTTTCAGGGAAATTCTGGAAATGAAATAATGTGTAAGAAAAGGCAAGCAAGTCGCTATCAATTCAACAAATATTAATTAAGTCATGTTTTATGTGCTGTGTAGGACACAGTGTTTCCTGGTCCTTGTTTTCATTATACTCATCATCTGCTATTTGGAATGTGGGTGGAAGTCAATTAATAGTAACTGAGAGTGACACTGCCAAAAAATAAGTATTTTCTTTATTCTACATATTAAATTAAATGCCTAACTTTTTCTTTACACAACTTTGCATATGATCAACATTTATTTAATATTCTAAGCAGGCTGCCTGCAATAGTTTAGAACTTTTGAATGCCAAGGGCCAAATCAGATTCTTATCTCATACAAAGAAGCATTTGGTGAAAGCTTCTGATGGATTTCAACCTTATGTCACTTAGCATATATTAGGAGCAAGTCTCATCCCATTCATCAAGTGATGTCCAACATGATTAAGATATGAAATATGTACTTACCCAACTGAAATAGATAGTTGCTAGTAAGTTAAAAATCGGTATCATTCTTCTTCATGTTATTTGCCAAATTATGTAATTGCTGGATAACTTGAACTTCAACAGAAATTGCCAAGACTTGTAAGACCTACAAGGTAAAATGAATTTTAGTTCTAGACAGACCACCAGTACTTTCCTTTTTTTTGGTCCTACATTTTTTTTTTAACATCATTTATCATATTTACCTAAGTGGCTCTGGTTCCTCAGGGAAATAAAATTGATAGTAAGCTTCAGAGATGCACTTAGAGAAGCAGAAAAGAGGAAATCAAGATATTTAATTTTTCCCAAGATATTTCTGGAAAAACTGGAGCTCTAATTCCAATGTTCTTCGTTGATTTTTCCTCATATTTATATGTTGCCATCCTAGTGAGGGCCCCAATTTTGCATTCTCATGGTCTTTCACTGGAGTCAGACTTGGGGGTGGGGAATAATAATGGGGATAATCCAGGACCTGTCCTGCAGTGAAGATTAGTGACATGTTATGGAGCCAAGAAATGCTTGGGCTTTAGAGCATCTTCAGACCCCTATATCTTCAGGTACCAATCTCCTAACCAATACATGTTTAGTTTTGATTTTAAAGCCTTAACTTCAGAACTCAGATTGAGTTTTATTCTCACATGAGATGCTCATTAAAGTCAAGTGTTATTTATTTTATTCTTATGCAATTGTTACTTTCGATTCAACTGTGGAACTTCACTTTCATCCTTATTCACGTTCAACTTAGTTCACCTCATTGTGAACAAAGACATAATGGGGGATTAACACAATGGATGAGTGTATGTTTTTGTTTATAATAAACTTTTATTTCCCTTCAATCCTGAGATTTTCTATGACTATATCTTCTTTTTATGGCTGCATGGCTGGAAAAGGAAATACACGTGTAGCCATTGTTCCACCCAGAACCACAGAGAAAGCATAACTGGTATAACTTAGCAATGGTGAAGTTAAACAATGTTGGTTCCCTATCACCAATCATGTATGCTTCAAGTTCACTTACATAAGAGAAAATTTAACTGTTTACAGTTTATAGGGACCAGATACAGAAAATTATCATTTCCTCAAAAAAATTACTATTTTAAAAACACATGATCAACCAGGGCATTCAGTTGAGATCCCATAAAGTCAGTATCATTTGGGTAAAGATATATGTGTTAGGACAAGATCCAACCTAACAAAACATAAAAGTGGGCTTCACCAGGAACAAAATGATCTGTTGGTATTTTAACTGTACCTAGGACAAAAGCCAACACTCTTTAGAGGAAGATAACATAATATGGTGTCTCATTCACAATGTCCAGCATGCAATAAAAAAGTTACCATACATGATAAGAAGTGTCCAATTATAAATAAAATAGTCAACAGAAACAGACCTAGAGATGATCCAGAGTTGTCAGGCAAGGACTTTAAAAAACTGGGTACTATATAAAATAGAAGATAAGATGAATGTAAAATTGAATATTTCAATGGAAACTTATGATCTATAAAAAGAATAAAATCAATATCCTAGAAATAACAAAATACAGTATTTGAAGTAAGGAACTCATCCAATGGGTTTAATGGCAGAATGAACACAAAAGAAGACAGAATTAATAAATCTGAATAAATATCAAAGCATAGGTCAATGTACAACGAACAAAGAACTACTATAACAACAACAACAAAAAACCCCAGAAGTGAACAAAAAGGAAATGTGGGACACTTGTCAACAAGTCTAATGTATGTATCATTGGAAAACCAGAGAGGAGAAAAGATGTACAAAAATTATATTTCAAGAAATAAGAGCCAAGACTTCCAAATCTGATGACAGGACATTACTCTATTGATTAAGAACCTCAATTAACACCAAGCCAAATAGCTACAGAGAACACCACACTCAGGTACACTACATTTAAACTGCCAAACACCAAAGATAAAGAGAAAACCTTAACAGTATTTGAGCTATGTGTGTATTTTGTTGTTGCTATGGTTACCTCTAGTAGTAGAGCTAGGTGTGATTTTGTTGTTGCTATGGTTACATTTTGTTCCATAGGGGAGGAGGATGTGGGTGGGGATTTAGGCCTTTTGTACCACCCCATCCTCCATCTTTCTTGTAAGTACCCAGTGATGTCCATGAAGGATAACCTGTGAATCTGTACAAACTCCCTTTGCGTCTGAAAACCTCAGCTTGCCTATGCCTGGTCTTTAGCAAGTCATAAAAATTTTTAGCTGAAATTTGACCCACTTGTTTGGCTTATATGGGTTGGCTTGGTGAAGAAATTAGAATGATCTCCTTATTCAAGGTATAGTGTTATATCAAGTTTTCTCGGACTGTGGGAACCTCAACCTATGATGGGGAAAGAATATTTGGCCAACCTTGTCCATGGTGTTAGTTCTGCTGGTCTAAACTCACTGTCTACACTCAGCCCCAAAGCTGGGCAATTATTGCATTTGGATTGTTCTTTTTTGGGGGAGCAAAGAGCTGTGGGTCCAAGCTGTTGATCCATTCCTAAAACTATGTATTTATTTTGATTTATCAAATCTTATACTCTTTAAAATTCAGTATGATAATCTATTAAATTCCCTATGGAACTTCATAATCTGTGGATACATGTGGAGCAGAAGGAATCTTCCTAGACCCTTAACAGATACATATGCTTTTAATATGAATTGGCCAAAACCACAACTCACACTGGCTGAAGCATGACAACTGGTCTTCCTGGAGGAAGTGCACTTGTAAGATTTGAGGTCCAAACTTTAGAATAGTTAATTTAAAAAGATCATAAGGGTGGAAAGTACTTATTATGGGGGAGGAGGGATCCCTTTTACCATAATACCAGAACTTGTTGGTTGCTTATTCAAAAGCCATTACCCCCAATTTGCTTTTTTAAAGACCCTAGGTTTTTCTCAGGTACCTTCCTTTCTTGTTATCATGAGCGTCTTCATTAAGCCTATCATGGTATTAATTCCCCTTGTCAGGGACCGGTTTAGGAATGGATATGGGAAAAATTATGACAGGGAGGTGTATGTGTATGGAGGATAAGAGTGCTGGGTGGTTTGCTAAGATTGTGTGTGTGTGTGTGTGTGTGTGTATGTAGATGTTGTGAAAGTAGAGCTTCTTCTTTCGTTGGATTTTGTTGTTTTTTATGACACCTGGGATGGTGGCAGCCAATCTATGTCCTAGCAGAGTAGCAAGAGAGAAAGAACAGAGCTCCTTGATGATGATGGTAAGACACTGAAATACGAATTAAGCAGTCATATTAACAATCCAAGCAATTATAAATAAATCAAGAAATGACAGTATCTATAACTTCAAAGTATGTACCAACACTCTAATTTTAATAAGTATCTTGTTTCCTTTAATAATAAAATGAAAACATGTCCCTAGTGAAAAAGAGAAATGTACTACAAAAGTCTATCAACTTCAACATGGGCCTTTCTCTGGACCACAGTCTCCCTCTCGTGGGCCCAGTCTTTCTTTACCTCCTCCGAAGTAACCACTGGCCATTGCTGGATATCCTTCTCATTGTTCTACTTTGCTTTTGAGTACTAGCATAGGCTTACAATACACATAGAGTTTTATTCTACAAAATGGAATCACAGCATATGCATATATCTTCATAGTGATTTTTCACTTAATGTCTTTAGGTTATATTTCTGATTTACCACATACACTGTATATTTATGTACATAAAAAAAGCAATTCGGTAAGACTCCTAGAAGAGGACCTGCTGCATCAGTGGCTATGCCTATTTAAATTTTGGCTGATATTACCAGATTGCTATCTAAATCAGCTTTAGCAGGTTATGCTCTTTTTTTTTTTTTAAAGATTTTATTTATTTATTTGACAGAGAGAGGCACAGTGAGAGAGGGAACACAAGCAGGGGGAGAGGGAGAGGGAGAAGCAGGCTTGCCACTGAGCAGGGAGCCCGATGCGGGGCTCGATCCCAAGACCCTGAGATCACGACCCCAGCTGAAGGCAGACGCTCAACGACTGAGCCACCCAGGCGCCCCGCAGGTTATGCTCTTAACAAAAGTGTGTGAGAGAAAGCAATTTTATGTTTTCTGGAAAACTTTTTGGAGAGCTGAAGACAAACCCAGTAAGTTGTTTTCTGGTAGGTACCAGATTTTACATTTTTTACACCCAATTCCACTTTTAGAAATTAATCTTATAGAAATAATTACACAGGTAGTCAAAAATATATCATAAGGATGGCAGATACAGCAATATTTATAATCTTGAATTGGAGACCACTAAGTATCTGGCAAAAGGCAATTTGTTAAATGAATTATCATATGAAAGGCTGTGTGCTTAAAAAGAGACATTTAACATGTCACAACCACCCAGCTCAGGGAATATATGTTCAAAACACATAAACCCTAAAATCTAATGCTCTTAGTTCCAGCTGTCTTTGGGCAATTCCATGAACATTTACCCCACAGGTAAGGGGTTAATAACTAGCAAATGAGGCAAGAGAATATAGGATTTCAAACATATATTCTCAAATGTTTTCTTGTAGTTTTTTTTTTTTTTTTTAAAGACAAAAACCTCACAAACTATTTGACCTCAGGACTTAAAAGATGAGTATCAAAATCAGCCAGTAACAATTAAGAAGAAAAATGAACTCAGATGAAAGATGAAAATTTTAAGCAGAAGTGAAAGCAGAAACGTTTGATAGTATACACAACACTAGAACAGATGCTCCCAGTTCCACCCAATATTCATTCCTGTCCTCTCACACAGTAATAGAACTTTGACTTTTTTTTTTTTTCCCGATGGTGAGCTACTCAGGCTGCATTCCTAGTGCTTCCTTGCATCTTGCTGTGGCTCTATGACTAAGTTCTGGCAGATGGGTACACAAAAGTATGGCCAGGAACTTCTGGGAAGGCTCAGAAAGGGGGCTGAATCATTGGCAAACTGATTCTTTCATTTTGTTCTCCTTCTACCTGCTGCTGGCCAGAAATATGAACCTGATCATTAGAGCTCCAACAGTTATTGTGAATAATAAGGTTCATAAGGATGGAAGCCAGGGGTTGGGAATTGGAGCATGAAGATAAGTCTGGGTCCCTGATGATAGCAGGGTGGTGACACACCAGTCCCGAGCTGCACACCTCTGGACCTCTTTTACATGAGAGGGAAATGAAGTGTTCTCTTAAGATACTGCTCCTTGACTTTTTGTAATATGCTACGTTTTATGTTATATGATACAAAAAACCCATTTCATTGTTTAAAAAGACTACAGTAAAAAGGGAAGTCCCTGGCAAACCTAATAAACAGACATAGAAAATGAATATACAATGTTAGTAATGAAATACAATCTTCAAACACAGAAAAGCTTAGAGGTTTCTATTAAAGCAACTTGTACAAACTTACCATAATAAATTTGGGAAATCTGAGAGAAACAGGTAACTTGTTATCAAAACATAAAATACCTCATTTGACCCAAAAAGAGAGAGAAAACTTGAACAGTCCAATAACCACAGCCAAATTTGGTGGCAGGTTCAGATGGTTTTACCGAGTTTAATCTAAATCCACACATCACGCAATTCCTATGTTATTTTAAATAATTCTAGACCACAGAGAAAGATTAAAGTTCCTGAATTCATGGTATAAAGTGTTGTAAAGATAGCACACAAGAGAAAATAAGATGAATTCCAATTATAAATATAGGAGCAAATATTTCAAATAAATTATTAGAAGTCTGAATCCAGCTATTCATTTATAAAATTATGATATAAACAAATGGGATTAATTTCAGCAACGCAAGGACTTCAGAAATAGGAACTTTATCAACATATTTCATCACAACAACAAACTAAAGGATAACAATAAATGCTGAAAGCTATTCAATACATTCTAGAGCTCCGGTGAATAACTACAAGGAGAGTAGCATTAGAACGAAGCCGCTTAAGCAAATGTTATTTACTGAAGATAGCAAACACTATTTTAAAAGGTGTAATATTAAAGCCATTTACTATTAAAAACTGGAATCAGTACTAATCACTTCTCATATTTACTCTTTTAATGTTCCCATTGGCCCCTTGAGGAAAATTATTCATACCCCCATTTTAAAGACAGAGAGCGAGGCAGAAAGCGGTTAAGGTCACTTACTCAAACTAGCTAGCAGTGAGCCAGGATCTGTACTCAGGCAATCTGGTTCCAGAATTTTTTCCCCATCCAAGCAGTTTATTTGGTCTCCCGCACACTCAGGCCCGCATCCCCAGGAGGCCGGCCACGACTGCTCGGCCTGCAGCTTCACTCGCATGGGAGTGGAGTCGGCGCCACCCGCCGCAGCAGGATGCTGCGGGTCTGCGAGCTTCTACCCATTGCCGGAGTCCACCTGTCCTTCGGTATCAGCTTCCGCCCGCGCTCAAGGACGACCCAATGCCCAAGGGGCCAGAGCACCGCATTCCGCACGACGTCGCTCAAGCAATCCCAGGCCACAGCGCATGCGCAGCGCTCACTGAACGAGGTGAGCCTCACGTGGTGCGTGGAGGCGCCCAGCGGCATGAAGCGCACGCGCGTCACGTCTGACATGCGCAGTGGCTTTTCCCGCCTGGGGCCGGTTATGTTTGACAGTCGTGGTCTTAGGGGCCAGTGACAGGATTCTGAAGCTGGGAAGCGCTTTGTCCTTGTCGTTGCTTGCGGGTTGAGCATCATCTGGGCCACTCCTCGAGACAGGCTTAGGCATGAAGGGGTTGCGGGAGGGCTCACGAGGGCTGCCCCTGATCCAGGAAGGCGGCACCTGTTCCTGGGCCAAGGGCCACGGCAGCTCTTACTGCTCCTCAGACCCGGCACCCTGCTGCTTTCGTGGGCGTCCAGCTGCTGGCGATCTCCTCCTGCTGGTGCAAAATGTGCTCCAGGATGGCCTCGCGCTTGTGCAGAAAGCCACCCGCGGTGACGACAGGGTAGTGGCAAGGCCGAAGAGTTGCAGCCGCAGTCGAAGTTCTTGAGGGCGTTCCGGCTCTATTAGAAGTTGTGGGTCCCGTAGCCTGAGGCCGCCGTGTCCCTCTCATGGTAAGTGTAAAGGGCCCCTGCAGTGCGGTGCTTGGCTGTGCACGGCCATCCTCACAAAGGATTCCGCGTTTTCCCCTGGCTTTTTCACCTATGCCCCTACCCTGGCAAGACGCCAGGAAATTTTGTCTCGTATTAATTTAGTCAGTTCTCTTTGGTTTGGCGTTTTCATACTCTTTTCCCATCCTTTTACTGTTCACCTGTCTATTCTTTGTAGTGAAAGTTGGTATTTTGTGGATGACAAATAGTTCTTGCTGTTTATCCTGTTTGACCATCTCTGCCTTTTACTTGCAGTGCTTAGAGAATTTACCATTAATAGTAGTATTGGTGTGGTTGGGTTTAAATTTCCCATCTTGCTATGTGTTCTGTGGGTTCCATCTATTCTTGGATCCTTCTGCCCTCTTTTCCTGTCTTCTTTTGGGTTAATACAGGTTTTTTTTTTTTTTTTTCCTGGTTTTGTTTTGTTTTGTTTTTTGTTTGTTTTTTAGGGAGTGAGCACTGGGGGTGGGGGAAAGAAGGGGAGAGGGAGAGAGACAATCTTAAGCAGGCTCCACCTAGCACTGAGCCTGAGGGGCTGTATCTCACCAGCCCGAGATCATGACCTGAGCCAAAATCAAGAGTTGGATGCTTAACTGACTGAGCCACCCAGGCACCCCTGTACAGTAATTTTTTAAATGCCAGTGTTCTGATAAGCTATATCCAGATGAATCCAGATGAACATGTATCCAGATGAACAAACTCTGGTCATTATAAAAGAGTTGTTGTTCCAGATATGCAAACTATTTGCCTGGATAGAATGAATTGCAAGACGACGTGGATGGAACTGGAGGGTATTATGTTGAGCGAAATAAGTCAAACAGAGAAAGACATGTATCATATGACCTCACTGATATGAGGAATTCTTAATCGCAGGAAACAAACTGAGGGTTGCTGGAGTGGGGGGTGGGGTGGGAGGGATGGGGTGACTGGGTGATAGACACTGGGGGGGGTATGTGCTCTGGTAAGCGCTGTGAATTGTGCAAGACTGTTGAATCTCAGATCTGTACCTATGAAACAAATAATGCAATATATGTTAAGAAAAAAAAAAAAGAAGAAGAAGAAGGTAGCGGGAGGGGAAGAATGAAGCGGGGGAAATCGGAGGGGTAGACGAACCATGAGAGACGATGGACTCTGAAAAACAAACGGTTCTAGAGGGGAGGGGGGTGGGAGGATGGGTTAGCCTGGTGGTGGGTATTGAGGAGGGCACGGTCTGCATGGAGCACTGGGTGTTATGCACAAACAATCATGGAACACTACATCTAAAACTAATGATGTAATGTATGGGTATTAACATAAGAATAAAAAAAAAAGAGAATGAATTGCAAGAATTTCCTGAAGATAATAGTGAAATTTTATTAGGTTGCAGTCTTATCTTTTTGCATGGAGCCCTCCAGGAGCAAATAGTTGCATTTTGTTAATTCAGGTCATCATCTCTGTTCTCAGCCCACATAGCTCAGTTTAACATACCCACAGGGTAGGAGAATGGATAAAGTAAAACATTGTTACACACTTGAATATTATACAGCAGTGAAAATTAAGTAGCATTGTGAATTAACATGAAAGTGATGAATCTCAAAAGCTGAAAAAAGCAAGTTGTTAAAATGAGTACTTACAGTAAGAAATCACTGATGTAAATTCAAGAACACATAAATGATAAAATTACAAGTAAAAACAGAGGAATGGTGAAAACAAAGTTCAGAATAGTTCCACACCCTTTCTTTCACAAGATGAAATAAAAGAAAAATGGGATCAGGAAGTGTCACAGTGAAAGCTTAAATAGTCCTGCCATTTGTTAAGGTAAGTAGCCTATTCATGGTTCTTTGATTTATGCTTGTTTAAACTGTATACATGATATATTTTTTTATTTAAAAAATACTAATTTAAAAGGGCAAAATGCTAAACTTGAGTAGTACCCAAAACATACTTTATCACCCTCTTCCCTTTTCCAATCAAGCTTAACTGGCATTCAGCCACCAGTAAATTGGGGCATTTTCAAATTGCTTGCATACTCCAGTTTTATGGAGTATATTTTGCAGACAGTTTTATGTCTGCAAAATAAGGAGAAGCTGTTTTTATGACCAGTAAAGTTCCTTACAGAACTAAAATGCTTTGATTTTATAACTATATTTGAACCTGCCAAGAAAACCCCCAAAACCAAAAAACAAAAGTGGAGTCAAAGTCTATCATGACTCTTATTTTGATCTTTTTTTCCCCTCTTTTTTTTGGAGTAGCAGCTAATGCAATATGAATAAGAAATGATTTGCAATGAACATTGGAGAAAAGAGACTTGATTGTTGAGTTAAAAAAACCCATGAAACTCTACTACATAAACTATGAAAATGATGAAAGGAATTTAATAAAGTAGTGAACAAAATATATAAAGTGTTAAGTGCTATGAAGAAAAACAAGTAACAGATGTGTTAGAGGTTGTCTAGGAAGAGGCTACATAGTTTAAAGGTGATCGGAGAAGGTGTGTCTGCAGAGATATTTAAGCAAGACCTTGAATGATTAGATCTGTCTTGACCAGAGATGGAGGATGAGTGTCAAATCCAAGCTCTAAGATACCCTCCCGGCCAGTGGTTCGTGGGTTCAGAGAAGGAGGAGTTAGATTTAAAGGACCTTCAGGACACATAACTGTTTTCGGGGGAAGGTTGGAAAATACTGGCTTTCAGCTTTCAGCTGTTCTGATTCTGGTGGGCTGGTCCATGGTGAGCCAGAATGGGAGAAAGGAATGGTCTTTGCAAATCTCTGATTTACCTTTGCTTTGGGGGTAGAACAAACCCCTCTACCTAAGCCTGCCGGTTTGGGTTTGGGATCTGTTGGAAACATTCTTTTCCTGCAAGCAAGATGAAAAGTTCCAACAGTCCAGTGACCCCCAGGGGCAAACCTTTTGTCCAGCAAAGTAGGTTTTTTGACTTAATTCAATGAGGGAGCGTGTGTGAGGTGGAGCCCTGAAGTATCTCTTGGTAACAAACAGCAGGGAGAGTTTTAATTTTTTTTTTTTTTTTTTTTTATGAGACTTGTGCTCGTGTTATATGATTTTCAGGAAGGGCTAGAGGAAGCAGGAATCATCTCTGCCCTGTTGGCTATCACAGTGAGGTGAAAGTTGCAGAGCTGGGCTGGGGACATCTTTTGTGAAAAAATCGGTAGCCCTCAAAGAAGAGGGTCATTATGATATCCTACAGCTGCAGCATGACCTTTGGAGAAATACTCTTTAATGTTAACTTTGCAGTTGGCTTTATTGTGTCTGTTATCACAATCTGGTTAATGGCAGGCCTGATATTTAATACCTCAGAGAAAAAGTGTAAAATGTTCCTGACATTTTTAGGAAATCAGGGCTGTGATCAATAGCGTTTTTAGCCCCATTGTGCTTGAAGTCAGCAGAATAAACCCACAGAATAGCTACAGGTGGGCTTAAGTTAGATTGACTATCTCCCATCCAAGTCAGACTGACCCTAGTTAGGAATAGAGTCTGAATTGGAATGGTTTATTTTGCTGAACTGCAAATTGAATCGAAATACTTTTTTATTGAACTAAAGTATTTTTTCCCCCAAAAGTATTACCCAAGGAAAAGCAACCTAACAAACTACTTCAAGTGAAAATTTAACAAATCTAACTTTTAAAAATTTTTAATTTTTTGTTATTGTGTAAACACGTAACATTAAATTTACCATCTTAACCATTTTTAAGTGTGTAGTTTAGTAATGTTATGTATATTTGCATATATTTACATATTTACAACAAATCTCTAGAACTTTTTCATTTTTCAACATTGAAACTCTATGTCCACTGGACACTACCTCCCCTTTCCTCTTGCCTCAGCCCTTGGTAATCACCTTTCTGTTTTCTGTTTCTATGATTTTGACTATTTTCGGTATTTCATGTGAGCGGAATTGTACAGTATTTGTCCTTTTGCACTTGACTTCACTTGTCACAAATGTTCTCAAGGTTAATCCATGTTGAAGCCTGATAGGATTTCCTTCTTTTTAAAGATTGAATAGTATTCAAGTGCATGTAAAAACCACATGTTCTTTATTTGTTTATCTCTCAATGTATATTTGGGTTGCTTCCACCTCTTGGTGACTGTGAATAGTGCTGTCATGAACATGGATGTGCAAATTATCTCTTGAAGATCCTGCTTTGAGTTCATTTGGGTATATTCCCAGGAGTGGAATTGCTGGGTCATATGGTCATTCTAGTTTTAATTTTCTGAAGCACCTCCATATTGTTTTCCATAATGGTGCACCATTTTACATTCCCATGGATAATGCAGACAGGGTTCCAACTTCTCCACATCCTTGCCAATACTTGTTTATGGTTCTTTTGATAATGGCACTCCTGATGGATGTAAGGTGACATCTCATTGTGATTTTGATTTACATTCCCTAACTATTAGTGATATTGAGCATCTTTTCACATGCTTATTGGTCCCTTGTGTATCTTTGGAGAAAGATCTATTCAAGTTCTTTGCCCATTGTTTAATCAGGTTATTAACTTCTGTTGAGTTGTACAAGTTTCTTCCACATTCAGGATATTAACCCCTATCAAATATATGACTTGCAATTATTTTCTCTCATACTGTAGGTTAACTTTTCACTCTGTTTTTTATTATTTTTTATGTAAAGAAGTTTCTGAATTTGTTGTAGTCCCATTTGTCTAGTTTTTACTTTGTTGCTTGTGCTTTTGGTGTCATATCCAAGAAGGCATTGCCAAATTCAGTGTCCTCAAGCTCTTTCCTTATGTTTTATTTTAGCAATTTAATAGTTTTAGGTCTTACATTAGGTCTTTAATTCATTTTGAATTAATTTTTGTGTATTATGTTATTGGTGACACAAATTATTTCTGTATTGCATATCTATTAGCATAGATTTGTAATTACTTTTTATGCTTTTAAAAATATTTTATACACATCGATAAGGGATTTACTCATCTCCGTTACAATACCACAGGCTTCTGTATTTGTCTGTATGTTTATCTGTATAAGACCCTGAGGAGAGAGTGAAAGGAGAGTGTTGTGAATTACCTGCTGGGTTTTGATGTGGTTGGCCTCATGCCCACCTGTGGTTAATTAGTTTCTGCATTTCTCACCAAGGTATTTTGTTGCTTTGTTGTTGTTAAATCCATGTTTCTGGGGGAAGGAGGGTGTAGGCCCAATCTACTTTTTAAAATCAGAACCTGCAAACAGTCTCCACTCGATTTAGTTGAAGATCTTTAGCACAGAGTTTGTAGAAAATCTGTGGTTGGAAATGTCTGGAAGAGACTTAAAGAAAGCATACCAAAATACACCCAAATTTATTAAGCAGAAGCAGAGTGCTTGGTTCCTCCCTTCCTCCTTCTCTTCAAAAATATAATGGAAAATATGTTCAGATTTCATGCCAGGTGCTGGGTGGAGAAAGAGGAATGGCACTATTCATGTCCATATTTTACAGAATTATAAACTAAAGTTCAAAAGATTTAAAGAAATTAACCAAGAAATACATCTGGTAATTGACCAAGCTAGGATTTCGATTCATGCCTGTCTGAACCCAATTCCTTCAAGAAAACCATTGTTGGAGAGAAACCAACACTTTTAGACAACTATTTAGGTGTTTCCTGGGCCTTTTCACCTCACACAATCCTCTTTAAAGTTTGTTTTTTCCCCCCTTTCTTTCCTCTGTACCTCTGATGGCCCATTCTCCTTTGTCACCTAACTTCACTTAGAAGCCCAACATGGATATGTATGAAGGAATGATACAAGAAAGAGTTATCCTTAGCTTTCTCTGGATTCAGAGGGAAACAGACTTCTGTTAAGAACCAGGCATTGACTGAGCTGATATATAATTGTCAGGAGAGTAACCTACTTATTTTCTTGGTTCTGGACTTCTTTTCTTCTGTTTATAAAATGAGGGTTAGTGAGCCTCGCCTCCCAGTGAGAACGTCTATCCTTGAGATTGATAAAAACCCAGTGGAGACATCACAGACGTTTCAAAGAGCAGCATCATTGAGCATCCCTGGAGTTTTCAATTAGAAGGCTCCTGGGAATGTTGCTATCACTGTAGAAAACAATCTTCGAATGTCCACTCAAGAGTATAGGTTACTAGCCTAGGAGACCAGTGGGGATTGGGTAGTTATTATTGGAAGAGACACTACCTATCATTTTCCTCTCCTAATAAGATGTTTGAGCAGATAGATGAAATGAGAACTGGGTTCAGAGTGCTGCTTTTGAAGGCCTTCAGCCAACAAAAGGATACTCTTGCATTTGCATCCAAACTGGAAGAAGCCAGTAATGTGGCAGGAAGTTGTTTTTTTTTTTTTCCCCTTTGTTTGCTTATTTTTGTTTTTTGGTTCTCAGGTAAAATCTAATGAGGGAATAAAATTCAGGGGAGTAAGAAAATATTTGATTGCTATTTCTCTGGTGTTCTCGCTCTTCTTTCCTTTCTAGCCTGTCAGCGGCTGCTCACGGAGAGAGCACTTAATGAACTATGGCAACAGATGCCTGCTTTGTTATGCATTTCTTCAGTTTATAAAGATAGAGCAGACATGAAGAATGAATAATATTTTTCTCTAACCAATCCAGAATTGAGAGCACTAATCACTGCCTTAAAGGAAAGGTGATCTTCTCTGGGCAGGGATGATATTCTCTGGACAGTTGAAGAAGATTTGCTGTCAGAGAGGTTTGGTTGGCTTCAGTGGGAGGGCAGCATGCAGAAAGGGAATGACCTTGGCCATTGTTGGGAATAGTAGCTGAGGAACAAGGAAGACAAATGTAACGGCTAGTCTGATATTGGAATCCTGGATGGGGAAGGCAGCAGATGGGGAAGGCAGCGGAAGTCAGAAATTTAAGAGGGAAATGTAGGAAATGTAGGAATGAAAGAGCCATAGTGGACGATGATAAGGTCCACGTGTCCCTGGCAGTTTATACAGTTGTGCACATGCAGAAGGCTGCATAAGCTGATGAGAGGCCCTAGCATTTTACGTGCATCTGGCTGAACCTGATGGCTTGCACATGGGCAGAGGTGATATGATAAGGTTCAGCCAACTTATAAATTACTTGAATTATTAATACATTTCTCAACCCACACGCAGATTCGTTGACAGAGTAGAAGCCTTACTGGCTCAAAGTATTTGAGCACAACCCATAATGAATCATTGGCTGACCCCTAAGCTGTGCTGACCCAGGGGTGACATTAGGAAGCCAGACTTAAAAACTAAAAACAATATTTTAAAAAGTGAGCAGAGACTTCAGTGTCCACACACTGCAAGTCAGACACACTCTGTAGTGTTAATCCTAGCATATCACTAAATAAAGATGAAAAATAAACAAGAAAAGAAATCCATATCAGGGGCATTATAATCCAGATTTGTTATAAAATATTATCTGAAAGGTACAGTTCTCAACAAAATTTATGACACATACAAATAAATAGGAAAGTGTGACCCATCCACAAGGAAAAAAAAAAACTAATCAATAGAATCTCTTTCTGAGGGGTCCCAGATTTTGGACTTAGAAGACAGACTTCAAAGTAGCTATTATATAAGCTCATAGAACTAACAGAATGCATGTCTGAATCTGTAAAGGAAGGTATGAGGACACCGATTCATCTAATAAATCATCCAAATGAAAAGATAGAAGTTATTAAAAAAAGAATCAAATGGAAATTCTGGAATTGAAAAAGACAGTAAATAAAATGAAAAATTCATTAAAGGTGCTAAGCAGCAGACATGAGACGGCAGAAGAAAGAATAAGAAAACATGATGATAAGTCAATCGAATTTATCTAATCTGAATAAAGGAAAGAAAAAAATAAAAATGAACAAATCCTCAGAGACCTGTGAGGTACCCCCGGCAACCAGTATATGCATAATGGGAATTCCAGAAGGAGAAGAAAGATAGAAATGAGTCAAAAACATATTTGAATAAATAATGGATGATATCTTCCCACCTTTGATGAAAAAAATTAATTTTACACATTCTTAGTAAACATTTGACAGTGTCTTAAAATCTTAAACGTAGAGTTACAGTATGGTCCGGTTATTCACCTCCCAGGAATCTACCCTAGAGAAGATGTATGTCCACGTGAAGACTTTTATACATTATTCATAAAAGCCTCTGATGGCTCTGGTGGGGTAACCCTGAGTAATGCAGGGCAAAGGTGTTCCCTCCCAGCTCCCCACTCAGACCCAACTACTGGCGGGGGGAACCTCAGGGTCACCAGTGCTGATTTCACATTCAGTTTTTATAGTGCTAATTTCCTCATCTTGAATTCTAGAACAGATATTTGTACATTAGTGTTCACAGCAACATGCTTCACAAAAGGTGAAAACATTACTGAAATGTCTACCAGCAGACGGATCGATAAACAAAATGTGGTGTATACATATGATGAAATATTGTTCAAGCCTTAAAAGGGAACAGGTTTTTTTTTTTTTGAGAGAAACAGCGAGAGAGGGAGAAGCAGGCTCCCCACTGAGCAGGGAGCCCAATGCGGGGCTTGATCCCAGGACTCTGGGATCATGACTTGAGCTGAAGGCAGTTGCTTAATGACTGAGCTACCCAGGCGCCCCAAAGGGAACAGAGTTTTGACACATACAAAGATGAACCTTGAGAACATTATGCTAAGTGAAATAAGCCAGACACGAAAGGACAAATATTGTATGATTCCACTTAAACGAGGTACTTAGAGTTGTCAGACTCATAGAAACAGAAAGTAGAATGGCGGATGCCAGAGGCTGGAGGGAGGGGAAATGTGGAGTTATTGTTTAATGGTTACACAGTTTCAGTTTGGGAACATGAAAAAGTTCTGGAGATGGAAGGTAATGATGTTTGCACAATAATGTGAAGGTACTTAATGGTGCTGCAATGTATGCTTAAAAATGGTTAAAATGGTAAATTTTATGTATATTTTGCAACAATAAAAAAAACCTAAAAAATAAAAAGAAAGGCAGTCCTTTCCCCTGCCATAACAAATTGCACCATAAATCAAAATCCTCCACAAAAATAAGAAAGTAATCACAAGGAGATACTTGGTTTTATTAGTATTGTGGACAAATGTGGGGAATAGTCTAGTCCTGTTTTGGGGGATAAAAAGTAGGCAAATGGAAAAAAAAATAGCCAGGTGATTTTGAAGGATCTGGAAATGCTTTTTGGGCACCAAACATTGTACGGATGCAGCAAAATTATGTGTGTATTGTAAATACTGAAATACGTAACTACATGTTTCCAATGCTTTCTTTCCCTTTCTCACCAACATGGTTTGTCACGCATCCAGTGGCCACTGTGGGTCTGCATGAGGTTAGCAATCATCAAGGAGCGTTTAGAGTGACAAATACTGAGTGCTTTCCTTGATCCATTCCATTTACAACTCAGGAAAAACCAGGGAACCAAGAGTATTTGTTGAAATAAGTTAGTTTGGAGTTGAATTTTATAGTTTTCTCCCAGATACTCCTCATTTTTCTCTTACATTTAAAGGAATCAGATGTGTATGGTGGAAGGAACATGGATTTAGGATCCATAAAGTCGCCTCTGTATTCGTGTTGTAACCTTGAACTTCTCAAGATCAGTTTCTTCATTTGTAACTTGGGGGAAATGCCACTGACCTTTCAGAGTTTCTTTGAGGAGTAAATGAGATAAGGAAAGTGCCAAACTGAAGAGTCTGACACACAGCAAATACTGAGTAAATGCTAGTTTGTCTCTCTTCCTCTCCCTTCCCCTCTTCACGGCTGATCAAGATGTCAGAGGTGTGTGTATTAGTTTGGAAGGCGTAGTGTGGAGGGGTGGGTGAAAATGTGAGGAATAATGAATACCAGCTGTCAGAAATGGAATCCCCGCTCAGCAATCTGCCGGCTGTGTAACCTCAGGCGTGTTTCTCTAATCTCTCATTTTTCTCAGGAATATAATGCAGCGTATAAAATTATAAATGTACTCTACATTTTTTATGGAAACAGTGTGAAATAGAATTTATCAGAATTTCTGTGTTTGTAAGGCACTCTTACGTAGTAGTACTGCAAACAGAAGGTACGTCTATAAGTGAAATTGCATGTTTTATGAGTATAGACTATCAAAACTAAAAAAAAAAAAATTCAGTCAACCACGCTAGAGGAAAGACTAAATTAACATTCTATTCTTTCTAGAGAAAATGAGATTACAAAATTGTTGCCATGTAAGAAAGAGATCAGAGTATATAGGTTACAAAAAAAAAGGCAGAAAAATATTTTCTGGATGCGTACTAGGTACCTAGTTAATAAAAGTGTTATATGTCTGGATTTTGTAATAACGGTGGTATTTTTCAGATTTTTATAGATAATTTCTTGGTGATTTCTCATTCTAAACAAGCACACGCATTTGAACGTAATTCTCTATTTGTCATTTTATATTCTTTTTCTTAAATTGGATACCACAGTTGGTCCCTGGAGTTGCCTCTTACCAGATCCTCGTTCAAGCAAGTCGGTGAGGCGGGGAGGGGAGCCCAGACTAGAAGAAGTGATTTGGGGCCGTGGGAGGCAAGAATTCCACCTATGGAATGGTGTCTTCTTTCTATAACTATCCCCCAAACCTCGAGTGTTTAAAATAAATAGAAGAAAAAATAGTTCCGTAACTACTCTTTGAAGTTTTATTATTATTTTCACATTTTGAGACTTTTTTGTGCCAGGTGCTGTGACCACTTCCCATGCATTATCTCACTTAATAACCACAGCTCTGTGGGGTACATACATACTGTTATTATCTCAACATAATAAGTGAGGAAAATGAGGTTTGGAAAAATAAGCCCTTGCGCACAGTCTCCAGGCTAGAGACCACATTATCAGGTGTTTGGAAAGCATGACAGGAACAGAGGTTATGACAGGTCAGGAGGGTGGTGGGTATTCCCATCTGTTTGAAGGCACATGCCGGCACATTATTCGGTGAGTACCTGCATGCTATTTTCCTACTTGAACTTCTGCTGTGGGTTGATGAATGTGGAGACATGGCAGCCTCTGCTGAGACTTGGTGAGCCTAAATTTTTCTAGTTGCTGAATAGGGAGAGTTGCACTTTTGCAAGCTTCCATTTATTGCCACTGAAGAGGGCTTGTTGGGGGAAGGGGTCAGGTTTTTTTAATTGTTTGTGATTTTAATATGAAAAAATACCTTCCAAAACTAGCATGTTTTCGTCATGATTAAAATGATCTTTCTACCTTATGTCATTTTTTAAAAACTCTAAATGCGAAGGCTTGACTCCCTTGACATTTCTATTTAATTAAAATGATTTACAAACTAAATAAATAAGTGAATTAATCATACTAACTGCAATGATATTACCATTTTGTGACCCAGATTGAGGTCAGTATATGTAAATGATGCAAAATAAAGAGAAGAGAGGGGTCTCAATTTTTCTTTGGACAGGGAAAAATGATGTCACAAGTCAGGTACTTCATTTTCCAGATTATTTTTTAGATTATTTAATCTTTGCCTAATTTATATAAATGGAAACACATTTTATGACATAGAGCCAATAGGAACTTTTGTATAAGCTAAATGGTTTATATTAAAAATGAAGGCATGTATATGCCAAAGAAATGGATTTGATTGTATAAATAGTTTGGAGACGTCAAGACATGACTTACAGATTGATAATGTTCAGTTTCAGAAGTGGCATTTAATCATCTTAAACTCTTCACAGTTCCTTTTTTGGAACTCTTATTATGGGGACACCTGGGTGGCTCAGTCGGTTAATATCTGCCTTTGGCTCAGGTCATGATCCTAGGGTCCTAGGATTGAGTCCTGCATCCGGCTCCTTGTTCAGCAGGGAGCCTGCATCTCCCTCTGCCTGCCTCTCTCTCTCTCTTTCTCTGATAAATAAATAAATAAATAATAAATAAATCTTAAAATAATGAACTCTTATTATGGAAAATTTCGAAAATCACACCAACTAGGGAAATAGTATTTTAAAAAATCCCCACATAATCACTATCTGTATTCAGCAAAGATCAACCTTGTATTCATCTTTTTAAAAAAATCTATTCCCCCCTCCTTGTAGTTTTACTAAAGTATTTTAAAAGGGTTTCCATATATCATGTCATGTGATCCATTAAAAATGGAGTGGATAACATGGAAGGCAAAGGTAATGCACGGTCCCTGAGATGACAGTGTTTGAAATCTGGTTTAGGAGATACTACTGTGTACCACAGACCATGAAACCAATACATGGTGCATATTGATTTACAGTCAATTTCCTAAAGCCTTGGCCTGTGCTTTTTATAGAAAGTAACAGAATGAAAACAGTCATTGTGGATTGGAGCATTTGAAGAAGATTAATGGAGAATTGTGCATGTGGAGAGAGAGTGCACCAGTCCTGCATAGATGGGAGGGATTTCAAAAGAGAACAGTGGATACACCTCAGATTTTGAAAAAGATAATAGCATGGTGAAATGGTACTTAAGGAAGAACAATATATATAGGACGAAGCTGAGCATAGATGTGATGATGGGGAACTTTGGGCACTGTTGCAGTAGTGTGGGCATGAGATTATGGAAGATGAGAGTAGCAACAGTGGGATTGAAGAGAAGGGGGGAGGTCTTCAGACATCATCAGTAAATATACATTTTTTTCCTGACTGGAAAATAAAATCATTCAAAACATTCTAATAGTGATGAATTTGGACAATATAGACAAGTAATGAAAAAGGAAAGAAAAACTAACCATGTTTTCACTGCCCAAAGATGATGATTATTAACATTTGTCTTTGATTCTGTTTTTAAATTAATAAGCCTTATTTTTAAGAGCAGTTTTAGGTTCAAGGAAAAATTTAGCAGAAAGTATAGAGAGTTGCCATTTATATATCCCCTGTGCCCCGACCCTGTAACCACCCCAGCTATCAACACCTTGTACCGGAGTGAGCCTGCTTTAACGTAGAATTATCACCCAAGATCCATAGTTTACATTAGGCTTTGCTCTTGGTGTTACATATTCTGTGGGCTTGGACAAATGTATAATGACATGTATCTACCATGGTAGTATCGTATGGAATAGTTTCACTGCCATGGAGACCTTCTGTGCGCCACTTACTCATCTCTCCCTCCACCATAACTCCTGATAAAGTCGTATTATTGGAATCATACCATATGTGTCCTTTTCAGATTGTCTTCTTTCACTTAATAATACGCATTTGTTTCCTCCATGTCTTTTGATGGCTTGATAGCTCATTTCTTTTTAACACTGAATAATATTCCATTTTGTGGATGTACCACAATTTATTTTCTCATTCACCTAACTGAAAATTATCTTGGTTGCTTCCAGGTTTTGGCATTAATGAATAAACCTGCTGTAAACATCTGTGTGCAGACTTTCGTGTGGACAAGTTTTCAGCTCCTCTGGGTATGATTGCTGGATTGTAGGGTAAAAGTATGTTTAGTTTTGTAGGAAACTGTCAAACTGTCTTCCCAAGTGTCTGTACCATTTTGCACTCCTGCTAGCAGTGGATGAGAGTTCCTTTTGCTTCGCATCCTCGCAAACATTTGGTTTTGTGTTCTGGATTTTGTCCATCCTAATAGATCTGTAGTGGTATCTTGTTTTCATTTCCATTTCTCTGTTGACGAATGATGTGTGGAGGATCATCTCTTCATATGCTTATTTGCCATCTGCCTATCTTCTCTGGTGAGGTATCTGTTAAGTCTTCTGCCCATGCCTGCCCCCCCCCCCAGCTTTATTGAGCTATGGTTGACAGATAGAAATTGTATATATTTAAGGTATACAGTGTGATAATTTGATATATGTATACATTGTAAAGTGATCATTACAATTAAGCTCATTAACAAATCCGTCACCTTATTTAGTTACTGTTTTTTTATGCATGTGTTGAGAACACTTAAGATCTGTGCTTTTAGCAAATTTCAGATATACCATACATCTTTATTAACTATAGTCACCATGCTGTACGTTACATTTCCAGAACTTATTCATCTTATAATTGAAAGTTTGTATCCTTTAACCAACATCCTCCCACTTCCCCTACCCCCCCAGACCCTGACAACCACCATTCTGCTCTCTGTTTCTATGAGTTCATTCTATAGAGAGCAGGGATCATAGCTGCGTAGGCAGCTAATATAGCCCATGGCAGATAAGAAATCATCCTTTTGGACATTTAGGTAAGAGTAAGAACTATCCATTATGTATCTTCCACTTTCATATTTCTTCAGGAGAATGCCTGTCAAATGGTACCTGCTCTTTAGGTATAGGTTGAATATATAAATGAATGAACAAATGCTTGGTCTTTGATAACTTGTAATTTGGACTGAAAATTACTCAATCCACTGTTAGAAATAGAAAATCAGGAAGCTTAGTGTGAGTACCCTGAAATTTTGGGCCCAGAGAAGATTTTCAGTTATAACTGAAGAGAATCTGAAGTATCATATTAACTAAATTTTCTAGCTTTTATGTACGTGTGAAAGCTTCAGAAGTATCAAAGATTTAGTTTCCCTTAGCAGGGCTTGAGCCTCAGACACAGACACAAATGGGCTCCTTACCATCTTCCCACTTAACCATTAACACTGAGCAAGGACATGTTTCAGTCTCCTTTCTCAGAAATGCTGCTATAGCAGGACAAAAGCTTCAAGAATAAAAAAGTTTAATCAGGGAGTGCTTTGCAATATTCTTATTGGTGCTGTGTTCTAGAACAAAGCTTTCCCATAATGGTTCTTGGTGCATGCAGGCTTGGGTAATTCTCTCCGTATGTGAATCTGGGCTTGGTATAGATTAGCAGTTGATTTTGCATGACATATCCAGGTAATGTACGATGAATTTTGTCTGTTACATAAAGTTTGGGATCTTAATGGGTAAGAATTTGAAATTCTTTGAGAACTATAGGGGAATAGATGTTCACTATCAGTATAAATGTCAATGTAAAACCCTCATAATCCCATAATCACGATACTTGCTGGTACCATTTTATTAGATTTCCTTACTAGATCTAACTTAATGTCATTTAAAAGTATAAAATAAATGCATGTTCATTGTAAGAGATAAAAGTGGTACAGAAGGTAGATATCAGTTGCTTCCTCAAACCCCAAGGCTTGTTCTTCAGAATTAACTGGTGCTACTGGTTTATATTTTTTCCAGATATTTTAGCATATTTAGTTTTAAAGCTTAGAAAGCATTTGCCACTGCACATCATCTTGTCCATGAGAAGAAGAAGAGAGGGATTTTACTTAACACGGAGAGACTGTACTGAGGGTCATAATAGGTAATGCATTTGACTTGAACATGAAAATCTTCCAGCTCAGCCAAAGAACCACTTTTGCCATTCACTTAAGTTCTTGGTGCCGTTTATCCCTTTACAGAGACAGATGATAATACCTTTGAAATGTATAATTCCATTATTTTATGAAAATTTTATTTATAGCACAGCTACAATATGCTCGGTAGAGTGGTGGGTACTCAGAGGACTATGGAAAAGGTACTGAGCAGAGTTTGTGTGTTCAATGCAAAGGAAAGAATGAAAATTTGGCGACTGGTTGTTCTAGTGACCTATTTTTATATAACAGATGCACCTAGTACTTAGTGGCAATGCCCCCAGTATTTAGGTCACAAATACGCAATTTCGGCAGGACTCTTTTCTCTGCTCCATGCAGCATTATTGGAGAGGCTTGGTGGATGAAGGATATACTTAGAAGATTGCTCACACGCATGATTGGCAATGTGGTTCTGGCTGTTGGCTGCGAGCTCTGCTGGGGATAGGGGCCTGTGACCTTGCTTCTTCCCTGCATGGCCTTCTCCGCAAACTTAGCTGTAGCATTGTGGCTGGTTTCCACAAGTGAGCATTTCAAGAGATAGAATAGCTGTCAGCTTCTGACTTCTTTGGCCTGGAAACTGGACAGTGTCACCCCTGCCACACTCTGTTAGTCAAACTGGCACAGAACCAGATTCAAGTCCAGGAGACTTAGACCCACTTCTCAGTGGGAGGTGTGTTAAAGGGATCTGAGGTTGTGTTGCGCCGTGTAAGTGTGTGTGTGTGTGTGTGTGTGTGTGTAATTGGCACTCTCATCCTTCCTGTGGTAAGATCACTCATCTTTCTGTGGGAATTTCTTCACCCCTACCCCCATTCCACAGAATGCTGGTGGAGCTTCCACTCCGTTTTCTGTCCATTGACCACCAAGTGGGTATAAGATTTCAGTCTGGCCAATAGTAATGCTATGTGCATATGGCCAAAATGATTGATTGGGCCTGTAGTGAGCACATGGCTCCAGTAGGTCTATCATATTCTTTCATTGGGACTATTAAAACAGAACCAATACAGAGCATTCCTCCCCAGTTCTTCTGCTGTTGTTGGTGGCAATGGTAAAAGCCAGTGGCCATGCCTTCACTCTGCCACGTAAAAAGAGCTTGTCTACAACAGGTTTGAATTTCTTTCTTTTCAAATTTAAATTCAATTAGCCAGCATATAGTACATCATTAGTTTTTGATACTGTGTTCAATGATTCATTAGTTGCGTATAACACCCAGTCCTCATCACATCATGTGCCCTCCTAATGCCCATCACCCAGTTACCTCATCCCCCACCCATCCCCCTTTCCACAACCCTCAGTTGTTTCTTGGAGTCCAGAGTCTGTCCTGGTTTGTCTCCCTCTCTGATTTCTTCCCATTCAGTTTTCCTTCCCTTCCCTTATGATCTTCTGTGCTATTTCTTACATTCCACATATGAGTGAAACCATATGAAAATTGTCTTTCTCTGATTGAGTTATTTCACTTAGCATAGTGCCCTCCAGTTCCATCCATGTCGATATAAATGGTAAGTATTCATCCTTTCTGATGGCTGAGTAATATTCCATTGTATATATGAACCACATCTTCTTTATCCATTCATCTGTCGATGGACATCTCGGCTCCTTCCACAGTTGTGCTAATGTAGACATTGCTGCTATGAACATTGGGGTGTATGTGCCCCTTCTTTTCACTACAGCTGTATCTTTGGGGTAAATACCCAGTAGTGCAATCGCTGGGTCATAAGGTAGCTCTATTTTTAACATCTTGAGGAATCTCCATACTGTTTTTCAGAGTGGCTGTACCAGCTTGCATTCCCACTGACAGTGTAAGAGGGTTCCCCTTTCTCCACATCCTCACCAACATTTGTTGTTCCCTGCCTTGTTAATTTTAGCCATTCTAACTGGTGTAAAGTGGTATCTCATTGTGGTTTTGATGTGTGTTTCCCTGATGGCTAGTGATGTTGAACATTTTTTCATGTGTCTGTTGCCATTTGGATGTCTTCTTTGGAGAAGTGTCTGTTCATGTCTTCTGCCCACTTCTGGACTGGATTGTTTGTTTTTTTGGGTGTTGAGTTTGATAAGTTCTTTGTAGATCTTGGAAACCAGCCCTTTTATCTGATACATCATTTGCAAATATCTTCTCCTATTCTGTGGGTTGCCTTTTAGTTTTGTTGACTGTTTCCTTTGCTCTGCAGAAGCTTTTAATCTTGATGAAGTCCCAATAGTTAATTTTTGCTTTTGTTTCCCTTGCCTTTAGAGACATGTCTTTCAGGAAGTTGCTGTGGCTGAGGTTGAAGAGGTTACTGCCTGTGTTCTCCTCTAGGATTTTGATGGATTCCTATCTCACATTTAGGTCTTTCATCCATTTTGAGTTTATCTTTGTGTATGGTGTAAGAGAATGGTCCAGTTTCATTCTTCTGCATGTGACTGTCCAATTTTCCCAGCACCATTTATTGAAGAGACTGTCTTTTTTCCATTGGATATTCTTTCCTGATTTGTCGAAGATTAGTTGACCATAGAGTTGAGGGTCCATTTCCGGGCTCTCTATTCTGTTCCATTGATCTCTGTGTCTGTTTTTGTGCCAGTACCATGCTGTCTTGATGACCACAGCTTTGTAATAGAGCTTGAAGTCAGGCATTGTGATATCCCCAGCTTTGGTTTTCTTTTTCAACATTCCCTTGGCTATTTGGGGTCTTTTCTGGTTCCATACAAATTTTAATATTATTTGTTCTAGTTCTGTGAAAAATGTCAATGGTATTTTGATAGGGATTGCTTTGAATGTGTAGATTGCTCTGGGCAGCATAGACATTTTAACAAAGTTTATTCTTCCAATCCATGAGCATGGAATGGTTTTGGTTTAAATTTCATATGCCATATAAATACTTGATATATTAGATAGCTTCCCTGGGTGTCAGTTTCCTGCCTTGGTAATAGTATCTACCTTGCAAGGATGTTACAAGGACTAAATGGGACATGGTAGCACTCACTAAATGGATTATAATTATCATAGCATTATTGATTAATATAGGTATAAATGTATGAAAATCTTAAAGTTTTATAAAACAAGTTACCAGATGTTTGAAGTTATATAGATCTTACCTTTTGGAGGGCATGAAAAGTTGATCAAAGGAAGAGTTGTTAATTATTTAGTTAGCAAAAGTGAACACACATGAAATATATATTGGTTTGCATCCAGGGATCCACATTATAAGGAATCTCAAGTTAGTTATTAGAATAATTAGATATTACAGATGTGTGATACTGAATTATCCATTTGTTTCTCTTATCTAAAGTATTGTGAATTAAATAAATTTTATGTGCGCATGTGACAATAGTGGTAGTATTTACTTCCTGTAGGTAGCATCTCAGCAGATGATCTAGAAGACACCAATTGTTACAAGGATGAAGGAGGGAGTGTAATGTCAATATAAGGGAACAATACTCATTTCAGAAACGATATTCTCACGAAAGTTTAAATGTAAACATTTCATAAAAAAGTGAGAATGTACCTACAATTGCAGATATATCCACAATTAAATTATGACTTATTTTTCTTATTTTTGCACTTTATAAATAAAATCTTACAGTTTCACCAGTGATTGAATATGTATCTCATCTGTGATAAACTCTGTTTTCAGTTTTGAAACCGTATGTGGCTCAATTTTGTATTCATATCTTCTCCCAAATGGTCTGAGTATGCATTCTTTCAAATAAAGTGTGTATCATGTGATGTGGTCCCTAGACTAAATATTGCTGCTTTCCGATGGTTATCGTATATACAACTCAGCATAAAGCATGGGATGATGGTTAATGCAGTTGTTTTCAACGGGTTATTCACTTACTGAAAAGCATAGACACATATGCCAACAATAGTAAATGAGATAGCCTTCAGGAGGAACCAAAAGTAGAAGCTTAAGAAACGGAAAACATATGGTACATACACCCTGGAAAAACTGTGGAGCAGCGAAAAGTGTCAAGGCCCATTGAATGCGTTCATTATGCTTTGTATCGTTGAGTTCTCATGCAGGAAAGCTCAATCTCTAGATGTCGGAGAGGTTGCAGTGTTCTAGATGGGTAGATGGAGGGAAATCCCTGCAGAGATGCATCTGATCACTGGGCTGTTCTAACTTACAGGAATAGCCTTTTCTGTCACACACAGGTATGCAATGCCATGATGTGTCTTTGAACTTGAAGCAGTTTGGAAGTCCACTGGAGAGAAATCAGAATCTGTGGTCCACAATAATCTGGCTACCCTGGCTCATAGTTTTTAACTTTTATTACCATTTTTATTTTGTTGCTGTTCTCAGTGTTCCCATTAAGTAAAGACTTACTGCCTGCAGCATTTCGTATACCAGAAAGCGAAGTTATTAAGGTATTTTTCTCTCTGTCTGAAGGAATAGGGGGAAAAAAAAATCAACAAAAATAATGACTCCAGATAACTGGAGGAAATGACACTGCATATGTTCCAGTTTCAGGTGCTTCTGACTTACGTCTCAGGATGCTGAGACGAAAAAGTCTGGGCAGGATAACAATACTAATAAGTGGGTTCGTAGCCCATTGAGAGTTAATTTGTATGTGCCAGGGAGGGGAGAGTGGGCAGGGGAGTACTACAGGCTCTCTGTCTGTCCTTGGTCTGTTCTTCCTCAACATCTGAATGAGGACATAAGTGACATTTTTATGATTTTTTTAGGTGAAAATGATGTTGATAAGCTTGAATAATCCATAGGTTGCTTATAAGAATATAATAGAGACACATCTAATAATATTCCCCACTTAGATCTTTATATTAACTGTACTACGTGGACAAAGAAAAAAAACGCAGTATGTACAGTAGGCTCCCATTTTGTGGGAAAAAAATCAAAAGAGCTACACGTTTATATAAACATACCTGTGTGCATATCTATCTGGGACTATTTCTGGAAGGAGATGCAAATATGGTAACAGTGGTTGCTATACAGAGGGCCTGAGGGGCTGGGGACCTGGACAGCAAGTAATACTTACCTTGTTCCACATACCTTTTTCTGTTGCTTGAATTTTCTTTTTAAATGTCCATGTGTTAGTTTTTCTGAAAATATACTTAATCAGAAGGAGCAAGTGAGGATGCATAGGATTAAGGAAAATGTGGACTAACGGGAGCCGAATTGGAAAACCCCGAGGGATTACGGGAATTGTAAATTCCAATTTGAATCAGAGTGCTTGGGTGTGGCTAGTTGACAACAAAGTGAATCCATTAGATTTCAGTTGTTTGTCTTCCTTACTGGACCATGATGGTCTCTTGGAATGCAGAATATACATTCTAGGAGATACCAAGGGATACACAAAGGACTGAGGTTAAAGTGCCCGTTGGATTTATGTTTGGAAAGTTGTGTCTGGTCAGAAGGACCTGGCACCTTATTCAGTTTACCTGGTTAAGGGAGCAGGTGTAATAGTCCAGGTATTATGCTTAAATTAGTTTTTTTTTTTTTTTTTTTTTACAGGCCTAAATGGCTCTTCCATTTACTGGGTGGACTGCCCAGTGTTATTCTGTAGGTTTCTAATTTTCCTCCCAAACCAGAAGATTACCATGCTAGATCCTTAGACTTGAGCCAAGAACAAAAATAAAACCAAACACATCCAAAATGATGAATTAATTTTTTATTTGTAGGAAAGTTTATTGTCAGTAAAGATTTCTCGACATTAGCCTAAATTAGGAAAGGTGGTGTTAAAATCAACTTTCTTGACGTATTAGAATATTTGCAGTAGTATAATAGATGAAAGTATATGATTACCAAAGATGTTTTCCATTTTGAGACAATATGCAATGCTTATTTTTAGGTGGAAAATATGTCGTAATTCATTTTGCTATAATACAACTGTCCTTAGCAGAATTTCCCCTTCATATTTGCTATTCTTATTGGAATATACACTTGTTTTTGCCTGATGTTCAATAATATCAATTGTCACTTTGAAAAAAGGTAGCAATACAACAGTGCCTGCTGATGTAAAAACAGTTAAATCTACTGATTTTATTTAATCATAAGGATATAATGTGGTTAGAACATTTGATGGTATATTCTAGGTTAACCATGTAACTTGATTTCCTATGTTGATTCATACTCTATGAGTCATTAATTGCATTAGAGTATATTGGAAGGGTATTCAATATCCTTTAAGGCAGTGAGAAAAACCCTACTTCCATCAGAAACTGTATTTAAAAAAGTAGCTTTAAGTTATAGAATATAAATATATGGAGTGCGTAGATATATATTCTGTGTAAATATATGGAATAAAAAATTGTAACTGGAAGACTTCTGACCATATCGGCCTCTGTGTGCTCTTCCCTGCTCCCTATAGCCTTTTTTATTTATTTATAAGTATGGGAGAAAAACAATCTGGATGCTGGGGAGGTTGGAGCCAGCCTGGTATTAAACAAATAGGCACAGATAATCTTCCCTAGTTACCTTTGAGCTTTCTCCCAGGGATGAAGCTGAACCAACAGTACTCCCAAGCAGATCTATTTAACCACTATTTAAAGAGATTCCCAAAAGAAACAAGAAATCTTCCCCACAGGTGCAGATCATTTTTGCTTAATCTCTGCCTTCCACGGAGCGGGGGTGTTAGAATAGTTTCTGTTGCTCATGGCACTGCTGGAGGAGGTCGCGGGTACGGGGGGAGGATGTCGTAGACACCTGCTGCCGTGGGACTCTGCCTCGTTCCCACACTTGCCAAAACAGCTGGCTCCCTGCTTGGGCACAAAGACACAAAGAGCCCATTTGAATGAGTTACCTCTTTTGATTTGAGCCGGTAGGAAATTTAGTATATTGGAGGAAAAAACTCCAAAAAAGATTATGAGCACAACTGTAATGTGTATAGATGGAATGTAGCTAGACAGAGCATAACAATAGTGATCTTTGGATGGTGGCATAATGATTATTTTAACATTCTCTCTATTTTCCTGAGGTTTTCACATTTTCTGTAGTATATGCCAACACCTTTTATAATCAGAAAAAAAGTTAAACATTTTTTGCTTTATCCAAGCATCTCATATCTAAAAGGATCATAGGATAACAACTTAATAAGACATTTCAGGATTGCAGTCTTTTTTTTTTTTTTTTTTTATTTGAGACAGGGAGAATGAGAGAGACAGAGAGCACACGAGAGGGGGGAGGGTCAGAGGGAGAAGCAGACTCCCTGCTGAGCAGGGAGCCTGATGCGGGACTCGATCCAGGGACTCCAGGATCATGACCTGAGCCGAAGGCAGTCGCTTAAACAACTGAGCCACCCAGGCGCCCTCAGGATTGCAATCTTTTGTGGTCATGATTTATTTCCTTGAATCTTTTGTTTCTGAAATAGAAGAAACTAAAAGCATCTTCCAAAGCATTTCCTCCTGGCGACTAGTCTTAACCCCAATTTACGCATCCCTCTTGCCAGATTATTCCCAGTTAAGTAGTGCTGTTGCTGGATGGCTCAAGGTGAGACAGTTTTCAGAGTTCTGTGGGGAGAGACTGGGGGTCACTTGGAACCACAGTCCTGATGGAAGAAACTGAAACTTTGCCAGAGAAAAGAGCAGATGATAAATAATTCAGCCTATAAAAACGGACTCAACTGGGCCTAAGAGTCATTGGTTACTTTGATCTATTCCTCAGCTGCTTAATTTACTTATGGGGCAGTTCTGGCTCTGTGGGTCTTGAAACTGGAAAATAGACTTCTTTTTTTTTTTTTTTTTTAAGATTTTATTTATTTATTTGAGAGAGAGAGAATGAGAGACAGAGAGCATGAGAGGGAAGAGGGTCAGAGGGAGAAGCAGACCCCCTGCTGAGCAGGGAGCCCGATGCGGGACTCGATCCCGGGACTCCAGGATCATGACCTGAGCCGAAGGCAGTCGCTCAACCAACTGAGCCACCCAGGCGCCCCGGAAAATAGACTTCTTGATAGTAAATCCTTTTGAAAGATTAGGTGGAAAGTTGGTTGCTATGTTCACAGTGAAGAGGTTCATATTTCTGGGAAAATGCACAAGAAGCTGGCATTTGTGGTCGTCTCTCAAGAGGAGACTTGGCATTCTGAAGTGGGGGGGAGGCCAGTGACCTACCTTTCCTCGTGTGCCCTTAGAAGCTGTTTGCACTTACAACTTTGCACTTGTGCTGCATTTTCAATTAAGCAACAATAATTGTGCATGGCTCAAACTTTTATTTTCTGACTTTTCCTGACAAGATTTTCTACATTCTACCAGGGATGACATCAATAAAAATATGTGAAATTTTTTTTTTTTTCAGGAAAGGCAAGAATCTAAGCTTCTTCTTAATATACACTTTTATGAAATGTAATTGGATAGACTTGGCTCTCAACTTTTCCCCCCTCTCATGCAAGGGCTCTGTAGTACGTTCCTAAGGAACAATATTTTTATTTTTTGACATTACTGATACCTTTCTGTACTTTCGGAAGGGGCAGGGACCTCATCCTGTTTTCTCTCAGAGTGATTTGGTGTCACCATTTTCACTCTCTTTTATTTGTGTATCACCTGGAAGTCACACAGACAACTCATTCTCCACTTCTTAAAAACATTTATTTCTGCCTCTGCACCCAAGTCAGAAGGCTGGGAGTCACTCCTGATCGTCTCTGCATGTCACTATATATCCCCCTGCCCTTCATAGCCATGCAGTCACCCACCAAGTCCTGAGGCAGCTAAGTCGTTGAAATCCTCATGCACCTGTCCATCTTCTGTACTGTGGACCATTCTAGCTCATTTTTTTGTTTTTTTTCCAGCTCATTCTTGCATCAGTGCAGAATATTTGCATAAATATCCTTGCTTCTAGTCTGGTCCCCATCTCATCCATCCCTCAATTGGCTGACAGGTGTTTCTCTAAAATGCATATGTGATCTTGTTGCTTTTGAAATTTAAAATCCTTTAATGACACAATTTTCTTTCTATAATATTCGCATGGTTATTCCTGACCTACTCTGGATGGAAACTTCCAGCCTCGTGTCATAGTACTCTTTTACACTATAGCCATGCCTGATCTCTTGAAAACTTTCTCAGTGGGTCATGGTCTCTCTCTTCCATGCTCTTACACATCCTATTTCCTTGGTCAGAAATGCCTTATCTTTCTTAGTGCCTTCCACTTCTTCGCGAAATAATTCCAGCCTCATCTTCCCCAGTCCTATTCATACTTTCCTCTTATCTGCTCCCACTACTTAACTATGCATATTTTTGTCTCTTGCTCTTCATCTATAATTTTAATTATTGGATTGCTTATTTTTCATACTAGATTATAAATTCCAATTTATAATTTGGAGGGGGTAAGTGTCTTTGGAGGGAACAGTTTGGGGGAGGCAACAGTTTTTAATGGGAATGGTAAGGAATATATACTTATTTTGCTCACTTCTTTATCTTCCTATAAGAAAGTCTGATTCCATTTTTGATGTTTGACTACCGACAGCTTTTAATCCCCATCACTCTTCTTTCCCTTTTGCCCCACATTTGGGAAGGGTGATAAGAAAGCCCAGGTTCTTCCTCCTTTGACATCAGCATGAAATTCAAACAATGGAAGCTCTGGCCCATAGGCAGAAACCCTCCCACCATCCCATAACCAGCCCCTAAACCCAAGCCATTCCTTTTTCTCTGCGCTCTCAAGGCATTCTTAGCCATGTTTGGGAGCCCACCCAGCTCTCCACAGAGCGTTCATTTTGTGAGCAACAACCATCCCTATCATGTTGGTGAGTGTGTGGCATCATCAGTCTTGGTATCTGAACCAAAATTTGGTTGGTTGAGAGCATCCATCTGCTTCTAAGGGGTGAATACAAGCCTCCCCCAAAACACACATGAGTCTCTAGACCTAATTAATATGATATTTTATGCACATAATACTCATGTAATATTTGTTAAGTAGATGACACGTTCAGAAGCACCCCAGTATGTAAGCTCCTCCATTCAGACAGGAAGTTTGGTTTAGCTTTTTATCTGGAACATGAGAGGAGGTGAGGGAATGGGAATGAACATATGCATTTATCAACCACGAAGGGAATTTATAAATATGAACTATTATTTATCACATTATAGGTACTTGCTTCTCCTAGAGTGTGTTATGGATGCCTGAAATGGCTGTTTGTCCATTTCACAGAATACAAATGTGTTTGGGGGTATTCCTTTTGTCACAAAATGTCCTTTGACCACTGGGATGTTTTCTGTAAGCTGATTTTAATAAGAACACAGCACTGCCCCATGGCTTGTTTCCTGCAGCTGCCAACTTCCATGAATAAGTCCAGTGAGCAAGATTTCAGTCTCATAATATCACTCCTAAAACCAAGCTTGGTCAAGTCACGTCAGTCTATTTAGGTCCTGGGCCCTGTAAAAGGGTTGGACGGCTCATGATAAATCCAAGACCTCTTGCTTGAATGGTGGTATCATTGTAGTCTGTCTTCCTCTTCTGGGCTTTTCAAGGTCATGGTGTCCTAGCCCTTGAAAGGACTCAACAAAGTGATGAACTCTGCATTTCAGGCCATATAAAAATCATGTTAGTGACTAAAAGTACAAGAAGCTTCTTACTAAGTAACTAATCCCAATTCAAGCACTTAGAAAATAGCTATAATGAAAATCACACCAGGAGAAGGACATCAGACGTCTGTTAGCAAAACAAAGCATAATGAAACCCTTTACTTTACTCTATTACAAGGACCCAAATCACAGGCTACTGAAGAGATTTTATAAAACACCACTTCTTTCTTCCTTCCTTTCTTTTTAAAAAATGTCTAACACATTGATGTAACTGCACAAAGGAAATGTCAAAAATAGAAAATGTGTCCTATAATTCAGTTCTTTTCAATATGCATCATTACTGTTTGAGCCTTGTTCCAATGATTATATATTTTTCAGTAGATATAAATCTTTTATGTTCTATTTCATTTTAATGGATCATATATTTTTCTTTTGGAAGCATAGTTTTCAAAATGATCATTTAAAAATAACTGCATGACTATACATGTTATTAATGAATCACCTTTTCTAAAACTATATCCCTTTGGTTGGGCATTTAAAAGTTTTTCAATGTTTTCTATTGTAATTACACATAACAATGTTTTTTTCAAGTGCAGAATCCATTTATTTGTTGAATCTTTTATAGAAACACAGTGAGCATCTCTTACTTGGGTCTCTATATTGGTCTTTTTATAAATAGGAGTAGGAAACTATTAACAGAGTTCATGAACAGTGGTATTACTATGGTTGGAATTCTTTTAGACCAAATGGCAAAGCTGGATTTAGTTGTATGATTTTTCTTTCAACAAGCATATCAGAACTGTTATATGCTCTTTAGTGCTTGAGCGCATTGATATTAAACAATACAGCAAACTAGGTCATTACTCTCTAATACTGAAGACCTCATTTTTCAAGATAAAGACGTACTTGGGAAAGAAATGTTGTTGGCTTCCACAGTTCACAAATATTCTACCTAAGGGGGAAAACACATTATGATGGCTTTACTTGACCAAAATATTATCATAAAAACAAAGAAAATATTAATTTATTGGAGCAAGAATTAATATTTAAAACAAAGACAGGTTTGGTCTTTTTCCTTGGAAAGTTGACATTTTAATGGAGGTGATGGACAAGTAAAGAGGCAATTAAAATGTAGTGAGCTGCTAGGCCAATCCTAATGAGACCTGCCTTTTCTGTGATCAAGAGTAATCTTTTAAATTATTATGATCATGGGAGGAAGGCTGTTAGGAAATGTGACAGACTCTGAAATGAGCAAAAATGATAAATGGATGTCCTTTCTGATAACACTTTTCCAGGTTATCTGTGTCTTTCACTGGCTTTGAGCTATTTTACAACTCTGTAAATTGTAGAAAACTGATAGTAATGCAAATGATTGTTGTCTATAAAAATGTAAATAAATTTTGTTTGTTGCCATACAATTGATTGTTGCCTTGTGGCTATTCACCACTTTTATATCTATTCATAAATTCATTTTAGCATTCCTGATGGCCTGTCTGTGTGTGTCTTCTCAGAATTCTTTGAACAAATTTTAACTTTTTACTGGTTCCTTCATTAATTAATGAGTTAAAATCTCAAGTGTTCATTTAATATTTGTATGGGTGTCATGATTTTAACTTTTTTTTTTTTTTCCCCCAAAGACATATCTTTTAACACTAGGGTACAATAGCTGCTTAGTAATTCTCTTATACAACCTTCAGTAAAGGCCACACTTGGCATTTCACAGGTTTTCTAACAAGACTGACTTTCATTGACATAATTTTGCAATTATCCAGCCTAATTCAAGTCCACAAAGATTTATTGATCGCTTGCTCCGTGCATGCGGATTGGAGATCAATAAGATCCACTTGGGTCCCATATAGTCCACATGGGTGCAATTACAACTCCAAGCCTGACTCTGCTGTGTGTTATGTTATGTGTAATAATAGAATCCTATGCAAAATGCCTTGGGAGACTGAAGAGGAAGCAATGAATTCCAATGAGATAGAATGTGCTGTGCTTTACCTAGAAGGCAGAATTTTATTTGACTTGAGTCTTATAGGATAAGTAAGGTGTTTACCAAAGCAAAGCAAAGGACACATTTTCTAAAAAGTCATTGAGATAGGCAAGGGTATCTCATGTGGAGAATAATCTCTCAGGTTGGTGGGTGTGGCTGGCATGGGGACACTATGGAGGGGGGGGTAAATGGAGAGATGTGAAATTTGGGACAAGACCAGTTTTGAAAGGCTTGAGTGTCAAGCTTTGGGATCAGGACTTAATTCTAGAACAGTTAAGACCTGTCACAGGTTTTTAGGCAGAGAGTGATGCCGTCAGATCTTAACAGAGGGGAGATGGTTGGAATTATCGTACCTTGAAATATTCCAGCTGCTAAACTGCTAGAAGAGATTTGTGATACAACCAGTGTAGATGGGTTATTTTCAGCTTGGAAGGGTGCCCTGGACAAAATGTCCTGATACCATTTTTCCTCATTTTAGTCTTTCACATGTATTCCTGGCAGTCTCCCCCATCATGGTAATCTTCTCAAAATTATTCTTGACCACACACACACAAAGGCTGACCTCACTCACTGTTAGACTTCTCGTCCTGTCAGAGAGTGTTGGAGGGATCACAGGAATTTTGGGAATCCAACTAAAGAGAAAGCGATTTTGAGATATATTTGGTTATGGGTTAATATTTTGTACCGTTTGCGGTCACTTCCATGCAGAGGTAAGTTATTGCTAGTCATACTAGTATAGAAAAGTTTTCCAGGAATATTTTTATCCCACTGTGCTGACTCACCTTGCATAGGACGTGAAAGCCCAGGACCAGAAAATCTGTGGTCATGTAACCACATCCTGTGGCTGTGGGCACTATAAGTGGTGAGAGAAGAAAGGCTTATGAGATGTCCAGACCCAGATGCCAGTATCTGGAAAATTATTATTGAAGGTGTGCCAGATAAATAATAAAATGTTTTTGTGAGTATTTTCTGCTTTTTGGGATATTTGTGATTTTTTTATTCTGGTATTATATTAATAATTTTTTGTTGTTTTTCTTAAAGAGAGATCCCCCAATTACGTAAGCTTCATGTGCTATAAAACCTGGATCTACCTTCGGGTGTGTGACAATAGATTTATTATAATAAAGTTATATATTAGAATAAAAATAATAAAAATGCAACAAAAAGGTTTGGAGGTGATGTCCTCATCACCATTGTCTTCTGACTCCTACCCCCACCATTGCACTAAAGATCTTGCCAAGTTTACCAATCACCTAATTACTGTAATCTGGTGGGTAATTTTCTCATTTAATTTAATATCTTTTTTTTTTTTTTAAGATAGGTGGGGGGAGGGGAAGAGGGAGAGAGAAAGAGAGGATCTGAAGCAGGCGCCACACCCAGTGCGGAGCCTGATGATGCGGGGCTTGAGATCTCACGACCCTGAGATCATGACCTGAGCTGAAATCAAGAGTTGGATGCTTAACTGACTGAGCCACCTAGGCGCCCCACATTTAATTTTAGAGCAATTCCAGAAAACAATCTGAAAATATATGTAAAGAATGCAGGAAATAGAGATATTGTTGAAAGTGTAAATTTTTGTTCATCCCACCCCACTCTCAAATCTAAAGTCTTTATTCCCTACATCTAGTCACTTTTAGTAGTTTGCAAGTTCTTCAGTATCTCTTTTTTTAATGGATCTATATCTGTGTGTTTCTATGTGTGCGTGTGTGTTTAAATGTGTGCCTTATTTCTATATAGACAACTAACTAAAAAAATTTTCTGTTACTGAAGTATAGTTGATATACAATGTTATATTAGGTTCTAGACTAATTTTTTTACATTTTTTATTATGTTAGTCACCATACAGTGCACCATTAGTTTTATCAACAACTATATGCCAGTACATTTTTAATATTCTGCAACTTGCTGTCTTTTTATTTAAAAAAATCAGAGATTTTCCATATAGGTACAAACAGATACACTTCCTTCCTTTTAATATTATTAAAATTGCATAGGATGGGGATACCGTGGAGTTATTAACCACTACTTTATTCAGAGACACTTAGATATTGGCTAATTATTTGCTAGTGCCAATAATGTTGCATGTGAGCACGTTGAATATATAACATTATGTGCATTTCTATAGGACAAACTGACAGAAGCAGAACTGCTCTTGAGATTAGAAAATAAGGGGTAATAATGGGTGGGACGAATAAAGAGAAATGAGAAGTTGAGAAGACAGAGTTAACTGGGGATTCATCAAAACCAAGAGGAAATTTAGAGTGAAATACAGGCTCTGTTTTCAAATAGGTTTGGAGGATAATGAGGAGGGATTTGGGAATGCAGTGGGATTTGTTCTGAATATTCTTTACTAGTTTGTCTCATGGACTCAAAAGACGGTTTTCAAACAAGATCTGTGTGGGATATTATGTACCAGGACTTGGAGGCTATGCTGACAATTCATGGGAGGTTTTACATAGTAATGGGGGCCTTGGGGACAGTGGCACTTGGCAGAATATGACTTTCCTGGGAGGGAGCACATGCAGCTGGAGCCCTCCCTGGGACTGTAGAGCATTGGCTTAGGGTGACATCACTGGAACCAGAGAAGGCAAAACATCAGACGCTGCTAGGTAGCTGGGAGGAGTTGTAAGCCACTTCTAGTGGTGTTTTAAAAATAATTGCAAAGAAATGACTGAGTAAGGAAGAGCCTCAACAACACACGTTGCCTGAATCAGTGAGGTTTAAGGATAAGGTGAGCAGCAACATCTTGAGTGCCCACAAAGTGATAGTTCTCAAACCTTGATTGTACATTAGGATGGCTTAGACAGTTTTTTTTTTTTTTTTTTAAATCCTGACTCTGGGGCGCCTGGAGGGCTCAGTCATTAAGCGTCTGCCTTCGGCTCAGGTTATGATCCCAGGGTCCTGGGATCGAGCCCCATGTTGGGCTCCCTGCTCCACGGGAAGCCTGCTTCTCCCTCTGCCTCTCCCCCTGCTTGTGTTCCCTCTCTCGCTGTCTCTCTCTCTGTCAAAAAATAAATTAAAAAAAAAAAAATCCTGGTTCTCTGGCCTGTGCCCAGCCCGATTAAATCATAATCTCTGAGACTGGATTCTGGCATCAGTATTTTTGAAGCTTCCTAGGTGATTCTAATGTCTTAAAGACTAATGGAATTAAAAATCACTAACAATGAGTATTCATCAGTCACAAGGAATTATAGAAAATGGACTTGATCAGTAAGGCTCAGATCTGGAATATGCCCTCAAGTTATGTAGCATTTAGGAAAGATGCTTTCCCTATTTTATCCCCTTACAACTTGTCCACTCTCTGATCTTAGAGGCTTTTACTTACTATTAGCAAATAAGTGTATCTGTGGGTACTAAATCTATGGTACATGTTTACGGATTTCAACTCATGGCAGATGGAATAACTAGCTCCTATGAGCAGATACTTGTCAGATGTGCTTTTCCTTGGGTTTATTTTTTTGGACTTGACATTTCCTTGCAGTGTCGTGGAGATGAAATCATTAGCGGTTCACACAGCTCTCGGTGTAATTTATCATCCGAGGTGGGGAACTGCCTTGTATTCACCTGCAATTATTTCTTGTAATTAGAGCTGCCCTCACATGTAATAATGCTCTCCCCATGAGATCCCAGAGAATACATTTAAGGGTAAGGATCATTTAATTCTTCTCCAGTGAACTGATCCCTCACCCAGGTGTTTCAATTCGTATTGAAAAAGTGCGATGTGGGGTCAGTCCCTAGGTGAGTTTATGTTGTTCTGTCATTTTGCCATGAAATATTTCTCTAAAATTTTCCCCTTAGTTTAAGAAACATAGAATAAGAATAAGAATTAGAAATTCTTAGCCAGTGGGCTAAGAATAAGAATAAGAATATACAGGGGTTTGTCTTAGGTTGAGTTCTTTGGGAAGCAGACTCAGACAGTTTAGTAAGCAGAATGCTTAATAACGAGAGACCTTGGGACCAATGCTTGTTGAAGGGAGGGACAGTTAGGAGTTGAGGAATTTGAGCTGCAGTCCAGGCCCAACATCACTCTTGCCTGAGCCCGGGGGTGGAGGTGGTGCTTTGGGGCTCAAATGACCATTCAGAATTGTCCCAGGTTGGACCTGGAGGGTCAGGACTTTAAGCTCCTGCATCTTTATGGGCCACCCCAGGAAGGGACAGGACCTTGGGTGAGGCAGCTCTGCACCTGAAGCTGACAACACCCAAGCAGCTGGAGCAATGAGCCTTCCCTTGCAGGGTGGTCTGGGCAGCACATCCCAGGGTCCCTCACAAGGGTGAAAGAAATCTGTTCCTGCATTTACAAAGCCCAAGGCCTGGTGAGCTAGAAAAGGAAATTATTATATCTTCAAATATATTCCATGGGTCAGTGCTATGACTGAGGAGTAGACAGGCTGCTAAGGATGCATGATGTATGAGTATGCACACACAGGAAAGAAGCCAGAGGGAGGCGAGAGTGTCAAGTCATGCTATAGTCTTCGGCGGGCAAAGTTACCATAATCAAGTCATGAAGTCAGTTGCTGACTCTGAGGGATCGGGAGCAGTTATAATGGGGAAGACAGCAGAAACTCCGACTGTGTCCGATAACTATTTGGTGTTCATCAAAACTACATGATTGGTTAACTTTATTTTTTTATTTTTAAAAGTTTTTTAGATTTATTTATTTATTTGACAGAGAGAGACACAGCGAGAGAGGGAACACAAGCAGGGGGAGTGGGAGAGGGAGAAGCAGGCTTCCGACTGAGCAGGGAGCCCGATGTGGGGCTTGATCCCAGGACCCTGGGATCATGACCTGAGCCGAAGGCAGACACTTAAAGACTGAGCCACCCAGGCTCCCCATGACTGGTTAACTTTAAACAGAACAAGACAAAAGCCAAATACTTCTTTTAAGTGAACGTGCGTCTTGCTAGACAGGCAGAGGCAAACTTGGCATGATTTTTCTTTTCTTTCACAAACAACAGCATCTTATGCAATACACAAACTGTGATTAGGCAAAAAGTAATAAATACCCAAGCCCCACAAAACTCCCCTTCCTTACCTTCAACACCATTGATCTGAGCACAACTGCCATGGAGAATTTGCAGCCCATTGGCTGTGTCTGTCCATATAAAAGCCTGAGTCCTTTTCCTGCTGACACATGTTCCATTTTTCCCCTTCCTTTGGTAAAGAGGAGGGGTAGATGAGAAAACTGACCATGGAGCAGCTGCTGATTTATACTTCTTTTCTGGACCAGGGAATTCATATTGATTAGTTGGATGAATGAGTCTGTCCCTTTGTTTCAAATGATTAGAGTGAGTGTCTGCCCTTGGAATATATCACAGCTCCGCTGTGACATAAGAAATAAGATCCACTGTGTTTTTGTAAATCTCAATGCCTTTCCCATACTTATGAAATATACCCGTCAATGATACTTAACCTGGTTATGGAGAAACAGGTCTTCAGAGAGTTCTGAAGAATGTATGTGCCTAGCAGGGACATCAAAATATGTCAGATGCTTTCTTCAGGTCCTTTCACGTTGCTTCATGTATTTACCCTGAATTTGTCATCAAAGTGGTTGATGACATATTTGTTACTCATCTGAATTCAGTTTTCCTGTTAGTATTCTGCTGTGGGATTTCATAATTGATCAGTGCTTCTACAAATAACTTTTGGCTGAGTTTCTTTTTTACAAGACTCACTTGCTTATGGGGATGGGGGAACCGCTACCATAGGGCACTTCTGTATTTTAATGGGACATTTGTCTTTAACATTTATAATTAACATGTTTACAAATACGTATTTAACATTTTGTGTTTTCCAGGAATTGTCTAGGTGAGGAGACTGTTGATGTGAGGATATGCTTTTTATATTGGTCTTTCTGCTGGCTCCACATTGATTTTTGAGGGAAAAGATAGACTTTTTGGGCACCTGGGTGGTTCAGTCGTTAAGCGGCTGCCTTCGGCTCAGGTCATGATCCCAGAGCCCTGGGATCGAGTCCCACATCAGGCTCCCTGCTCGGTGGGAAGCCTGCTTCTCCTTCTCCCACTCCCCCTGCTTGTGTTCCTGCTCTCGCTGTCTCTGTCAAATAAATAAATAAAATCTTAAAAAAAAAAAAAAAGATAGACTTTCTAACCAAATGTGCTTCATTCCTAAATTGTTAGAAATGGATTTATTTTGTGGAGCTCAAGTTTGTTTCCTTGAGTTCTTTCCTTGGCACATCCTGGTTTTTCTCTCTATGAGACCTCAACACAATATTCATCCTTCTCAACCTGGCAATCCTTCAGATATTGAAGACAGTTCTAAGGTTTTCCATTCATTTTCTCTTCTCCTAATAGACTGTATCTAGTTTCTTCAACCATTCAAAAATTAATTCAGTAATTAATAGTTTCTGATGCTTAGGTCTACCTATTAATATCCCTCCAGGTGGTCAAGGTCCAGAGGAAGTGCCTGGAGCCCGCCCTGCTCCACCAGCTGGAAGTTATCTCTCCCTTGTCTGTGTTCCAATAGATTATGTGCTTCAGTTGTAGCATTGATCCTGTGCTACCCAGGTGATTTATGAGTTTCTTATCTCCCCTTCCAGCAGTGCTCTGAGCCCCTTGGTCTCCAGTGACCCAGAGACAGTTCTAATCAATTGGGCATCCCTATCTCAAAAAAAGTTCATACACGGGCAGGATGAGAGAATGAGGGATGTGGTGAAGGGTGAGCAAAGAGTAGTTGATAAGAAAAGTTTGGAAAGGGACTGCTGTCATCTTTTTTTTTGCAAATGCTCTCTGGGAGTCAGTGTCTCTCATACAGAATTGGCCCTGAGTGAAAAATACGTACTCCAGACATGATAACTTCTGGTTGCAATTCAACTTCAAGTAATACTCTTCGCCGTACTCAAGACTTGAGCTTTAAGTTATATTCTTGGTGGGGCGCCTGGGTGGCTCAGTTGGTTGAGCGACTGCCTTCGGCTCAGGTCATGATCCTGGAGTCCCAGGATTGAGTCCTGCATCGGGCTCCCTGCTCGGCGGGGAGTCTGCTTCTCCCGCTGACCCTCCCCCCTCTCATGCTCTCTCTATCTCATTCTCTCTCAAATAAATGAATAAAATCTTTAAAAAAAAAAAAGTTATATTCTTGGCAACTCTTCTGGATGTATATGCAATATCACTAAATCTCCACAAATGCTCCCAACTCAGACATAAATAATCATGTCAATGCTTCATAATCATACCTATCAAATGCGTTTTTATAAACTCAATTCAGAGAGCACCCTGTGCCATAACCCGCCTTTCTCCCACCCAGTGAGTAGATACTGAATCATTTTACCATTACTGCAAGTACAGAGGACCATTTATAAAGATTTCACTCCTCTTACTCTTAATTTTTGGCACGCAGCTGTATTTTAGCCTTGCTTTTCTATGTTTATAGTGTCTTTAACTTTTGATTCAGGGCAAGGTTCATGGTATGAAGCATGCATTTTGGTTTTCAAATATGTGGCATATTCTTTTAAAATAACCATGACATTGTAAATCTGTAGATCTCTTCAGATGCCATCTGATGAATTTCTCAAAAGGGGCGATTGCCAGGCTCCTCATCCTCTGCTGTTCTTGGCAGCTTCACGCTATAACGTCCCTGCTAGATCATTCTCCATTCCCTTATCTGCTGTATCATATTCAGTCAATAATTGGCAACTGTGATTAGTGGGAAGCCAAAACTAGTGCTGAGTATCCAGTGGGTAAAATAAAACATAAACTGGATTGAGAGCAGGTGAAGCAGTGAGCAAAGCACAGATGAGCGTGACTTGCTGCGCACTAAAAATCAAAGATACGAGGACAGTTGAAGTGAGAATTTAGGGAGCTATTTCTTTTCTCTGGCAGTGTCCCTGTAGAACTTCTGAAAAAAGGAGGTTGTGCCCAGAGCATGTCCCACGCACAGTGCCTGGAAGTCCCCAGTGGGCTTCCTATGTGTCCAGATTCTCCAAGGCTGTTCCTGCCCCAGTTGTAACAATTGACTCTCAGACTCTTTTTGCAGACTTAGTACTCCCTCCCCACAGCCTGTCTGGGTTCTTAAAACCAGGAGACTCCTGTAGCCTGTCCTGCAGATGACAGTAATTCTTATCTACCTCTTTCTTCAGATAGCTCCTAGATGGTACCAGCTAAATGATGGTGTTGCCAGACTGACCATTACCCTCTGCTGTGGTTTATTTGGCTTTAATGTTTTTCCAGGTCATGAAGGGGCTCTGATACGGTCTCGGCAGTATGGGTCCAGTGCGGTCCCAGGTATCCTGGTTGATGGCAGGGACAAGTTCTGGAGTTGGGGCCACCTGGTGTTTCCTTACCTTTCGGAGGCTACAGTGCGTGTTGGCCCACTCAGAAGTGAGCTGTCTCAGGCATGTGGTGTGTGTGCCTGAGTATTTTGAAGAGAAGCCACAAGGAGCTCTGGTTTTGCACCACCATATGATATGAATTGGTGAAATAAATCCAAACAGAAATTAAACTCTAAGGGTAGGGATAGCCTATCCTAAAGCCAGACCTATCCTAAAAGCATCTGGAGGAGTATGAGTCATGATCCTTGGCAATAACTGTGCTTATAACCTATAAGGGAGATAAGGCATGAGTGAGAAAAGCAATAGCAATATATTAGAACAGTGCAACAGGAAGGTACTAAGCAGGGAGAGATATGTTGAAGAGTTATGAGCCATCTTTACCAGTCTGATTTAACCCTGATTTATGAAAAACTGGTTATGTGTAGGAGTGAACTTTTGCAATCTGGCTGATGAATGACTGAGCTTTGTGATGTTGTAAATGTGAGCTTTCAAAGAACCGGATCATTAATTGATTGCTTTAATATGAAATACATTTCCTATGGAAACAGATGCTAAAAATGGTGGTTGGGCCTCCAAAAGCCAATTTAACTCAAAATAGAACTGAACTAGAGAGATGTTGTATTATAGGTTTCCATTCTATGTTCAAGGATGAAGGATTCCATATTCCAGGTCACCTAGCTGCAGTCTTTTCTAGACACACATCTCTGCTTCATTAGCACCCAGCTTGGGGTTTACTTTCTTACTTCCCAACCCTGAAACAGTATACTTTTCTTCCCTCTTCCCTCCTACACCTAGGCCATGAGAGGGTGTCTTCCTTCCCCTGCCTTTTTCCAATATGTGGGCAGTGCCAGTGGAATCCCCCTCCACTGCCTACCCCAGCCTATCAAACACACATTCCTTGTTTCTGGAGGGAGTGATTAAATGATCACTGGTGGAAACACTGGAAGAGGTTCTTTTGGTTATAAAAGAGTTGGGAAGTATATTTCAGAGAGAAGGTTGTGGGGGTGATAGGGAGGGTTGGGGTTAGCTTAATGGTAAGACAGGATTGGTTGGATTGAGAGCAAGCTGAAAAGTAAGGCTGTACATAATGATCACATGTCTCAATGACAAATAGTTATAAGCTGTGGCTGCCTATGTTTTACTATCCAAATGTCTCCAAAAAGTTGGAAAATTCTGTTGATCTATACGTGTCTTCCATTCTTTTAAATGGCTTAAAGCAGTCAGTATGTTATTTTCTCTCCCAGTGGTGTGGGTTGATTGGGTTCAACTGGGCAGTTCTGTAGTTCAGCCTTGTTGTGGTCACATGGCAGCTGAGGCTGGATTCACTGCAGGGTTGACTGAGATGCTAGGACAACTAGGTTTCTCCCCACCTCATATAGTATGACAGCTTTTCCTCTCCCTGGAACATCTGTATCAAGTTTCTTCATGTGATGTCCCAGCAGAACGTTTGACTTCTTATATGATGACTTGGGTTTCCTGAGAGCACCAGGGAAAGCTGTAAGAACTTTTTAAGGCTTTGGGTAGCTTCTGTTGCTGTAGCTTCAAGTTCACTGAGCTTTTCTTTCCCCAGTGTCTAATCTGCTGTAGAATCCATTGAGTGAAATATTCATTTCAGATCTTGCATTGTTCATCTATAAAATTCCCACTTGGTTCTTGTTTATATCCCAATTTCTTTTTTCATTATTTTTATGTTTTTCTTTAAATCCTCAATCCTATCAAAGATAATTTAAAAATGTGTTTTAATGCCCTCTGTCATTTTGGTCATTTCTCATGTGTTTCTATTGATTCCCCCGTGTGGATCACATTTTCCTATTTTCTTGTCTAGTAATTTTTGTTGGCTGTAGGACATTGAAAGATTTTACATTTTTTATTGCTTTTTTTTTTTTTCCCTCAAAAACTTGGATTTTGTTAGGGGTGGGCAGTTCAGCTACTAAAGGGTAAATTTTTATCTTTTTGCGAATTGCTTTTAATCTCTTCCATCATGAATCTAAAGTAGGATTACCAACTGTCCTGAGTCGTCTGGGAGTGAGGGATTTTCAGAGATGTAGGACTTTAAGTGCTAAAGATGGGAAAATTGTGGGCAAACCAGAGCATGTTGGTTATCCTCACGCTTTAGAATAGACCTTAGCAGACTTCTGAAAAAATTGTGGAAAGTAAAATTTTTGAGACCAGGTAGACTGAAAAACGCCTGTATTCTACCTTTAAAATTAACTCAAAGCAAGTTGGGCATAAAAATAAGTTGGAATTTATTTTATCTGATAATTTTAAAGGCATTGTTTTATTGCTTTTAACTTCCAGTGTTGTTATTAACAAGCTGGAATCTATTTGAATCCTTGAAACTTTGTATGTGACTGGTGTTATTTTGGGGAAGGGTGCATCTTTGGTTTTGTTTTTCCTGTCTGAGAACCTGTAGATTTTTTTTTTTTTTCTCCTCCCTGTGTTCTGAAATTTTGCAATGAATATGCCTTGGTCTGAGCCTTTGTTCTCATGTCATGCACTCTTAATTTGACAGCACGTGTCCTTCAGTTCTAGGACATTCTCTTGTGTTTATATATGAACAAGTACCTTTTCTCTGGTTTCTCTCTCTCTCTCTCTCTTTCTCTTTCTGGCACTCCTGTTTACATGTTAGGCATCCTGGATGCCGCCTCTGATTTTCTAACTATTTTTTTCAATATTTCCCTGCTGTTCTCATTTCTGGAAGATGGCCTCAACTCAGTTTCAAACTTTTCTATTGAGTTTTCCACTCAATAGAAAACTCAACTTTTCTATCACATTTTTAATTTGTGTAAGCTTTTTTGTGGCGGGGAGGCTTCCACATGTGAATATTTCCTTTTTCCTACCATCCTTATTTCCTGGCTATATTGTTTTCTCTGGGCGCTCTCAGGAGAATGATAGTTTTGATTGTAAGTCATCCTCTTCCTGTGTAAGCCTCTCATTCTTCTCAGAGAATGTAAAGTGTCAGGCTTTCTGTGAATGTGTGGTGAGAATCTGGGCATCTGTCTCTTCCTTCAACAGAGTTTCAAATCATATTCCTACCTTCAGCCCCATACTTTCATGCTCCTGTCCTGGCAGTTTGGGGAGTTGGGTTATAAATGCTCTTTGTATCCATTTTCCCCAATGCTGAGCTTTCTCACATTGGCTGTTTCTCAGCTTCCAAAATATGGTTGTTCTTTTTTCCTTTGTTCTTATGTTTCAATGTCTAAAAATATCTTTACTCTCACTTTAATGGAATTTGGGAAGGGATCCAAGTCTTTCTGTGAGCTCAATCTATAATTTTTATCCTGCTTGTTTCAGTTTAACATTGTAATCTACATTTTTTTTTTCTATGAACCAAAATATTTACAACAGTGTTTAGTGGATGCATCTTAGATATTTTATTTAAACATCCTCTAGGCTTACTCTGGATGAAAAAATGATTTCCAAGGGTTTTTTAAATTTTTCAAAATTTCCATAGAAATCTGAAAATAGTAATAATTATTTTTAATTTCTCAGAATTCAAATATATAACAACCTAAAATTATGAATCAGTATTTAATTGGAAATGGAGAATATTATTACTGAGAAACAATATAATTGTAGTAGTCATGAAGTGAAATTAATGCCAAAATAAATACCAGATTAAATTTTTAATGCTAACAGTTATTCTTGGATTGCAAGTATTGGTGCATTTTGTAAATTTTGTTTCTTGCTAAGAGCCTAAGCTCATTGCATGTTTTCTTGTGTTAAGTTCTTGGATAAGGGTAAGTGGTTTTAATTGTGCAAATTAAACTAATCAGTCATCAGGAAGTGTAAGAAAAGCTTAGATGTATTTTCTGATTTGTTCTTTCCCACTGTGGACACTGCCAGTAACATATTCATTTGGAGAGAACCATAGCAATGTTATTTCTTAGTGATGAAAATCAAAGAGGCTGGAGACAGAGTTGAAAGCTAGAGCAGGATGCATTTTTAGATGGCCAGACTGCTGAGTAAAATAGCTTATTGCTTTTTAAATTGCCTTATATTTTTTCCAAATTCTTAAACAGGCTCTAGAGAACAATTTGTCCTATGTCTTTCAAAGCTAGCTACTCTAAGAAATGCTGATTTAGTTTTTTAGTAGAAGTTGCACCAGTTGGGGAAGATGGTGTAAGATTTTGGTCTTATTTTTGGTGTGTGCTGGGCCTCTGGTTTGTTAAATGTAATGCCAAGAAACTCTGAACAGGTGTAGGAAAAACAATTTAGAGTTGATCATTCTTTTCTTGTGTCTCTCTGGGTGCAATTCATTTGGTTCTTTTCTGGATGCTTCTCCACATTTTTAGTGTTGTCATTTATTCTTTTTGTTTTATTTGAGTCAGTTTCTCAATCCAGTCCAATCTAGTCCAGTCCAATTCAGTTAAGTAAACATCCATGGTGTCAACCTCACCTCCAGTTTCCTTCCCAAAGAAAATCACATGGGAGCTCATGTACATATGGACCCCAGATATTCAAACTTACTTTAATTTGTGCTTCTTTTCTCCTCTTCTGTTAGGCCAAGGGACTTTACCACCTGTTTACCCATAGGACACCCATTCTTCCCCTTGTGCTATGAGGTGTCCTTGTTCATACATACAGCCTCTCCCACTCAACTGGACCCTTCCCACTGGTTTCTAAATGTGCCCGGGTTTTAAAACAAGAATGGAGCATTCCTCCTCAACTCTACTCTTTTCTAGAGTTTTGCCCCGTTTTAATCCACTCATCTCGAATGAGTAGCTTGAATTCAGGGTTTTCATTTCCTCTGGAACCACTGAGTCCTCAAGCCAGTCCCACATGTCTTCTATGCTCATCACACCACCAGAGCACTTCTGCTGAGGCTCACAGTGATGTCAGCGTGGTGGAGTGCAGTGGATGTTCGCAGTTCCATCCTTACCTGACTTTGCCACAGTTTTTGACACTGATGTACACTCTCTCCCTAAAACACTGTCTTACCTTGCTTTCCTCCTGACATTTTGTCTTTATTTCCATATCAGCTCTACACACTCACCCTCCTGCGTGGGCCTCCAAATACTCCTCATGGTTCTTAATTTGGCCTCTTACTTTGCACACTTCGTTGGTCTCCTTTATGCCTCTGGCTTTAATTATAAACACTTAAATCTATACCTGAAACCTAAGCCTTCTGTGCTTTTCAGAGCTACGTATCCAGTTGCCCACTCATCTTCCAGGGAATGTAAAGCCATCTGCCCACAGTAGAACTCAGTCTTTACTGATTAAGTGAAGTGTGTTCTTTCCAATGCTCTCTTTCTCTGTAAAAGACCTGTCCTTCCACCCAGTTGCACAGATTAGGGTCCTGGGAGTCATCTTCAACACGTCCTTCTCCTGTACTTTCATATCCAATCTCTGAGTGCTCTAAATTTTAATCTCAGGTATCTCCCAACTGTATGCACATCATCTCTCTTGTCACCCCACCCCTGCAGAAGCAGACACCATCTCTTTGGCCTTCTGCCTTCTGCCTGTTTGCCCAGATCATCCCCAAGCATCTCTCATTTAGTCTCCATCCTGGAGTCAGAGTAATCTTTTAAAACACAATCTTAGTATCTTAAAATGGTTCAAAAGTTTCCCATTGTTCTTTGAATAAAGGTGAAGCCCTTACCTTTGCCTGAAAGCTCTGCATAATCTGGTCCCATTCTATACCAGGCACCACTTTGCTTTCTGCTGTGGTCACACTGGCTTTTTAAATTTCTTAATTTAAAGCCTCTTGATCGGTTCACAGGTTATTTGCACATGATGTTTCCTCTCCCTATAAGCCTCATCACTCTTCTTGCCTGGTTTAATCTCTCTCTTCCTTGAGAATACAAGATCTGTCAGTATTTCTTGAGGAGCATCTTGCCTTAATCTCTTTGATTTGGTAAAATTTCCCATTTTGTGGCCCCACGTGCCGGTGATGCTGTGGTGTACCACCAAGATCACTCCTTCACTGACCGAAGATTCATTACTCCCACCTGCTGGGAGTATTGGCTGCTGATGGCTCCTGTCTTTGTCTCTCTTCAAACCCTTTCTCAACCAAACGGTGCTGCACCACTCAAGAGCATACCCCATCGCTGGAGACAGCCCACATCCAGTGATGGGTCAGTGGAAGATGGGAGGTTATAATCTTGGAGTCCTTCCCTCAGTACGGGGCATCTTCAAAGGATCATCCTAGCTCTGGTGCTGCTCATCACAAAGGCTAAGGCTTCTGCTCTGACTGCCTAGCTGTTCAGTGTCTCCCTCTTCTCAGTCCTGCTTTTCATGCTTCCTCACACATGTTGTTCCAAGAGCATTCTCCAAAGAACCTCTTACATACACATCTCTACCTCAGTGTCCATGAAACCCAACCTCAGACCCCATGTGCTGCCCTTCCCACTGTTTATCATGGTTGTAAGCTTATACCTGTCGCTGAATCTTGGCTCTTCTCCTTAAGAGCTCTGCAACTTTGCACAAGTAAATTTTGTTGCTTGTGCCTTAGTTTCCTTACCTATTTCATTGTGAGTATTAAACTGCTTAGGACAGTGTCTTAGTTTGGGCTTTGCTGTATCAAATTACTATAGACTGGGTGGATTCAAGAAAGGGAGGGGCAGGGGCAAGGGAGGGGAAGGGAGAGGGATCCCCTCTTTTATAAGGGCATTAATCCCATCATGAGGGCCTACCCTCATGACCTGATCTAACCATCATTACCTCCCAATGGCCTCACCTCCAAGTATCACATTGCGGGTTAGGGTTGCATTATGTGAATTTGGAAGGAGACCTGAACATTCAGTCCCTAGCAGACAATGTCTGGTAAATGACAGATTCTCAATGATAGCTGTAATTATTATTGTGTTATTATTATTATTATCCCAAAGGAGTAGTGCTGCTTTTATCTAGAGACAGTCTAAAATGTAAATGCCTTTAGGAGGTGACACCCTAACCTCAAGTTTCAGTAGAGTGTTACTGCCATTACACTGACCCATGAGAGATAATACACGAATGAAGGATTCTTTGTTTCAGTAAGTGTGAGAAGAGTTAACAGATCTCACTTTTGGAGCCTCAGGGCATGAAGACTAAGCCCTTGAAAAAAAAATAACGTGCTTCACTTTTTAAATCCAGTGGTCCCAACATCCCCACTATGGAGACTTTTCCTCAATGAACACCAGTCCGGCCTCAGTGGATCTACTAGGAGTGCTTCAGCAAGGGTGATTTTGTGAAGAGTAAGACAGGTTTAAGGTGATTGCAGGATAGGGAGAGGCAAAGGGGCTGATGACCCACATGTAGTGACTACACAACCAACCCCCAGAAAGCCTGTATCCAAGAGAAGATGGAAGCCCAAAGCAAGGAAAATTACTAATGAATATTTGGTTTTCTAAAGTCAAAATTGCCTAGAATTTCTTTTTTTCAATGTAAGTAGAAGTATCCAACAGAGGGGCTTATTACGTCCTGTGGCTATGGGCAGTGTGTGGCGGATCCTGGCATGTTACCACAGTTTTCTGATAGCAGTGACTGATGAGGTTCTCACGGGAACCCCACGCCCACTTGTCAGAGCTTTCTCATTAAACAGTTCCTTTTAGTCAACTCTGCTGACATGAATACACACATACACACAGAGAACTTCCCTTTGGAAGGGAAAAGGAAAAGCACATTTCCTTTTTGCTAAGATGAAATATATGAATAGGAATTTTTGTGTAAGTGTGGGTAATTGAGATGAAGGAAAATGGAGGAAAAGGAGAGAGGCCAAGAAGTACAGTTGACCCTTGAACAGCGGTGAGTTTGAACTTGTCCACTTGCACGTAGATTTTTTACAGCAGAGTACTGTAAGTGTAGTTTTTGTTCCTTATGACTTTCTTAATAACATTTTCTTTTCTCCAGCCTACTTTACTGTAAGAATACAGTATATAAATACAAATACAAAATACGTGTTTTTTTAAAAAGGTTTTGTTTATTTATTTAGAAAGGGAGAGCCTGCACACGCGCCTGCCGGGAGTGGGAGGAGGGGCAGAAGGAGAAGGAGAGAGGGAATCCCAAGCAGACTCCATGATGAGCGTGGAGCCTGAGGTGGGGCTCAACTGGGGGCTCGATCTCACAACCCTGAGATCATGACCTGAGCCAAAATCAAGAGTCAGACGCTTAACCGACTGAGCCACCCAGGTGCCCTACAAAGTACGTGATAATCAACTGTCTGTGTTATCAGTAAGGCTTGTACTCAAGGTTTTAGGGAGTCAAAACTTCTATGTCTGTTTTCAACTGCGAAGTGGCGGGGTCAGTGCCCTAACCTCCGTGTAGTCAAGAGTCAGCTGTACTAAAATATGATGAGTGGATGCGTGAACTACTAAATAGCCTCAGTTTTCCCAAAATGTTTGAGAGCTGAGAGTAAAAAGCTTTATATATATGTTGTTATGTTACATTATATATAGTAATGGTCCTTTTCTGTCCGCTCAAAATTCATACGTTGAAACCCTAATTCCGATCTGTATTAGGAGATAGGACCTTTGGAAGGTCAGCCAGCGTGAGTGGTATTTGTGCTGTATAAGAAGAGGCCAGAGAGATGGCTAGTTCTATTTCCACCGTGTGAGGATATAATGGGAAGATGACCATCTGCAAAGCAGAATTCAGGCCTGCACCAGACACTGGGGCCACTGGTACCTTGATCTTGGACTTCCCTCTCTCCAGAACTGTGAGGAATAAATGTTGTTTAAGCCACCCTGTCCATGATAATTTGTTACATTAACCTGAACTAATACAGAATATATAATATGTATATTTTCAGGAAGAGCAGTTAAGCCTATTTCATCCATCCATCCATCCATCCATCCATCCACCATTCATTCATTCCTTCAGGTCAATAGGGATTGAGGTCAAAAGCAAATAAAAATAAATTTTGTTTATATACCATTTTCAGTTGTGAAAGACTGAATTTCTGGATATCCTCTCTTAAGTGCTGGGTAACAGAATCAATAGCTGGTGAAACATGCTAACTACAGATAATTCTCAGAAAAGGGAGGATCTAGGAATATTCTTTATAAAATATTTGTCCTGGACTAATTTACTACGCACCTGCCTCCTGACTCCAGAAGGTAGCTTAAAGCTTTTTGTGATAGAATGGCAGTGGCAATGATGGCAATGATGTTTTGGGAGGTGCCAGGCACTGGTAAATGGTAATCCAAGTATGGAATCACTGCAGAACTTGATATGTTAGATAGGCAGGGACTTAAGAAGGAAAAAAAAAAAATAGGGTAAAAGACATACCATCCTGGAAAATCCTTCAAGTTCTCCTGATCATCACCAACGTACTTCTGACGGCACCAGAAACAATTGACCTTTCCAATACTCATCGTCACTTCCAGGTGCTAGTATATTTGAATGTGAGGAACCTTAAGTTTCTTTCCATATTGAAGTTAGTTAGCAGTTTCTTGAGAACTCAGCTAAGCATCTGTCTTCATTGCTAGCATGTATTGATTTCTCTATTTCAAAGATCAGTTCTTCAAGTGTGGACTATCTTGTTAAGGATATGTTGTTAAGGATATATGTATTATATATTTATACAGAAATATATATATTACATCTCTCTCTCTCTCTCTCTCTCTCTCTCTATATATATATATATATATATATGTATATATTTATAAAATTCCAGATAATTTTCTTTATGTTGGATTAAACACTAGCTGAAATAAGGTCTTTAGAAAACTTTACATTTTGAGAATATATTCTTATCTTTTATATCTTGTTAATTATGAACAAAAGCACAGTAGAATAAACATAGTAAAGCAAAGGGAAATAAACCATAAAGGATTAAAAGGAGAAGAAAATGATGCAAGATACAGGACAGTTTCAAAAGCAACGTTATTTTTTATTATTTGGTGCAGAAAACTGTGAAGCACATAAAACAATCTAGAGGAAGTGGGAAAGATTTCTTCTCATTACTGGCCTTGAGGCGATTTTTTAAGCTGCCATAAACTGACAAACAGACATGATGGATATCATTATAAAATACACTGAGTTGGAAAAAGGAGCACAAAATGAAATGGTCCACATCAAAAGGAAAAAAAAAAAGTCCCATAGAGTTCTTTGCAGAGTGAGTAGCGCCGAGACTGTTAAAGGCTGATATCACTAAATTATCCCAACCTTGCATTGCTTTTTTCCAGGGGACCATATGATCTTTTTACTTATACCTTGTGATTCCAAAATTCATGTAAAGGCCTATCAAGTAAAATTAGAGCTAGGAGCCCTAATACTGTACTTTAATAAACTGCTATTATAATGCATCTACTTCAGATTTAAATAATGAATTTCAAGGGCAAAAGACATTAATGCATATTTCCCAATGGTTCAAACTCAGGGAGGGTGGGGTGTGTGTGCATTAACTCTTTCAGGACCCCCCCCCCCCAGACTATGATGTTGGCACCCATACCAAATTGTTCCAGAAGAGTAAACAGCAAATCCTCTAACACATCTATGCACCCCTTCAGGTCTGAGGAGGACTTGCAGAGTCCCCCTGAGAGCCTATCCTGCAGGAAGCCCTCTCGGGTTCCACTCCAGGGCCATGCAGTCACAGCAAAACTGTGATGTGATGCAGACAAAATCTGCGGGACCTGGAACCGTGAACCCTGCCCTAGGCTACACTGTGGGACACACATCCCTTGTGTTACTGGTGTTCAGGTTTTCTTGTCTTTAACATGGCTAAAGTAAAGGCTGCTTCACCTGCTTATTGCAAAAGTGAAATAGATTAAGTTATATATCAGGGACATAATTCCTTATTATCCTATCTGTGCCTGTTGCCTGTCATTGTGTTTTGTCCTGTTATATGTTGGTGGATTCAATTTGATAACTTTCTGAGGGTTTTTGCGTCTATGCTCCTGAGAGAATTGGCCTATGGTTTTCTTTTTCTGTACTGGTTTTGTAGGTTAATATCACTATGATGCCCACATGAGAAAATGAGTTTGGAAGTGTCTCCTGCTCTTTTGTTTTTTTAGAAGAGGTGGTGTAGAATTCATACGATTTCCTCTTTAAATATTTGGTAAATTTGCCAGTGAAACCATCTGGGTTTTTCTTGATTTAAATATGAATTCAATTAAAAATTTTTTATTGTTACTGACATTGATAATTTTCATTTATTATTTTAATATCAAAAATTATTGATAATGTTTATTCCTGATATTGATAATTTATACCTTCCCTCTCTCTGTCAGCCTTCTTGCAAGAGCTTTATCAATTTTACTGATCCATTTAAAGAACCAGCTTTTCATTTTGTTTTATCTGTTGTTCTCAATTTTGTTTCTGCTCTCATCTTTAATATTTCCATTTTTCTATTTGATTTGGTTCTATTTTGTTCTCCTTTTTCTAATTTCTTGGGTTATAGATTTGATGCATTTTTTTCTAATATAAACATTTAATGCTAAAAATTTCTTTCTAGGGCCTGCTTTAGCTGCATCCCACAAATTCAAGTATCTTATATTTTCATCTTCATTCAGTGTGAAATGTTTTCTAATGTCTCTGGAGATTTACCCTTTCACATATGGATTACTTGTATATGTGTTCTTTAATTCCTAAATATTTGTAAATTCTTCTATTATATTTCTCTTAATTCCTAGGCTCATTTATGGTCAGAGAAAATGCTTTGTATGATTTCAGTTCTTTTGGGTTTGTCAGGATGTGTGTTTATGACCCAGGGTATGTTCTGTCTTGGTGAATGTTCTGCATATACTTGAAAAGAAGGCTTATTCTGCTGTTTTGGGCACCCTGTAAAGGTAAATTAGACCCACTTGGTTGATGGCATTTAGTTCTTCTAAATCCTTGTGATCTTTTGCAAACATTTTTTTTTTTTTTTCCTAAGTCTCAGAGCTCTTTATAGGGAAGCGTTTCCAGAGACAGTTTCTAAGTACTGCTGGAACTCAGGGTCCCGATGAGGTGGAAGGCCAGGCACACACACAACCATGAGGGCCTCCATTGGAGGAGAGACAGCGCGGGCCCTGGGGGGCCCCGAGGGCAGCTGCCATAGGCGGCCACCTCCAGCTGTGTGAGTTAGACCCAGCCGCACTGCCCAGAACTGGCCTGAGTCCTGCACCCCCTGTGATGACAGTTAGGAAGGCAGAGAGTGTGAGAGGGCCCTTGGGTGGCTCGCAGCGAGGTTACTTAGATCTGCAGCGCCCCTGCTGGCTCTGCCCCAAATCAGCCTGCCCTTCGTCCTCACCTTCCTGGCCTACCTCATTCCCTCCACCTTCCTTCTCCCTAATCTCTGGCCTTCAGCATCTTCCCTACTCGCCTTGACCAGCCCTATTGGGATCCACCCTGACCACACCCTACCACCAGGTCCCCACTCTTTTCCCCATCCCTGGCACTGGAGTCTGGCTCTTTGAGAGAGCCCACTGGCGAACTCTGGGGCCTGAACTGGCGAGCTCTGATGGCATGAGGAAGGGGCTCCATAAACTGTCTGCGCCCCTACCAAGGGCATGAAACAAACCCCCAGACCACTATAATAATAGCAGACGTGCACTGAACACTTACTCTCTCCTAGGAGCACAGCTAAATCCTTTAGGTAGATTATTCCATTTAATTCTCGTAAGAGTTTTAAGAGGTGGACCCTAGAAACTGAGACTCAGAAGGAAAATATTTGGTGAATGTCAGGTCCAGGTGGATTCTGATCCAGGTCTCTGACTTCAGAGCCCACCCGCTCTACTTTTTACTGTTCGTGTGTCTGCCCACCACCAAGGCTGCCTGTGTGTGCAGGTGTCTGCCCAGTACCCTCTGCTTTGGAGAAGCATCCCCGTACCCTCCAGGCCTGGTCCTGTGATCCAAACCTGGTGGCTATCACCCTCCCCCTGGGAAACTGGATTGCAGATTAGGTTGTCAAGCCCAGGATCCTTCCCCTCTCCTGGTAATTGCATCTGGATTGATTTTGGGCGCTGCCCAGGCCCTCAGTGAAAGTGGCCTCGTTGGAGAAGACTCTACCCCTGGTCTTCAAGGGGACGTCAGTCATGTGATTCAGGCCCGGCCACTCAAGCACCAAAACGTCCTGGCCAGAGTGATTGGTTCCTGAAGGACATATGACCCAAACCTGGCCTGTAGAGCTACTCCCAGGATTTTGCCTGAGCCACTGATTTTCCAAGCTGGAGTTGCTCACTGGGTATATGTCTGGCAGGATCTATCGGAAGTGCTGGCTGAGGAGATCATGCCTGAGAAGGAAGCTGACATAGGAGAGCAGAGGCCAGTCCCAATGCTGTTATTTGCACTGTGCCAAAGACAGGTCCACCCTGGACTTGTCAGGGACCAGGAGCCAATCAATTACTTCTTTGTTGTTCTTGTCTTAAGCAACTATGAGTTGGGTTGCTTCCTTTGAAACCGAGATCTAGTGAAGCCTCCCAGACATTGTTTATGACTTCATGCTATTTTTATTATTTTCTTTTTAGTTTTGAAATTCTCTTCTTTTGGATGCTTAACTTTTTTTAAAAGATTTTATTTATTTATTTGACAGAGAGTGAGAGAGACAGCGAGAGAGGGAATACAAGCAGTGGGGTGGAGAGGGAGAAGCAGGCTTCCTGCTGAGCAGGGAGCCAGATGCAGGACTCGATCCCAGAACCCTGGGATCATGACCTGAGCCGAAGGCAGACACTTAACCGACTGAGCCACCCAGGGGCTCCTGGGTGGTTAACTTTTTAAAAACCATTTTATTTAATTTATTTTTTTCATCATAAGTGTATTCTTTTATCTCTATCCCCTATTTCCCCATCCACCTCCCCCATTCCGGTAACCATCAGTTTGTTCTCTAGAGTTAAGAGTCTGTTTTCTTGGTTTGTCTCTCTCTTTGTTTCCCCCTTTGCTCATTTGTTTTGTTTCTTAAATTCCACATATGAGTGAGATCATATGGTATTTGTCTTTCTCTGACTGACTTATTTCACTTAGCATTGTACTCTCTAGCTCCATCCATATTGTTGCAAATGGCAAGATTTCATTCTTTTTTATGGTTGAATAAAATACCATGTCTTCTTTATCCATTCATCTGTCGATGGACACTTGGGCTGCTTCCATATCTAGCCTATTGTAAATAATGCTGCAATAAACATATCCCTTTGAATTAGTGTTTTTGTATTTTTTGGGTAAATACCCAGTAGTGCAATTCCTGAATCATAGGGTATTTCTATATTTAATTTTTTGAGGAATCTCTGTGCTGTTTTCCACAGCAGCTGCACCAATTCGCATTCCCACCAACAGTGCACGAGTGTTCCTTTTTCTCTATATCCTTACCAACACTTGTTTTTTAACACTTTTTTTTTTTGGCGGGGGGGGGAATCAAAGTGGATTCAGGGTTACCCAGGTAACAATGTGCTTTTGAAGTAGGTCCGGAGCACTACTGGGGTCTACCCTTGGGGTGTGTCTGTTGTGGGAGATTGTCCAGTAGGTGGGGGCTAGGAGAACAGATGGAGAATAGCTGATATAAACTGGTGATAAGACAAGACAGAGTGAGGGACATACAACCTGCTGTGAGACCATGGGGGAAAGGAATGATTCATTCTGGCATGAGCTATATGCACAGAGGGAAAGCAAGAGAAATACAGCCTCAGTGGAATCAACAACTAACCTTAAGCAATAAATAATGCGTACTGATGTATTATCTTTGGTGGTGTCTGCAGCGTCCCTTTGAAGTCTGTGTGATGTCACCATGGAGAGTTGGTGCCTGGAGCTTGGGGCATAAACTGGTGCTTTTTCTTTTCTTTTCTTTCTTTTTTTCTTTTTTCGGTGAACTCATTTCTCTGGGTGCCCAGTGACCTAATTTCTGTAATTCTTGGCATTTAGCCAATTTTCTATTCTCTGAAGTTTGAGTCAAAGTACTTATTTTTTTGTAGCCAGGCATGAATGTATGTGGCAACAATAGCTCACTTCCTCCCGTTTATGAAACTGCAGTAAGAAAGCAATACCCCCACAGCCTGCTGGAGAGATTGATGAGGGCGCTGGGAGCTGGAAGTTGCATGGGGAGCTGAGAGTCCTTAATCTTCCAGCAGAGCCACAAACTCCTTGGGTCTGCATCTAGTGCACCGAATGTTCTAGCAGCAGCCCTGTTAACCTCTCAGGAGAGGCATTTGAATAAATGCTTTTGAACTCAGGTAGTATATTTTATCTGTAAGGATGGAAGTACATAGTTCACCCTGACATCCTGCGTATTTCAAATTACTATTGATAAGTGCTAAGCTGACATTTTTGGGAGGATAATTTTCTAGTAGTTTAAAATAACATTTTTAGATGCTCTTTGTAATAGCTATGTGAAATTGGTCCAGGTAGTATCCTTCTTTTCGTAACATATGGAAACAGTGACCCCAGAGGAAAATGCCTTTAAGGAGATGAGCTCATAGTCACTTCACACGATGTATAACATTCTTTTATATCAGAACAGTATGTTTGCATTTCTAAGCCCACTTAATAACTGCTAATGTATTTTATTTGGGGGAAATGAGCAGGATGACCATGATTGTGCTCCTTTTACAGAGACAGAAATTGAGGACACAGAGGGTGCCTACGATAGGAGAGCCAGACGGATCATATATCTTGTAATTCCTCTTTCAGCCAGGAAACAGAAGGTAGTGGAATGGGTAATTGAGCCAAACACACACACTCCCTCTTTAGCACAGATGAGATAAGCTTCCGCAAAGGCGAATCCTGCTGGAAAACATTTCCAGGAAGCCTTGTGGCCAGAGGAAATCTGTCCATAAAGCTCCGAAGGCTATTATAAAAGGAGATGCGATCGTGTGACTTCACTGAAATAATAGCAGGACTGACCCAAAAGATGTAGATGGAAGGTTGAGGCTTATCTGCTCAGAGCAGAGAAAATCCTACCAGTTGTTTTGAGAGCAGGCTCTGGGTGACTTAGGCTCATCCTGGGTGGGGCAAGGTGCCTTATAGTTATTTTTTTGGTGTTTCTTTTTGGTACGCCTACCATTAGAACAAATTTAATATTCTTTTGTAATAACTGGGAAGTTTTATTAGTCTTAAAAATAATCTTATGTATATTTGAAAAGTAACTCAAACGCATTACAGAAAACTTAGAAAATAAATGAAACAAGAAAAACTGTTATATTTACTGCTCTTTCCCCTGCACTTAGCATTTTGTGCCTGGACCATAAAGTCACTTTAATGAATACTTATTGACTGAAGGAAATGAACTCACGAACCCAACCAGAGATTCACATTTGGTGTTCAGTGTAAAATGAAAATACTTTTAATGTGTTTTTAGTTTAATTAATAATACATATACACCTTGCTCTCTGTGTGTATATATGCATTAACTATATATATATATATATAGCTATATTACATATAGTGTATGTTTTTCATATATATGTATAAACACACATATCAAATGTACATTCACAAAAGATAACTAGATTTATTCCATACTGTTGGTGACTGTCGAGCACTTTCTACCCTTTTACTCACACTATTAACCTGGAGAGGTGGAATTGGAGGCTCAGGAAGTTTAAATAAATGGGCCAAGGATGTACTGGTGACATGTGATTGACCCAGATTTTAAATCCAGCTCTATTTACATAAAGGTTTGAGCTCTAAATTACTGTCCCAAATATTCTGACATGGTGTTAATAGTAAAATTTTGCAGCCATTTTATCTTATTGCTGATTTTTTCTGTCAGATGTTTTCTAACGGGGCTTGATAATTTTTCATCGTGTGAATGGAACAAATCTTATTTAAATATGCTACCATTTGGGACTATTTTGTTTTTGTTTGTTTTTTGTTTTTTTCTTCAAGCAAGCCTTAGGTTTTACTCCTAAGGCCCTTCAACTGATTAAATTTGGCCCACTCAGGTTATCTAGAATAATCTCCTTTACTCAAAATCAGCAAATTATGGACCTTAATTACATCTACAAAAATACCCTCACCCAGATTCACATTTGGTTGAATAACTGGAGACTGTAGCCTAGCCAAGTGGACCCTACAGAAAAGACCATCACACCCACCAACACCTTAGTCCTAGCCTGTTTTATTGTTCTGAGAGTAGTTTCCAGTACATTGTACACATTCAGTGAATGTTTGTGGAATGTGTGAATGAGTAAATGACTTTTGAGGTGATGCTCTTAATTGTAGGCTAACTTTATTCCTTTTTTTTTTTCTGCTTAAGAAGCTATAATAGTTCTATTTAATCTAACATTTCTAATACAGCTTTTAAAATCTAGCATTCTACTTGGTGATCATAATTCTTGATCTTCTGGCCATTGGGAACCCTCAGATTCCTACAGATACTGTGCTGGTTTTACTTTTTGTATTTATACACAATTACCCACCAAACCATGGCGCCCCAGCTCAGATCTCTGGAATGGATTTCTGCCTCTTCCTTTGCAAGAACATGGTTCAAAATTCTTCTAAACAGTAATCTTTCTCAAGGCTTCTCTAATCAGCAGTATGTTATTTATTTTGTATGTCATTGTTCTGGGTTCTTTAATTTAAAACTTGATATTTTGAACCTCTTAAGGACTTCTTTGTTATTTGTTTTTTTCCTCTTTTTGTGTTCTGAATTGATGAAACATACTGAGAATAATATCAATGTTTCTTGCACATGGTATGCTGTTCTTTAGGTTGTAAATTCTCACTAAATGCTTCTCCATAGACTTCGCTCAAGTCCCTGATTTTCTAATATCTTAGCTCTGTGACTTTGAGCTATGTGACTTGGGTTGCTCTAAAACACAGTTACAGAAGAAAAAACTAAATCTTGTATGCCATTTTAGCTCTCATCTGTCAGTAAGTTTGGTCTTCTGTTTATTTTTTGAGAGTAAATAAGTAGTAGTCATAAGCATAGTCTGCATCATTTGTATCCTATAGAATCACTATTCTTGTAATTGATCATCCAAACATTTTGGATGGCACTTTTGAGAGTAAATTTTAAATTTTAAATAGTTAAATTTCTCCAGATTTTTTTCTTAATTTCTCTTGCTGATAGTCTTAATTATCTAAATTTTGAATTATTGGTATCTTATTTGTATCTAAATTCAGTAAGTTAATAGTTAAACTTACATATTTATTAACTGATAAACTTGAGTCATTATATATTAGTGGATCTATAGTATAGTTTTTTCCAAAACTATTTCCTCAAATAAAACAATTTCTGTGAAACTAAAAATAATATATTTATGTACATTAAACAGAAGATCACTTTTCTTTTAAAGATTTATTTATTTGAGAGAGAGAGAGATTCCGTGCTGAGGGTGGAGCCTAATGCAGTAATGCAGGGCTTGATCGCACGACCCTGAGATCATAACCTGAGCTGAAACCAAGAGTCAGAGACTTAACCCACTGTGCCATCCAGGCGCCCCCCTTCCAAAAAAACTCTTTGTATTGATTATCCAGACATTAAAAAAGGGCATATAGGAGAGTGTTTCTTGCTTCATATTCATGTATTTAAATGTTACTTCTTAGCTCCATCTTTTTTTAAAAAATTTTTTATTGTTACATTAATTCCAATACACTACATCATTAGTTTTAGATGTAGTGTTTCATGGTTCATTGTTTGTACATAACACCCAGTGCTCCATGCAGAACGTGCCCTCTTAATACCCATCACCAGGCTAACCCATCCTCCCACCCCCCTCCCCTCTAGAACTCTCAGTTTGTTTTTCAGAGTCCATCGTCTCTCATGGTTCGTCTACCCCTCCGATTCCCCCCCTTCATTCTTCCCCTCCTGCTATCTTCTTCTTTTTTTTTTTCTTAACATATATTGCATTATTTGTTTCATAGGTACAGATCTGAGATTCAACAGTCTTGCACAATTCACAGTGCTTACCAGTCTTAGCTCCATCTTTAATAATGTGTATCTGGTATTTTCTGATTTCTTGTTTCTAAAAATTATTTTAATTTTTTAAAATAAAAGTGCCTGCTTTCTTCTTCAAAATCGCATTTGATGGTTAATAAATATGAAAGTATTTGCATATTCAAGTGAATCTTTTCCATAAATCATAATATTTTTAAATCTCAGAAAAAATGGTAAGTGCCCAGTCATCAGGTAAAGTCAGGGCAAATTCTGCTAAATGAAGAATAGCCTCAAATCTCTCTCTCTTTTTTTTTTTTTGTTAAAGATTTTATTTATTTATTTGTCAGAGAGAGACACAGCGAGAGAGGGAACACAAGCAGGGGAAGTGGGAGAGGGAGAAGCAGGCTTCCCTCCAAGGAGGGAGCCTGATGCAGGGCTCGATCCCAGGACCCTGGGACCATGACCTGAGCCGAAGGCAGACGCTTAACAACTGAGCCACCCAGGTGCCCTGTAGCCTCAAGTCTCTTTGTTTCACACTGAGACATATAAATAATCTAGCCCAAATACTGTCATAGGCACTGGCTTTTTGCCCGCATATAAAGTACTTTTCTTTGTCAATTGTGTATATAAGCAAAACTTGGACAAGTTGTTTCTATTATTGATTATTTTGAACATTTCATCCAATTTATTTTTAAAATATTTTATTTATTTATTTATCCAAGGCAGAGAGAGAGAGAGAGTGCACAAGCAGAGGGGAATGGCAGGCAGAGGGAGAAGCAGGTTCCCCACTGAGCAAGGAGCCCAATGTGGGACTCGATCCCAATACCCTGGGATCATGACCTGAGCCGAAGGTAGATGCTTAATCAACTGAGCCACCCAGGCATTGGGATGAACCCAGTTTCATCCACTTAGATGTTTCAACAAATTGTAGGTTTTCTCAGTATAGTTCCAAGATAGAATATTTTTCCAATTACTAATGGGAACTAGGGATACTGTAAAATACTGTTATAGAAGTCTAAAACTAAATTTTATATGCTGGTTTAGCTCTCATCCGTCAGTTTGCAAACTTTATATCAATAATTGCAGGTTCCTAAAAGTCTCCAAAACTTCCAAAGCTGTAGTTTATTAGGCTGTTCGTTTGATATGATATACCTGCAGAATTTAAGTGTAATGATGAAATGACTGATACGATGTGTGATAAATGCCAAATTTAAATACATTTCTAATCTACAGATTTCTTAATTTATTAACAGCACAGCTTTTACCAACATTCTGTGTCCCACTAAAATTTCTATTAAGAGTTATCGCTGCAAAATCAAATAATACTTTCCTCAAAATAAAACTTTACTGAACTTATAATAGCATCTGCAATAATAACAGATATTTTACCTTTCACCAAATAAACTTCTCAGAGCTTAAATTTAATTCCAATAACTGGTTGGAAAAAAACAGAACGTTTATTGAAATATATTGACAGATAATCTTGTATTTAAAGTATGTGATGGTCTTGATATAAAATGGCATTTCACTTGAGTTGTTTTTGTTGGTATTTTACAAATGGAGCTAACATATTAACAGCAATTGTTTTACTTTTATGTGTACAAAAATACTTGGGATCAAATGAAGCAAAATTAATTTAGGAGGACAGTCACTTGATCTAAATGAAAAGTTGAGCGCTTTCTGCAGATAAATGAGTATCCGTGACTTTGGGTTTGTCTTCTTAAAATAACAACCAATTTTGAAATAGATGCTAATGCTTCTTTAGTAAATCTGAGTCTTCTGGTTTTCCTGTGGTTGGTGAGATCTAAACACTGTATACACCTGACCTCAAATTTTACGATTTTTAAAAATTTAATAGGCAGTTTTGAGCTCATTGGGGTCTAAGGTTTGAAAAGAAAACAAAAAAGTATTAAAATAATAAATGAAATAGATTCACACACACGATAAATGACAAAACCTCTGTAGCAAGAGCTTCAGACTATTATGTCTTTGCACACTTACTTCAGGTACCTAACTTATAACCATCTAGCCTGTAATTTCCCACTCTCCCCACTGCCCCCTGTCTGCCCAGCAGCTTTGTGCTTCCCCACAAGCTGCAAAGCACTGCACAGCTCTGGGTGGTACACTAAGTGACCAGCAGGAACCTGGTATCCCACTTTCCTCCCATCACTGCCCAAGACCTGATGGGTTCACTGTCACTCGCTGCTCCTGTCACAGAGCACTTAATTTTATCAGCGAGTGCACTGCTTGCTGTCCTTGGGAGGGAGGTGTTAATTACCTTGTGTTTGTAAAATGCTTGGGAAAGGGAAAGGTTATAGCCAGTTACGGTGCAGATTCAACCATGTGTTTCAGTAAGCTCTCTGTTTTCCTGCACCTTTTGACTCAGATATTTCATTTGCAGGCTCTGGCAGAAGCTAAAAGGACACAGCGCAGCGCTGTCAAATCCAGCTTAGCTTATGTGAGTGTAAGTATTAAAATAATACCTTATTAAAATATGAAAAATCCAGGACAAATGCCAGACTAGACAGGATGAGACAATATGCTGGGCCAGCAGGGATAAACCGGGACACATGGCTACTCTAGTTAGGAGGATGAAACGATATGTAAGAAAATTCCATATTGAGCTGTAATATAAATTCATTGTCTATAAGTGATGGTGGCTATTATTTTGGCTTAACTAGAGGCTCAGATTTGGAGAATCATTTTTTTCTCAAATCCAGATGTAATCTTTTTTTTTCCAAGTAAAGGGCCAAGTGATTAAAATATTTTATACCTTTCATTTATGTATTTATTTATTCCACATAGGAGTTGAGATTACATACATATTGATGAAAAGGCCAGGAGAACTCATGTCTATTCATGAAGAAAGATGGAGCACGTGCATTGAGCAAACATGTATGTAGCATACATTCCATGTTCATATTGGGACAGAGACGTAACATCAGAACGAGGCAAAATTCAGCCCCTCGTGTCAGGAGGTTATCTTAGACAAGGAGAAGGGGCCATGGGCATGCTCTGAGAACCTGTATGAATTGGATGGGGTCTTGGTCTCCTTATCTTGGGCAAGGAATGCAGGCTTTGCTTGTTCCTAGGCTAGAACCATATGGGTTCACCTTGAATCCAGGCTCCTGCAGAGACAACTAGTGGGTTTGTTAGTGGGGTCAGGAAAGACACAATAGCTGATTAGGGAAGGGACAGTTCTCTGAAAAATAAGCTTTAAACTCTATGCTGGGTTCAACCTCACTAACTCTATGGAACATGGTTTCAGTTCCTTCTACATTTATTAACTGACATTCTGTGAGGTAGAATTATCTTGTTTCTCTCATTTATGTATTCAGTCATTTATTAATATCAGTACAGGCTCATGGATATTCATTTTATTATTAGGGTTATAGTCCAATAACATCAATATTTATTTTACTGCTAAAGCCAAAGCCATTCTGGCTTTGGCGATTGTGGGCTCTTTCCACAGACTCCTGTTCCATGTGATAGGCCCCCATCGTCTTCTTTTTTTTTGTTTTTAATTCTTATTTTGTTTAAGCACAGGAAGATGTTTCAGGTTCACTGCAGCTATTTCCTGCCCCAGTTCAAAATCAGTCATTTCTCCAAAGAGCCATGGGTCCTTTTCTTGGAATGGTGTTTAGAAATGAAGATTTGGGTACTAGGTGTGTTCACTGCAGCTACTGGGGTGTCACCAATTCTAGGCCCCCAGAGCTAGGAAATAAATGTTTGCATACTAACTCATGTACACAATACTCCCTGTTTTTATTTCTGTATCTGTCTATAAACATGAGTTTATATATATATCTACACTCTAATCCACATTCTAGCCCTCCCCCCTTGCTTTTTTGTAACTTCTTTCTGGGATAATGAGAAACCTGGCTCCCAGGATGTACAAATTATTTACTTGTTTGATCCTGGGCCACATATAAAGTAGCTAGCCTGTACTCCCGTGAGAAACAAAACTACCCATTAGAGTACAGGGTTTATGTGCAGATCTTTTGTCTTTAATCTTCAATATCCAGTCAGAACACTGTTTTCCAAAGTTGTGTAGGTCAGCTCATTTTCCGCCTACCACCTCCAGCAAGGATATGCCATACATTTGTAATGCAGGGTCTTGGTTTTCTAGTGCTGTGTTAATTTACCACAGCCTAGTGGCCGCAAAGAATCTCTGTTTATTAGCTCACAGCTGGATAGGTCAGTAGGGCTAGGTGGGCTCTACTGGGCTCTTTGCTTAAGGGCACACAAAGCACACATGAATATGTCAGTTGTGCTGGGCTTGTGTCTGGAAGTTCTATGGGAGAGCCTGCTTCCAGGCTCACTTAGGTTGTTGGCAGATACCACCTCCTTGCAATTGTAAGAGTGAGGTCTTCATTGCCTTGCTGGCTGTCAATCATTCTCAGCTTCTAGAAGTTTCTCTCCAGTCCCCCTCAAACTTCAAAGCCAGCGTTGACCCCTTTGCTTCAAAGTCAGCAGTGAATCCTGCTTAGAATCCAACTTCTGTTACCAGCTGGAGAAAACGCTCTGGTTTCAAACTGCTCATGTTGTTAGATGCATCTGGAAAATCTCTTTTGATTAACTGAAAGCCAATTGATTGATAATTTTAATTATATCTGAAAGATCCCATTTGACACGTAACATAACATCGTCATGGGTGTGAGATCTTATCATCCTCACCATCCCAGGGGTAGCAGAGGAAATCCAGGGACCGTTTGAGAAATCTGCTTACTATGTGTAGTTAGATTGACTTGACATCATCTGTATTCCATCCTGGGATCCCCTGATATGCAGGATGAATGTTTAAAGTTTGGTAGGTGTTTGTATGTCTGTTTCCTTGACTGTGGTAATGGTGTCATAGATGTTTGCAGATAAGTCCAAACTTATCAAATTGTACACGTTAAATATGTGCAGTTCTTTGTAGATCGATTATATATCAGTAAAGCTGTGTAGAAATAGAATAAATGTTTGCATATGGTTAAGTTCATTCTTGGTGGTGTGGAATGCATGGTTGTGTATCTTACCATCAAAGTGGCATACAGTATCGTTTTGTCACCCTAAAATGCCCTTGTGTGGGCACTTTGTAGGCAGCCCAGTTCTTGACAACCTACCTTTGGCAGCCACAGATCTGAATCTGTTTATCTGTCCTAGAGTTTGTGTTTTCTAGAATGTCACGTGAATGATGTCATATAGTATGTAGCCTTTTGGATTTGATTTCTTTCACTTGGCAAAACACATTTAAGATTCAACTACTTTGTTGCATGAAATAAGAATCCCTTCCTTTTGTATAGCTCCAGCAGTAGCCAATGTATGGATGGACCAAGCCTACCTTTAGCGTTAAAGTAACGTTATAATGTTCGCTAACATGGCAGAATTCACTTTATCATATTGTCTGTGGCAACAAAGGAACTCAACTTTGTCTTGTGATGTAAGTAAATTTTCATGAATAGCTTTTTGTTAGTAAGAAGGGACACACATTCACAGACGTGTGTGTATATGTGTGTGTAACTGACTTCTGTGTCAGTTTGGCTTCTATATCAAATTGACGTCTCTAAAATGAGACATGAGCCATACGGACATTTCAGCTGGACTTTAAGGGAGTTTCTCTAGCCTGGCAAATGAGAAAGTCATTTTTGAATCCTACCTACATAAAGCCTTCTGGAACCAGCCTCGTTTCCTTCCTACGTGTTAGTAGTGATTTTTTTTTTTTTTAATAATAGAGGCATGAACTTCCAGTATTTCCTTAATGACTATACAACATAGGAAGGACATTCTGTAATTTCTGAGTGGTGCCGCCAAAGAATATCACTAAGTTAAAAATTAATTGTGAAGTCCTCTAAAAGAAGAAAAGAATTTAAAAAGCCCTTAAATGATCATATTTTTCTGCAGGTTTAAAATTACAATTTATATCCTTTAATTCTACTAATTTAAGGGACATATTGTAAAAGGTGGACTATTTTCCATGAAAAACATTGGAAAAGGAGAAAATTTGGACTTTTTGAAAATGCATAATTTATATGCAATTTATTTAAATAAAATTGCTCTTTGTTCCAAACCCTATGTTTGCATAAAAGTGAATGACTAAAATAATGCATCTTTTTTTTTATTGTGTTATGTTAGTCACCATACAATACATCATTAATTTTTGATGTAGTGATCCACGATTCATTGTTTTCATATAACACCCAGTGCTCCATGCACTACATGCCCTCCTTAATACCCATCACCAGACTAACCCCTCTCCCACCCCCCTCCCCTCTAAAACCCTCAGTTTCTTTCTCAGAGTCCATAGTCTCTCATGGCTCGTCTCTCCCTCCGATTCCCAACCCCCTTCATTTTTCCCTTCCTTCTCCTAATGTTCTCCATGCTATTCCTTATGTTTCCCAAATAAGTGAAGCCATATGATAATTGATTTTCTCTGCTTGACTTATTTCACTTAGCATAATCTCCTCCAGCCCCATCCATGTTGATGTAAAAGTTGGGTATTCATCCTTTCTGATGGCTGAGTAATATTCCATTGTATATATGGACACATCTTCCTTATCCATTCATCTGTTATAGGGCATCTCGGCTCTTTCCACAGTTTGGCTATTGCGGACATTGTTGCTATGAATATTGGGGTGCATATGGCCCTTCTTTTCACTACATCTGTGTCTTTGGGGTAAATACCCAGTAGTGCAATTGCTGGGTCATAGGGTAGCTCTATTTTTAATTTTTTGAGGCACCTCCACACTGTTTTCCAAAGTGGCTTTACCAACTTGCATTCCCACCAACAGTGTAAGAGGATTCCCCTTTCTCTACAACCTCTCCAACATTTGTTGTTTCTTGCCTTGTCCATTTTTGCCATTCTAACTGGTGTAAGGTGGTATCTCAATGTGGTTTTGATTTGAATTTTCCTGACAACTCAAAATCCATGAAAGTAGAATCAGAGAAATAAGTGACATCATGAAACGTTCCAATGTCAGAATTATTTGGATCCCTGAGGGGGTGGAGAGAGAGGACTAGAAGATATATTTGAGCATATCGTAGCTGAGAACTTCCCTAATCTGGGGAGTAAAACAAACATTCATGTCCTAGAGGCAGAGAGGACCCCTCCCAAGATTAAGGAAAACAGGCCAACGCCCGGCATGTAGTAGTAAAACTTGCAAATCTTAGAACCAAGGAAACCATCTTAAGGGCAGTTAGGGGGAAGAAATTCCTTATATACAGAGGGAAGAACATCAGAATAACGTCAGACCTATCCACAGAGACCTGGCAAGCCAGAAAGGGCTGGCAAGACATACTCAGGGTCTAAACGAGAAGAACATGCAGCCAAGAATACTTTATCTGGCAAGGCTGTCATTTAGAATGGTTGGAGAGATGCAGAGCTTCCAAACTGGCAGAAACTGAAAGAATATGTGACCACTAAGCCGGCCCTGCAAGAAATATTAAGGGGGGTTCTATAAAAGGAGAAAGACCCCAAGAGTGTTATAGAACAGAAATGTACAGAGACAATCTATAAAAACAAGGTCTTCACAAGGAACATGATGACAATAAATTCATATCTTTCAATAATCATTCTCAACGTGAATGGCCTAAATGCTCCCATAAAACGGCACTGGGTAGCAGATTAGGTAAAAAGACAGGACCCATCCATATGCCGTCTACAAGAGACTCATTTTGAACTTAAAGATACATCCAGACTGAAAGTGAAGGGATGGAGATCCATCTTCCATGCCAACGGACCTCAAAAGAAAGCTGGGGTAACAATTCTTATATCGCACAAATTAGATTTTAAACTAAAGACTGTGGTTAGAGACACAGAAGGACACTATATCATTCTTAAAGGGTCTATCCAACAAGAAGATCTAACAGTTGTAAATATCTGCACCCCCGACATGGGAGCAGCCATCTACATAAGCCAACTGCTAACCAAAATGAAGAGTCATATTGATAACAATACGTTAATTGTAGGAGACCTCAATACTCCACTCTCAGCAATAGACAGATCATCTAGGCAGAAAATCAACAAAGAAACAAGAGCTTTGAATGATACACTGGACCAGATGGACCTCAGAGATCTATACAGAACATTCCACCCTAAAACAACAGAATACTCATTCTTTTTGAGCGCTCATGGAACTTTCTCCAGAATACACCACATACTGGGTCACAAATCAGGTCTCAACCAATACCAAAAGACTGAGATTATTCCCTGCATATTCTCAGACCATAATGCTTTAAAACTGGAACTCAATCACAAGAAAAAATTTGGCAGAAATTCAAACACTTGGAAGCTAAAGACCACTCTGCTCAAGAATGTTTGGGTCAACCAGGAAATCAAAGAAGAACTTAAACAATTCATGGAAACCAATGAGAATGAAAACACGTCGGTCCAAAACCTATGGGATACTGTAAAATAATGCATCTTATGGAAGTATTTCATTCAGATATACTGCTGGGCCAAACATGCCATTTAAATATGATTTTTTCAGAGATACTCATGTAGTTTTAAAATATATGTATATAAGTAGGAAAAAGAAAAAAAAATAAAGCAGCATAATAGATATTACCTTAATGGAACTGTCTTATGGATTTGAACGTAGTGTGTTTCATTGTGATGATTTTAAAATACTTGCATTATGTGTGTGTTGAAAACCAATATTAAAAAAATATAGAACAGAATGTAAATATGAATTTTGAAGTAATAGTCATGATTGAGGGCAAAATAATTTTCAGAAAATATTTCCTTTTCTAAGAAGCTTATTATTATAATCATACTACAGATGTTAGAAAATAGGGCAAAACACATTTAGTTGAAGTCATTTTGTGATGTATTAAGTTAATAGAAAGGTTTGCATCAGCTTTTTCTGTTCCTAGTTAAGTTCAGTTTTTACTGGAATTCACTTTTTTGGGGGGGCAAGAAAGACTGGGTTATCCCCCCACTATATACACACACAGCACAGAAACACACATGTATAGAAGTTAATGCTTCATATAGCCAGTGAGTCACAAACTGTACCTTACCGTTACTAAAACTCCCTACTTTCATACTCTGGTTTCTCTTCAGATCGTATAAAACTCCCTACTTTCAGTTGAAATGTGGAAAGATTCACCTTTTTTTTTTACATATAGAAGCAAAAATATTCCAGTAATTGCTACACACTGGGTGTACTTGGAGTGGAACTATATTTCCTTCTCAATCATATACTTTATTGAAGAATGCAGCATTCACTTTAAACCTTGCTCTTTTTTTTTTTAAAGTTTGTTTTTAATTTGTTTTTTTTTTAGATTTTATTTATTTATTTGACAGAGAGAGCACAAGTAGACAGAGTGGCAGGCAGAGGGAGAGGGAGAAGCAGGCCCCCCCACTGAGCAGGGAGCCCGATGCGGGACTCGATCCCAGGACCCCGGGATCATGACCTGAGCTGAAGGCAGACGCTTAGCCAACTGAGCCACCCAGGTGCCCAAACCTTGCTCTTTTTGGAGAGAAGTAAAAAACAAGACAAAAACCAGCAAAAATACAACCAACCCAAATCCCTGCTAGCTATTTATTTATTTGTTTATTTATTTATTTATTTATTTATTTATTTATTTATTAAAAGATTTTATTTATTTGACAGAGAGAGACACAGCGAGAAAGGGAACACAAGCAGGGGGAGTGGGCGAGGGAGAAGCAGGCTTCCCGCGGAGCAGGGAGCCCGATGCGGGGCTCGATCCCAGGACCCCGGGATCATGACCTGAGCCGAAGGCAGACGCTTAACGACTGAGCCACCCAGGCGCCCCCAAATCCCTGCAATTTAAAATGGAAGCCATAGAACTCCCTTTCCTATCTCCAGAAGACTTTTCTAATTCTTCTTGGTAGACCCACCTAAATAGAAATATCAGTGATATTCAGTTGTTTCATCTTTAAAATAAAATAATTTACTTCTTAGACTAGATTTCTTCCACCCTGCTTATATGTAGGCAATTTGTTTTACAAAGTGATTGCAGGGAAGAAGGGTAACAGACAGGGGACTGTAAAACAAGGAAGGAGGGTGGACCAGTAAACAGTCTCTTTCTGAGCTGACCAGTTTATGGAAAGCCTGTTAGATTATGATTTTAATAACCAAAGGAGAAAATTACATGGACAGAAGCAGAACGGGGAAAAGTACAGGGACAGGCTACAACAAAATTCACTGAAGCAATAAAGGAGATAAAAGTTAAGCAAAATGGTATTTAGACGTGCTGGATAAATGAAATGGGGCCACTTCTGATAATTAAGACTAACATCTCTAACATTTAGGTCCTTTTTATCCCTTTTTCTTTTTTGCAGTCACATCTCTTCTGTTTTTGAGTCTCAATTCACCTAGTGCCTCAGATGAAAAGAAATAGGTAATGCAAATATTTTGGGTATTTTACATTTTGGGGTCAGTGTAGGTTTTATATGTTTTTGTTTCCATTTGTATTAAAGAGTTATAATTAAAACATGTGGAAATACAAATTTTGAAACAAAATTAACAGCACTAAGCCGCAATATTATCAGGTGGCTTTAAAATCTCCCATTTGAGGATCAAGCTGTATCACCTGAATGAAAAATTTAGAAGCTTAAGTCATTTATGGTGGTATAATGTAAATTACAAGAAGAGAAATTATAGTCCACAGCCTTTGCTGGGTGTTGGACCTTAACAGCATGCATAATTCATAGAAAAGTACTGTAAAAGAATATGGAGTAACCTTCAAAAATAAATCAAGGAAAACCGGTTACTAATCTACAGAGTAGTTTACCTGGAGGAAGGTAATGTGAAGGAAAACAGTCCATCACTTCACATAGCTTAATGCCATCCCTGATGAAAGTTACCCAGGGCTACCTATTACACATGGAATAGAAAATATTTACACCCAAATATCTGCCACTCGGAAAGAAATCAGCCAAACAATGATAAATGAATTTAGCAAAGCAGGTATTAAATTAAGCAGATAAATTTCACTTTGATTGTGAAGTTCAGCCAGAGGGAAAAGAGTTGGGAGAAGGAGCCATAGCTGGGAGCATCCAAGTTTGTTGTAAGGGGACACACACATAATCAGCATTAGGACTGAAATTACCCCCACTATGCATTTCATCAATGAGCGGCTAAAAGGCAGTCTAATTTTCTTGATAAACAGTAAATCTCCTGATGGTAACGGAAAGCAATGCTCAAAAAACTCACCTGTCTGTGGAAGACTTTGGTTTAGATATATTGCCAATTTCATGTTAAGTTCTGATGAAGTTTATAGACTTTGTGAACATGTTTACTTCATTACTTATAAAGTGTAGTCTAATACCCTCTACCTTACACTTACCTAATACCTAATACCCTACACTTTACATAAATTTTCTTGATTTTTGCAAATATAAAATGGCCGCTAATGTAAGTTTTCAAATTTTGAATCCTCTTATTTACAAATGAGTTTCTATCAAAGTTGATAAATAAGGCAGATTCCAGAAGATAGGATGATTTGAGGATCAGATACAAAGTTTAGACTATATCCCAAAGAAATTATCTCCTATAAGATACCGTTAAGCACAACACTTGGCTTGGCTTTGATTTGTATGAGAACACACTTGTGGCCTGCTTTTGATTGCCTTTGACACCTGGACAAAAGGAAGAACTGGGTAGAGGCAATTCATAGCTATGCCCATCAGAATTCTCTTTGGCCATAAGGGAGAAAGTTAATTGGCAAGCACATGTTCTTATCTGCTATCACATTCTCTGTTGCTTCCTACCTATTTAGGATTCCACGATCAGCGGAGTGATTAGGGGAAGGGCGGGCTCTGTATTTCCTGATCGGTTCCTCACCTAAGCTACCATGGACTTGTGCTGTAATAACCTGTTTTAGTTTACAAAAAGCAGACTTCAAATTCAAGGGTTTACTTGGGAGGTAATTGCAAGAAACAATTGGTAGGGGTTTGAGAAGTGAAACAGGGAAAGGAAGGAAGTCAATAAAGGTTGTGTTTATGGAGAGATTTGCCAAGCTCCAGGCTATGGAGGCTGAATCATGGTAAACACCGAGAATCCGTGTCAGACCTCAGAATTACCCAGCCGAGGGACAATGAAGATGGGAACTTTATCTGTCACCTTCATTCCTCCCTTGCTTTTCCAGCACTTTTATTTGGTCCTTCATGCAGGGGCTGAGAGCAATAGGACACCCTCAGCATGTACCACAGTATCAAGTGCCATGGGTTGATGAGCTAGGCACAGACTAAATTTACTATAGGTGCCTATTTCTGTGTTGGAGGTTTCCTTGATAATTATTTATACATCCTTTCCAGGTTGAGTTGAGCAACGAAGTTGTAGGGGAGGGCAATCCAGGCAAATCTGTCCAGTAATACAGTACATTGAAATGGGCAGTGTTTGTCCCAAGGGTAGGGTTTGGGGACAAAGGTTGGATTTTAAGAATAATTTCGTTCATTGATCCTCAAGTCTGGATTTATCTCCAACTTATCTAAACTTCCATGGATTTGCAGCGATTTGAATTCCATGGGGAAAAGTAGACTGCAGTAAAAGGCTTCATGGATTTCAAGAGGACGCTCATTGTAGAAATTAGAGGTGGTGATATTTGCAAAGCAATTTGTTCATTTTAATTGCATTGATTCCACTCTTGTCAAGGGGGTAGACTTCCGGAAAATAAACCTCTTGAAATGAATTTAAGGGAGTGTGGATGAAGATGGTTTCATGCACTTTATGAGTCAGGCTCTCTCTGGATACCCATCAATTAGAGGTGAAGACAATAAAAGGAAAAATTTGCCCCATCTGGTTCTACATAAAACTCCCCAAGAGCTTTGACAAAAAGTCTTCTCTGTGAAGAGAGGCCAGATCTCTGGGGAGGCATTTGTTTTTCAGGCTTGTTGAAATGCTTTTCTTTTTCAGGGATGTTATTTCAGTAGAGCCAGATGAGATGCGCTTGCTATTTTTACAAGTTTTTAAAGGCTTAAGCAGGGCAAATATGTCTCTTCAAGCTGCCTTGTGCAATAAGCCTGATGCTAAGGCAGCTTTATATCCCATAAAGAGTAACATTAGCCTCATGGAGCTACCGGTGATTTTTGATAATCTTGAAGATGATTCCTTAGTATCAGATTAGTGTAGGAAAGGCTTGTATTATTTTCCAATGTTTAAAAGCTACCAATGTAAAATAAATTATGTTTTGACCAAAATGCTTTTGCTCTGTTTGGCCAAGTTGAGCCAAGACAATCTATATTTTTACTGGGTACAGGAATTTAGGCTTTGGAGGAGAAATTTTTTTTTTTTATTTGATATATGGCTATCTCTCGCTCACATTTCTGTATCTGACTCTGACCATTAATGTTATCATTGGGGTTTTGTGTCTCCTTTGCATGATACTCCCCACCTGCGAGACTTGCTACCATTTAAAACAAAGTATACTAAAGATGGGGTTTATTTCTTCATTCAAAATTCACATTTCTAGTAGCAGTGTTTTACTTGACTCACAAACTTGTATTCTTAGATTTTAAAAGTGTTTCTTTGTCCTAGAGTATTGAGTAAAATCTCTACATCTTACTTATTTATTCTAAGATCAAAATCCTTGTATGATTCCTGTTTTCCAGTCATACATCTAGTTGCTTCCCAGTTAACAGCGACAGCCCTATTTCTGGCTTTCTTGCTGTCCTAGCTTCTCCCATCTTCAGTCTGTCCTACTTGTAGAAGCAAGATTTATCAACAAATTAAGTTTTGATTATATAAAGCACTTTTTTTGGGGGGGGTAATTTTGAAATGGCTTCCAGTTATTTCTTGAAGTTAAGGTCCCTGAATGCGGTTCTCCATAAACTGTTCACAGCCCACTTCCTTCATTGTCCTAAGTTTTCTCCTGTCTTCTGTGTCATTCTCTTCTATTCACGTAACATATCAAGACACGTCCTTGTGCCTCTATCTTTGGGCATGTTGGAGATAGTATTTGCAAATCGATATCCCTGGATTTGTCACCTCTGCCACACACAAGCATGCACACACACACACTTTCTATTTTCTTCTGAAAGCTGCTCAAGATTTGACCGTGGGCAGCACCAAGTCTCAGAGTCCCTGGATTATAATGTCACTAATTTATTGTGCAGTTTGGGAAAGCCCTGACCTCTGTGAGCCTCACTCTCATTGCCAATAGGATGAAGGAGATGAAAGAGGTATTTTCTAAGGCAGAGTCAATATTGAACCTTTTAAAATTTACAATACAATAGGAAATCTTTTTTGATTAACTATACCTGGCTCTTATCACTAGTCACACCATTTCAGAGATTGTTTAGCACCTAGCTGTTTCTGTGCAGTTAATGTATGTCTTTGTCAGTTACCGCCACTAATAAATTATGAGCTTGAAGTTTGCCTAGTACAGTCATTCAGGAAATGTGCAAATCATTAGCACACGTAAGAGCTCTCCCACACAATTTGGTTGTGTTTCTAATAGATTTCTATGTGCTGAGAAATACGAGTATCAATGATTGTTTTTTTCAGTAATGCTGATTGGGAAAGTATGAACTTGCATTTTTTAAATGTGCTGTTTTTTTTTTTTTCTTTTTTTTAGCCTTGTAACAACAAATACCAAATTTAAATTTCAACATTACCTCTGAATTGGAGTTCTTTGCCAACTTCCCTTAAGTTTATGCCCCCAATGAGCTAAATGACAACACGTTGGGAGCTAAGAGCTTCATTTCTCTGCCATATTTTACTTTTAAAAACTCCACGTCATATAGCAGTGCCCAATGTGATCATTACATAAAACTGTAATTAAGGTGACATCAGCAGTTTGGGTAATTAGAGTCTTGCTGTAACTGTAAGAGTAAAAATAACATTCCCCAGTGCTGAGATGGGGCAGCTGTGGGCTCCTGCTGATAATGTACCTTGGCAATTTAACATGACTAATGGTGAGAGCACTTCTTTACAGGGGATTGTGTTAATCTCCCAAAGTTCTTCTATCTCTGTAGTTTCTAGAAGCCATATATTTTTGTTTGTCCAAGTGCTGCTATTTCTCCCTTGCTTTGTAACCGTCCCCCACTCCAGTTTCCTGGTCTCAGTGGAGTCTGCTGGGACTCATTCTTGTAGCTGTCTTGATAGACTGCCAATTCTGACTTTCCGAATGAGAAAAGACTTAGGAACAGGCAGACAGCAGCATACAGGGTGGATGCTGGGTGGGGCCTGAGAGCATCTTGTCAACCCTTCCCTTCTCAGTGGAGTATTCTGAGTGTTAGAGTTTTTAAGTGTGCTATCCAAAGTCGTTGAATGACAAGGTTTGTGATGTCCCCAAATCTGGCCACATATCAAAGTCATCAGAAAAGAGCTTTTCTTCCATTATTTTGAACCTGTCTAAGGACTGTTCTCTTTAGCTCTAGGCCCTCTTCCTCATTTCCACATGCATAGTCCCTACTCATTCTTCAAGATCATACTCATTCTGAACAGCCTTGAGAAAGACCCGTCTTGGCAAATGGTATTTCCATTATCCCAGGAGGCCAAGCAGAAATATGGTGCTCCTCTTGATTTCTATCCTTGATTCCTTCCTCATTCCCTGAATCTTTCACCTTTGATCTCTTGAGTAACCCTCTCTTCCACTCTTATTGCCACTGCCCTGGATGAAACAACTTAAACATTTCTCTCTCTTGGCCTGACTCTTGCCTTGTCCTTTCTAGCCCATTCTCCAGGCTCATACAAGGTCATTCTAACACACCTATCTGAACTCATGTCCCTCCCCTGGCCTATACTGCATTTTTGCTCCACTTTACTTTGAGGATAGAATTTTATTCTATTTCAGGACATGCAGGATTTTCTATGATGGAGCCCTTATCTGCTTTTCCAGTCTGACCTCTCAGCATTCCACATCCTTACTGCTGAGTTCTCAGTAATATTAAACCATTTACACTTCAGAGTTAGCACTTGAACAATCCTGAGTGTAAGTGCCTTAATGTAGGCATCCTAAGGCACCTTACTTTCTTCACCTTGGTCCTGGCCCCACATGATTATAGTCAAACCTCTGTTCACAATGATTGACTGCTAGTCCAGGCACACAGCCAAGCATAACTATAAGATATCGTTTGGACTTGATGAAAGTATGGAAGAGAAAAGTCTTAAAGTAAAAGTAAGGATCTGAAGAAATAAACATGCAGTTAATATCATTGCATGAAAGAGAATGGATTATGTATTTGGTGGCAGAAAAATATGCTACAATGTCCATAGAAAGCAGCTCTTTGGGATTTAGGGAAGGGGGGGAATAACAATGGTTGGAATCACTGTATAAGACACTCTTATGAAATGGTGGATCAGAATAAAGATGAGAACATGGCCTTTCACAAAACAGCACCAACTAAGGCAGAGGAAGGTGAACATAACATGGGGTAGGGACAGAGAGGTCATGCAGATGTATGATACATATATGCACACAGGAAGTCAGCAGCATCTTTGGGAAGAATATACTGCACCATTTTTTAGTCTTTTTTTTTTTAAGATTATTTATTTATTTATTTTGAGAGAGAGAGCGAGAATGAGTGGGGCAGGGAGGAGCAGAGGGAGAGGGAGAAGCAAGCTCCCCACTTAGCAGGGAGCCTGACACAGGGCTCGATCCCAGGGCCCCGGGATCATGACCTGAGCCCAAAGCAGACGCTTCACCGACTAAGCCACCAGGTGCCCCATTTTTGAGTCTTATATAACTGAGATTTAGTTATTTCTGCTAAATTACCTGTTTGTTAATAACACAATCATTTTCTTAGATTTGCTCCTTGGAGTCCACTTATTTTTCTTGTTCTTCTTACCCCTCTATGTTCGGTCAACTGCTGGTGTTATATAGAATCATTCTCCTCAAAGCTCACCCATCTGTACTCTCTAGTGGGCTTTCACTTATTTATTCCAAGCATCTTTTTTCATTTTAGTGGGAAATGGTATTTAGATTTAAAAATCTGGAGGCTGAGGGCTCCCCACTTCTGAGCTGGGTAATTATTTCCAGTCCTTTTCGATGGAGGTAGCTAGGAATGTTTTTGTTTTTAATTTTCCAGAGAAAATGTATTATATGCTCATACTGGTATTTCTGATTCAAATTTAGAATTATATGTGTGAGTATATATATGTATATATATATATTTATTTATTATGTTCAGTTAGCCAACATATAGTACATCATTAGTTTTTGATACAGTGTTCAATGATTCATTAGTTGCATATAACACCCAGTGCTCATCACAACACATGCCCTCCTTAATACCCATCGAGTTTCCATTCTTGGATTTAATATTTATATATCTTTTACAGTGAAATCTTGATTAAAATAATTCCTCATTTCCTTTATTCTACTTTGTGTGTGTGTGTCTGTACCTATTTGTGTGTATATATTACAGTTTCAGACGAAGAGTATCAATATTATTGTAAGCAGTATTACTCAACACAGTTTAAGATTTCTCTGTTTTGAGGATGTCTCCCACTAGTCAAATTGCTTTGTTTTAAATTCACTTGAATTAAATACTTCCTGGGTTGTTAAGCAATTGCAGTAGTAGTTAGGTTTATCTGTTTCACTTTGCTTTTGACTTTTATGAATTAAGTTACTTGGAAACGGTTTGATCCTGTTCAGTTTTTCTATTAAGCTTTATTCCGTGAAACCAAAGCAACATTTAGTATAGAGGTAATTTTGCCTCACTACTGATGTCAGACCCCAGAATTAAACCTTGGTGCAAATGAGTTATATATTTGCAAATGACATACATTGCTAGACTCTCCTCTATATGGGTGTTGTACCATTTTTCCTTCCTAGCAACAATGTATGGAAAGTGCTTTTTTTCAATATTGTCAACCAAGTAAATGGTCCACCTGTTTGCAATAAAATAGGTGATGAATATGTTGGTTTACAAACTGGCCCCGGTACATGGAGGGCAAGGAGAGACCTTCAGATTGGCAGGTGACATACAGGTTTTAATAAGCAAGGGAATCAGTCTACTTACAAGGCTTTTCTTGGGCAGCTGCAAGAAGAGCAGATCTCCACATTTGCCTTTTGGGATCTTAAAAGTTTATATAGAGACCTTAACTGGTTCAGTCATGTATGCCATCCAGAGATGTTCTCAACATCTTACTCTCTCAAGACTGTCTCCTTGGAACAGTTTCCACTGTGGGACCAGTGGGTGAAATATACATTCCAAGGATAGTGGAAGGTATCAAGGACCCTCCTCCAGTTGCCTGGGTCCAGCTCTTGGGTCAACTAGTGGCTATGTCCTCTTGAATACTTCCTCCAACAAAATGATATCTCCGAGTATTTCTAATCTTTATTTCTCTTGTAGGAAATAAGTAAGGTTGAGTATCTTTATTTTTTTTAATTTATTTTTTTATTCTTATGTTAATCCCCATACATTACATCATTAGTTTTAAATGTAGTGTTCCATGATTCATTGTTTGTGCATAACACCCAGTGCTCTATGCAGAATGTGCCCTCCTCAATACCCATCACCAGGCTAACCCATCCTCCCACCCCCCCCCTCTAGAACCCTCAGTTTGTTTTTCAGAGTCCATCGTCTCCCATGGTTCGTCTACCCCTCTGATTTCCCCCCTTCATTCTTCCCCTCCTGCTACCTTCTTCTTCTTCTTCTTCTTCTTTTTTTTTCTTAACATATATTGCATTATTTGTTTCAGAGGTACAGATCTGAGATTCAACAGTCTTGCACAATTCACAGTGCTTACCAGAGCACATACCCTCCCCAGTGTCTATCACCCAGTCACCCCCTCCCTCCCACCCCACCCCCCACTCCAGCAACCCTCAGTTTGTTTCCTGCTATTAAGAATTCCTCATATCAGTGAGGTCATATGATACATGTCTTTCTCTGTTTGACTTATTTCGCTCAGCATAATACCCTCCAGTTCCATTCACATCATTGCAAATGGCAAGATCTCATTCCTTTTGATGGCTGCATAATATTCCATTGTATATATATACCACATCTTCTTTATCTATTCATCTGTCGATGGACATCTTGGCTCTTTCCACAGTTTGGCTATTGTGGACATTGCTGCTATAAACATCGGGGTGCACGGAGTATCTTTATTTATTTATTTATTTATTTTTAAGATTTTATTTATTTATTTGAGAGAGAGAATGAGATAGAGAGAGCATGAGAGGGGGGAGGGTCAGAGGGAGAAGCAGACTCCCTGTGCTGAGCAGGGAGCCCGATGTGGGACTCGATCCTGGGACTCCAGGATCATGACCTGAGCCGAAGGCAGTTGCTTAACCAACTGAGCCACCCAGGCACCCAGGAGTATCTTTATTTTTAAGTGAAGAGCAATTTACATTCATTTTTCTGTGAACTCCCTGTGCATGGCTCTTGCCCATTTTTGTCTTTGGGTGTTCTCCATTTTTAGGTGCTCTTTATATAGTAAGGATATAAATTGCAAATATTGTCCTAGTTTATAATTTGTCTTTTTATTTGCTCTGGTATTTTCACCACATAATTTTTTTACATGGTCAAATTTACTGATCATATATTGTTTCTAGATTTTGAGTCATAGTTTAGAAAAGCTTTCCCTAATATTAGTTTATAGAAATTTATCCATGCTTTCTTCTAATATCTCATTTTAACTTTTCCCACACTACTAAGCAATTATCTAAATACCATTTTTAAAAAGTAAATCATTTTTTCTCCACTGGTTTGACATGAAGGCTTACCATATACTCAGTTTCCATATTGGTTATCAACTTTTGCAATATGCCTTTTAAAAAGATTTATTTATTTATTTGAGAGAGAGAGAAAGAGAGAGCAAGCATGGATGGAGGGGCAGAGGGAAAGGGAGAGAGAGAATCCCAAGCAGACTCCACACTGGGCACAGAGCCCACAATGGGGCTCTGTCTCATGACCCTAAGCCAAAACCAAAAGTCGGATGCTCAATCAACTCTGCCACCCAGGCACCCCTATCCTGTTTTTTTTTCTTTTGCAACATAAAAGTGGAACGAAAAACTTTTAAAAGTAGCATTAAAACCATTCTAGTAATCCATAAGCATTAATCTAGTGATAATTAATTTACTTTAACCAAGAATTGGTTATAGATAAAGTCTGATTTCTTAGTTCATGCAATATGACTAAAGAACTTCAGGAAGATTAAAGTGATAATCAGGTGAATAAATAATATTCAAATCCTCTGTTTTGAAATGATGTTTATCACTACCATGGTTATGAAACAATGTGGTATTATTAAATATGGCTTTGGGGAAATCTGGTTCTTCAAATAGCACAGATAAATTAGATTTTTATAATTCTAATTTATGTATAATTTATGAATGTAAGACAAGCAAGCAATCAAACAAATATATCTTCAGCCTGAAATAAAATTTTTAAAGGTTCTAAAATATAAACTGTGCTTTTTTGAAATTTAGCTTGCCACTAAAAATCTTTCTTTTTGGGGGGGAAAACTCATTATTGGATACACTTTGCTAATCTTTGCTAGATAACTTATAGCTGCAGACTTGTGTAAGATACCGCATTTGGAAAGAACATTCTCAGATCTCTTGCTCCTTGGCTGCCAGCCCCTATAGGGTTATAATCTGCTTTCCTTGTGATTGCAGCTTTAGTTTTCTTTTGACCCTCCTTAGGTAATATAATCACTAAAGGTAAGAGTTCTGTATTTGCATATTAAAACCCAAAATGAGATTACGTTTTCACATGTCAACTTGTATTTTTAAAAAGTACCCAGTTTTGGTGCTTGTGTGTTTAAGTCTGGGAAAACAGGCATTTTTAATTTGATTGGGAGCAAAAATGTCTAGAACATTCCTAGGGGAACATTTGCTTATTTGTGGAATGACTTCTTTTTACCACTGCTATTTGTCTAACCTCACCCACCTTTATAGTTTTGGATCAAGTGCCATCTCCTCCAGGAAACTTTCTCTGACCATGACTAACTCCACATCCAAAGCATTCTTATTTATCTCCATCAGAGCAATCACCTTGCTCTCTAGAAATGCTCTCTTTTTGTGTGTTTGGCCCCAATTTGGCTGTGCATTCCTTGAAGGTACAGATGATGCTTTAAGTATGATTTTGTTTCTCATGCTCCATTCACAGTGCCTCGCACAGAGGAGACACACAAGTTGTTTTCTCCTTGCTTTGTTTTTTTTGTTTTTGTTTTGGCACATGATGAAGTGTCAAAACAGCATGTCATTGACAGGTAGTCATTTCATTACTATGGTAAGTCATTTGGCACCTACTACAGTATAGCATTTTTAATAAATAATTATTTCATTTCTGTGTTCTTGTTTGCCTTGTTTCACCTAAGGCAGATGCTTTATGGCATTTTGTATCCACGTCACCATGCGAAGTGCTCAAGATCTAGTTGGTGCTCAAGATGTAGATGGTGCTCAAGATCTAGTTGGTGTATAATAAACTTGAGTGATACCCTAATCAGAATATGCTATTGCTGAGATCTTTTATCCAGGTAAAACAATTAATGTACCATGAATATTTCAGAATAGTCACAGACAACACAAATTGCATGGTGAATAATTATCCAGTGAAGGCATAATGAATCTTTGTGTGATTGAAAACCTGACAGAACATTGAAGGGCAAAGCAAGGAATGCCCAGGAAGAAAGGCATAAGTTGAAAAAAACTAGTACACTAATTTAAAAGATTTATTTATTTATTATTTTAGAGAGTATATGGGGGAGAGGAGCCGAGAGAGGGGAAGAGAGAGAATCCCAAGCAGACTCCCTGTTGAGTATAGAGCCTGACGCGGGGCTTGATCTCAAGAACCTGAGATCATGACCTGAGCCAAAAGCAAGAGTCGGACATTTAACCGACTAGCCACCCAGGCGCCCCATGAGTCAACTAATTTAAAACATTCCTAACCTGCAATAACAAGGCAAGAAGCAAATAATAATAATGATAATAATAATAATAACAATAATAATACATCACTGAAGATGAGGAAATAAAGCAATTGGCAGCAGTGACTGCCTTCTCAAAATACACAGAGGTCCTAGAACTTGCTTCGTCACTGTTACCTAGAGTTACTTCATTTTATCGGTGATGCTTCTTTAAAAAGATTTTTGAAACCTGTGTTGACTTTATTTTGCTTCCTGGTACATTTTCAGTACTCACTGAGCGTTTTCTGAATGAAATGTTTCCAGCAAGGTTGTATGCCTTGTTGTATGTATCCCTGTATGAAATCATTCAAGACTCCTTTGCCTGAGCCCCACTGTACTAATTGGTAAAGTGAAAAAGAGAGTGTCTGTCCTGCCGACAGTAGTGACAGTAGAGAGCTGTCCCAGGGAGCTTGAGGGCTGACACAGGAGAAAGCAGTTGGTATCACACATGGAATCTTAGACCTGAGCACAATGGCGTGACTGTTCCTTATAGGCGTTTTATCCCATGGCTTGCAGTAGCAAAATCTGTTATCTTCCTCTTGTTTAATTTTTTGGTTTGTTTTCAATGTGAAACATATTGAAAAGTCCAAAGGAGCAAAATTGGGAATTGTGTCCCTTTCCACTTCCAGGTCCAACCTCAGAAGAAACTACTGTTAGCAATCTACCATGTCTACTTCCGGACTTTTTCTACAGTCTTTGTGTGTGTGTGTGCATGTGTGTGTGTGCGTGTGTGTGTGTGTTAACAAAAGTAAAATCATTGGATGCTGGTTCATACTGGGTACCTACTTAAGATACTACATGTCACGCTTGGACCAAGCCATAAAATCCTAGGGCTCATGGAGTTAGTTTTCCTCCTAATTTGGCCTGTCTTCACCCTTTATATTCTGTCTTTGGAATTGCTGACTCAAGAAGGAATTAAAGGGAATGGGTGAGAATCTTGGTATAAGATTCAGTGTAAGTTCAAAGCAGAAACAGTTCTCCAAAATGTATTTTTTGGAGGTACATATTAACTATTGCAGATTTAATTCATTAGCCGTATATGGTTTTAGATCTGAGGGTTGGATTAAAAAAAAAAAACAGCTGAAGTCAACTATAGCATTCCTTTAGATTAAAAAAAAATAAAACCGTAAACCTGACTCTTGCATTCTTGTTAAAGAGTCAGACTTCTATGAAAGTTGGATTTCCTACCTATGTGCAATCTGTACCTTATGATGTTTTATTATTATTATTTTTTAATGGAGTAGCAAAGTATTTACTTGGAGCCATTCTTGTCTGCCTTTCGCTTTTGGCAAATGTGCGACATATTTCCCTGTGGAGGCCATTTATTTCCAGGTGTTTTCCTATCAAACATTTAAGTAACAAGAACAGCTGGTCACAACTCCAGAGAGACATGAGGAAGAGCAACCTCTGGAAATGAATGGAGTTTATAAGCAGAACTAGCTGGAATGGCAATTTTAATTTCATAGGAGAACATTTGTATTTGGTAGGCACTTTTTATATTTCTCTACTATATCACAATTTTAAATACAGATCTAAGGGCGACTTAAGGCCTTATTTTGCAAAATACATGAACACTCTTATTCAGAATGTGAGGAAGGACAATGACATCTAGACCCAAATTCTCCATTTCTCCAAAATGCAAAAACAGCTCATGGTAATTGAAAAAAAAAAAAAATCAATTCTGTTCCATGAGCACCACTGCTGCGTTTTACATACAAGCAACTAAAACTGTGGCTCTTTGCCTTAAGGTGACTAAAATATAAAGAGTTTCCTGGACCAATGTGAAGTATATATATTTTTTACTCCCTCAAATTTCCTGTATGAGAGGATTAAACATTAAGATACTGCCATTCTTCTAAATAGAACATTTTAATGTGTTTAAAAGATAGGGAAATATAGAGTCACAAGACTGAGGGTTTAACATGAGGAACTGCAGCTTTATGTTTTCACTCAGTTGTGTTAAGTTAGGGTGGTATTAGCACTCATTCTTTGTAAAGTTTTTTAAAAAGATCTATTTATTTGTTAAAGACTTTATTTGAGAGAGAGAATGAGAGTGCGTGCGTGCACACTAGCAGGGAAGGGCAGAGGGAGAAGCAGACTCTCCACTGAGCAGGGAGCCAGACGTGGGACTTGATCCCAGGACCGTGGCATCATGACCCGAGCTGAAGGCAGACGCTTAACTGATTGAGGCACACAGGCGCCCCAAAGATTTATTTATGTGAGAAAGAGAGAGAGAGAGAACAAGCACAAGTGGGAGGGGCAGAGGGAGAGGAAGAGAGAATCTCAAGCAGACTCCCCTGCTGAGCATGGAGCCCAGCACGGCTCTATCTCATGATCCTGAGATCACAACCTGGGCTGAAACCAAGAGTCAGAGGATTAACTGACTGTACCACCCAGGCACCCCATTCTTTGTAAAGTTTTTTTTTTTTTTTTTAAGATTTTATATATTTATTTATTTGAAAGAGGGAGAGAGAGCATGCAATCGGGGGGAGAAGAATTGGGGGAGGGACAAGCAGACTCTGCACTGAGCAGGGAGCCTGATGCAGGCCCAGTCCCACAACGCTGAGATCATGACCTGAGCCGAAACCAAGAGTTGGATGCTTAACTGACTGAGCCATCTGGGCGCCCCTTTCTTTGTAAAGTTTTATACCCTGACTTATACTTGCGTCAGGTAGTAGGATCATAGGAAATTATCAGGGTCTTGGGCTGTCCTGAGATTTGAAAGCCTACAAGATGTCTAGACCTATTAGTTGTAATAAAATAGCTTAGCCTTTTTAGAATTGTAGTCCTTTGTATTATAACACGTCAGTTAGAGATGACGAGAGGGTTTTGCAGGCATCAAAAGGAGCAGATCCAGGGGAGGAGGGTGCTTAGGTGTGAGGTACTCACAGGTAAGCCTTATGAAAGTTCGGGTATACTCCACCTGGAAACAAGAGGGGTGGGGGCCTGGGAAGGAGTAGGATGTCTTCACAGGTTAGAGGAGAAGTCATCTGGAAGAGAGCATAGTTTTAACCCATATGGACATAAAGGGCCAAAGAACAATGGTTAGAAATTACATAGATGCAATTCGTACCCACACAGGGCAGCATCGTCTAAGAAATCATTATCGTTGTCCAGAAATGAAAGAGCTTCCTTGGAAGAAGGCAGGGGTGCTTTCCCTGCGCATCTCTTGCTTTGATCCTAAAGAGAGTCAACGGTGATTCAGTGAGTCCTGGCTTTAGCCCTTTGACCACTGCCGAGTTATTAAAAGCAAGAGCGATGGTTTCCCATGGACAGAAGAGAGGTTAAACTAAAAAAAAAACCGTCTGATTTTCTTCTTTCTGAAAATGCTTTGTAGGATCAGAATGTTCCTACATGCCAGGAGATACAGGAATTCAAATTAGCTTAGGGAAAGAAAAAAAAAAGCAAAGAAAGAAAAGACACACTGAAGTCCCACAGTGCATAATAGATGGCGTCAAACTGAAATTGATGTTGATAATCAATGTCAAAATATCTTAGGGTACTATTGACAGGAGGTATGGGGACGCAAGTTAATCCAAGAAGCTTAATGAAAAATGCAAAACTGAGAGAATTGATGGAGGAAATACAGAAAGCGGACCTGGAAGATATTTTAAAACATAAGTTCAGCAATGTTTGACTTATTTCTAGACTCTAAAATGTATTTCTTAGCAAGTGTGAAGCAGAGAAATCAATAACACAGACTGTGCTTATCCGTGTTTGTTTTACTTTGTGGAGAAGGAGCCCTGTAAGCCACTGACGGATGAACTGGCCTGGGCATTATTGTGCCTGTACTAATTTTTGAGTCTGCATTGTTAACAAAACAACCGGTGTCAGAAAAGTTCCTCTGTGGTGTGAAAAATCTCTCTTTTGTCACACAAAAGTGTTTTGAGACATTGCCAAGGGAATCCTCACCCATGTTTCCATCTGCTAATACCCGGCTTTGGTACAATACAGTATCTGCAGATTTATGGCCTGAACAGGCTATAAGGAGATTCTGGCAGAGTTCATTGTTTTGTTTTTTGTTTTTTTAAGATGGCAATGCCCAAATTAAAAAGAGAAGCCTCTTTTGACCTCGTACTGTCTGAAATAGACCCGAGAATGTATTCTCACGGTCCCTGGATGCCTGTCTTCTCACGGGGGACCACCGGCCCCAGACAACCAAAGGCTCCTGCGCACTGAAGGGTTTATGAATTTGCATGATCTCCTGGCAGTTATGCAGATATCAAAGGCTTTTATTTCACCCCGTGCTTTCATTCTTTGTAACTTTTTGGTTTTGGCTGTATTTTCAAATTTACAGAGAAGTTGCACTCATTATACGAAGTCTCTTAGACCCTTTACCTAGATTTACAGATTGTTGACTGTTGATTTTGCTCCATTTGCGGTGTCTGTCTGTCTGGGCCCCTGTTTCTCGCTCTTTTTCTGTCTCTGTGGAAGGGAAGCGGTAGTCTATTGCTGTGTAACGTATAACCAAAACTACAGTGACTTAAAGCCACACGAAATTCTTGTCTCACAGCTATGCAGAACAGAAGGCTGGTATGGTCCCACAGAGTTGAAATCAGCGTCAGCAGGGCTGCCTTCCTTCCTGGGGTCTCTGAGGAAGAATTCACTTCCAGGGTCATTCAGGCTTTGGTAGAATTCAGTCCCGTGCACCTGTAGCACCGAGGTCCCATTCCTCACTCAGTGGCTGGAGGCTACAGGCCTCTCTCCCAGCTCCCTAAGATCATCACATTATTGCCCATGTGGTCTCCCTGTCTTTAAGCCAATGACGGTATATCCAGCCCTTCTCACATTGTCCATCTCTATGTCATGTCCTTCTCCTACCAGCTGGGAAAGCTGTTTGCCCCAAGGACCCATATGATCACCCCCAAGTCACCTCCCTAATATAAGGCCCACTGTGCCATCTAGCATAACACTGTCACTGTGCTGTGTTTGGTGAGAGTGAAGATGGGAAAAGTGTCTCTTCAGATTCACAGGATCCAGGGATCAAGCTGTGACTTCTTAGGGGCCATTCTTAGAGTTCCCCTGGCTGCAGGAAGGGATGAAGAAAATGAGGCTTTGTGTCTTGGGTCTTGAGAACACAGCTCTCTGTTTGCAGGTTGATGTGGTTCTGCAGTGAGGGCGTGTTTGGAGGTGGGTGATCGAAGGTTCAGTGATGACCGGAACAGTTGGCTGAAAATTTAGAAGAGCCAGGAGCTTTACATTACCTTATCCGTTTAGCACAATAATCCCTTGAAGTAGGTTTCATTCTGACTTCAAACAAACAAACAAACAAAAAACAAAAACATAAACTGAGAAAACCAAAGCATAGAGAGACCCATGGAAAGACTTACCAAATGTTGCCCAGTGGGCAGGTAGCAAACCCGGGTATCAAGCCTGGTCTGTCTGACTCTGGGGTCCAGCATCCTTCTGCTCAGATACCAGCTTCTTGCAGCTCAGGCTGCAAGTAATTATATGCTCCAGGCTTTTCCTGACCCTCTGCCTGGAAATTTTCACAAAACTTGTCTGTTTGGTATCAGATTTCTTTGAAGATTTACTTCTGTCCAAGGGATATGTTTGCTAATGAGATTTCCCCAAGAAGTGAATGTCTATGAGCCGGGCCTTCAGGTCTCTCAATGCAAGGAATAGGATATTATTGCTTTCCTGGAACAGCCAAGTGGTGGGAAATAGGACCTTAAACAGGTCCAAATCCCCCTGGGCGGAAATTCTCATTTGACTAACACTTGCCTATATAGTATTTAGTGGGTTTAGTCGGTTTCATTGTTATTGCTTCTTTAAACAGGAGAAGTATCCATATACAACATACTGTCTTAGCTTCCTCTGTTTTAAGAGCCAGGTTTCCAAGAGCTTCTACAGACTTTTGCTCTTTCTGAAAGATTCAGTGTAGACCTTGTGGTTTCTATTTAAGGAAAATGGGCATGCAGTGGAGTCAAAATGTCGACAATAGGTCGAAAGAAAAAAATTCTGCCAAGAATAGCTTCTAACTGGTTTCTCAGGCAGGGACCTTTTCCAGGGGGAAATATGTATTTGTTCATTGGAAGCCCACAAAAGAGATGGTTTTCTCCAGTGTATTTTCCAGTTCCCAACAGCAAGAAGAATTAGCGTGGGGTAATTCAGTTCTGTAGTGATGATGTAGCAATTGTTGCTACAACATGTTCTGAATCCTTAGGGTAACTATGGAACTTAACTACTGGGGGAAGAAAGCTTTTTGGGAATGTGAACAAACCTAGCATATCTTGTACTTAGTTTTAGAAGAGACTCTGTGTATCATGGATGCTAGCACATGGTTTTGTTGGGGGACAGTGTAAAACCTTAGTGAGTAGATATTTTATTTACTTGATTGCGAGAAAGAATGCTACAAGAACAGCGTAATTTATATATACTGGGGATAAGGATAAAGTTGAATAGATAGATAGATAGATATAAGTTCATATACATGTGAGTTATATGTGTATCTATTCTTCCATATATCATCTTACACATGTATATATAGAATTCTTCATGTGTGTGTATATATCATAATATATATGGTATTTTTGCCCAAACTCTTTTATGCAGGAATGATTTTTGAGTACATATGCTGAAATCTATTTAGAAAGCCATCAGTGCAAGCCAAGGAATCAAGTCTTTTTTTGTTTTTTTAAAGATTTTGTTTATTTGACAGAGAGAGACCAGCAAGAGAGGAGAGGGAGAGGGAGAAGCAGGCTTCCTGCTGAGCAGGGAGCCCGATGCGGGGCTCGATCCCAGGACCCTGGGACCATGACCTGAACCGAAGGCAGATGCTTAACCAACTGAGCCACCCGGCACCCCAAGGAATCACAGTCTTAAGAGAACCCTAAATTTTACGATGTTCACATTGTTGAGTTACAACCAACACTTTTCCCCAGTTTTAAAAACAAAATAGGATGCCCTTGTGAGATCCACTTCTATTTATCTTTCTTTAGAAGTATTTCTTAAGATTTGACATTTTAATCTGCGTGGTCAAGATAGCCCATGGATACCTAAAGTCCCTGAATGATTTGTTTTGGTAAAAACTGCCAAATTTGATTGTATTTTTGTTTAACTTGGTTTAATTATATATATTTGAGCAGTCTCGAACTTGTCCTCATGTTTTCTGCTTTGGGTTTGATAAAGTCATTTATTTAAAAAAATTTCCTGTGTAAGCCTAAAGCTTATATGATACTGTATGTTAATTATACTGGAATCAAAAATAAAATAAAATAGGGGCACCTGGGTGGCTCAGTTGGTTAAGCATCTGCCTTTGGCTCAGGTCATGGCACAGGGTCCTGGGATAGAGCACCATGTTGGGCTCTTTGCTCTTTGGGGAGTCTGCTTGTCCCTCTCCTGGGTCATGATCGCTCTCTCTCTCTCTCTCTCTCTCCCTCTCTCAAATAAATAAATAAAAGTATTTAAAAACGTGAAATAAAATAACAAATTAAAAAAATGAATAAAGAAACAGAAAGCAGAATCAGACGTTTATAAAAAGAAGTATACACTTATCGTAATGAGCACTGAGTAATGAATTGTTGAATCACTATATTGCACACCTGAAACTAATATAACACTGTATGTTAACTACACTGGAATTAAAAATAAAAATAAATAAAAATTAAAAAATAAAATGAGATAAACAATTCCTCCTGTAGCGGAAGGCCAACAGAGCTATCCATTAAAGAAATGTTTTGGAGCAAAAAGGTAGGTGTGGGGAATGTGTGGTGCCATGGTTAAGAGCATAGGCTTGAAAGCCCCATGGATTAGATCTAAACTCTCTTCATGCTTTATAAACTACAGGAATTTGGACAAGCTGCATTTCTCATTTTCCTCAAATATAGAATGGAGGCAGTAATAAAACCTACTTCCCTGGATTTGGGCAGAATTAAGTGAAATGGCCCATGTAAGTATGTAGCAATGTCTCTAGTATTTGGTGTGGGTTGTTAACAACTAGGATGATGAAAAAATAATCTTTAACTGGTTTAAAAGTCTAGGAGATTTACTGACTCACATATCTGAAGTATTCAGAAGTAAATGGAAGTCAGGTATGGTTTGATCAGGGCTGTCTTCATTCTTCTGTGATCTACTTGGTTTTGACATCTTCTGTGTACCAAGGAGGTCAGACTTTGTTTCCATACTGAGTTCTTTCATGGTCATAGGATAGCTACCATAAGGAATTGAGGTCTCATACTTGCACATACACCTCCAAGAGAAGGGAGATAGAGCTTCACTTTTACAATCACTGAATAAAATTTTGGATGGACAATTCCTGTGCAAGTTCTGTAGCCAAGGGAATATCATATGCTGATTACTTTATGCCTGGGTTGGTGACCACCTGTGAACTACTGTTGTCAGACTTACCGGGATTTCCCTGAATGGTTTAAACATATCATGACTGTATTCTCCCCATAGGGCTGTGGTCACACCCATCCAAACGATAAGGCTGTGAAATAGCGAAAGAGGGGTGGAGTCCTCTTTTGGAAGGCAACCGTTATGTTTTCTACCATATTTCATAAAATTAGTTACAATTATTAATATTTGATAATTATAGACAATAATAGTAATGACAATAAGTGGTGTTTTATTTGCTCACAGGACAGATTACTAGTATGTTTATATGCTAATACATGCATGCACAAGTACTGTAAGCCATGCACGTTCCTGTATGCCAGAGGGCAATAAGGCACAATCTTTGCTGATTTTTCCTATTTGACTTCTGGATTATCTTGTATATTTTAGGTTTCTGTATTTACATAACATAGCATGATCAATGGGGATAGTTAAGTGGATTTTAGCTGGAATACTCTTCTGTGTGGGAGGCAATTGCCTCTTTCACTCCACGTCTTCTAATGTGTTTTCTTTAAGGTGTAAAAATCTGCACAGTTGTTGTGTTGGCTGTTTGCCTGTCTGTACTCAGAATCTTTTCCAGATCTTCTCTGATCTGCTCAGTGGGCAGGGGTTCCACTGCTGTAATTCACCTTGCCTGGTCTCCCTTCCCTACTGGCCACCAGTGAAGGCCAGCCACTGGACAAAGCCAGGTATTTCGCCCTTTTTCTCTATACTTCCTGTGGACTCATCAGCTACTGCTTCCTGCTATGTGGAGATTCTGGCCTTGGTTTTCCTCCCTAGACCTGCTGTAGGGAGCACCCCAGCTGTTATTGCTCTCATGCCCAGCTGGCCTCTCTCTGTTCTCCGTTTGCCCTTTCAGATCAAACAGTGCTGTGTTCCAGGTGCCTCATATTATTAACTTCTATTGAATCACGGGGGGTGCACTCTGTGTTCCTACCTTGCCCCCAACTGATACAAATCATTGAACCTCAACATCCTCAAATTCTGATCTCACTAATGACTTTTTTCCAGGAATAAGTCCTGTTGTCTATAATGCTAATGTGATTTATTTTTTCTAAAAATATAGATTTCTTGGTTAAAAAAAATGACAGGGGCTTCCTTTGAAACGTATAATTTCTATGCTGATTTAATTTCTTAACTTCAAAAAGGCTCATGTTGAGATACATTAAAACTGATTGATAAGCCCATTATTTGAAAAACACTATTTCATCATATGATCTCACTGATATGAGGAATTCTTAATCGCAGGAAACAAACTGAGTGTTGTTGGAGTGGGGGGTGGGGTGGGAGGGATGGGGTGACTGGGTGATAGACCCTGGGGAGGGTATGTGCTCTGGTAAGTGCTGTGAATTGTGCAAGACTGTTGAATCTCAGATCTGTACCTCTGAAACAAATAATGCAATATATGTTAAGAAAAAAAGAAGAAGAAGAAGAAGGTAGCGGGAGGGGAAGAATGAAGAGGGGGAAATCGGAGGGGGAGACGAACCATGAGAGACGATGGACTCTGAAAAACAAACTGAGGGTTCTTGAAAAACAAACTGAGGGTTCTAGAGGGGAGGGGAGTGGGAGGATGGGTTAGCCTGGTGGTGGGTATTGAGGAGGGCACATTCTGCATGGAGCACTGGGTGTTGTGCACAAACAATGAATCATGGAACACTACATCAAAAACTAATGATGTAATGTATGGGGATTAACATAAGAATAAAAAAATAATAATAAAATATGTGACAGAAAAAAAAAGAAAAACACTATTTCAACTCATTTTGGTCAAATTCAATTATTGGGTCATATTTGAAAGAAAACTGCAGGCATCTGTTCCATTAAAAGCTAGCTATTGAGGTGGGAAACCACATTCTTCTAATCAAAGCTAGGATAGTTTATTGAAACACATGCAAAGTGAACGAAAAGCACTTTGGTAAACCACACAAAATACAAAACTTGACAGCCATCTGGAGCATTTGGAGAATCGATCCTTTTGACAGCCGGATTGTTTTTCAGATGACTGAGATTTTGCCCATTTGTCTTAGTGATGAATTGTTGGTCACACGGAAGAGAAATTCATTGGGACCGGGTTAGGCCAAAGTAAGTAAATAAGTGAAATGATTGGAAAGATGGTGGGGGACTCAAAGGCAGAAAGTGCTCCTGGGTCTCTGGACGGGGGTGGGACTTGGAACCTGGAAGTGGTTAAGGTCCCTCAAGCACATGTCCTGCAGCCTGGCTTCTCCTGAGGGTTTGCCCCCCCCCCCCCCCCCCCCCCCCCCGGAAGGTCTGTCCCAGGAGGACAGATGGCGACTTGCCCAACCAGGGCCACAGACCCACAGTGCAAACACATACATCCAGGGAGTGTGCTCTCATGCTCCATTTCCTTCTCAGCAGGCATGGAGGGAGCAGCTAATCTGCCAGGCTGTCCACCACACTGCGTGTACACCCAGGCTTGTCTTAAGAAAATATTAGCCTTTTCTAATGATGTAAAATATTTCTATAGTATAAACTCATAAAAAGAATATTTTGAATATAATTGAGTCATTTCTCAATGACATGTAGTGATATTCACCGAATGGCAAGGTCTGTCCTGATAACAGATGACTTTAGATTGCTCTGTATGAGTGTGTGTGTGTGTGTATGTGTGTGTGTTAGATATTATACTTACATGTTACACTTTTTGATTCCTTCTTTCTTGCCAGATGTCACTTGTCATTGTTGATTGGTATTTGTTACTGCTGGATTTGTTTGGTCTTAGAAACCGAGTAACCTTTATTGTAATTGTGTATAAAATAGAGTTGATTAAAGTTAGTGAGAAGGCCTTTCTCTCCACTGAAAAAACTCAGGGACCTAAGGGCATGCACTTTGCCATCTTATACTGCTGACCACAGGTGAGAAGGGAAATCATTTGGTTAAATAAATGTGCATTATGTTTGTGGAGTCACTTCATGGAGGCCCCCAAATCATTGCATTTTAACATTGATTTCTTTAATGATGCTGCCATGGTCTCTATTTAATCAAACACATTATGTCTACAATGGGCAGGATTATGGCTCCCAAAGGTGCCCAAGATCCTAGTCCCTCATATATGTTACTTTACTTGGCAAAGAACTCTACAAAAGTGACTCAGGTGACAGATCTTGAGGCATTTTCAAGGTGGGCACAGTTGAATCACGTGAGTCCTTAAAGGCAGAGTTTCTCCGTCAAGGGTCGGTCAAGAAGATATGATGGAAGACAGGGAGGAGGGGTGAGATGTGAGAGTGAGAAGCTGTTGTTGGCTGAGGATGGAGGACAGGGGCCACGAGGCAAGGAGTGCAGGTGGCCTCTAGAACCTGAGAACAGGGGCAGCCAGCCAGGAAATGGGGACCTCAGCCCTACAACTGCAAGGGATTGAATTCTGACAACAATCTGTGTGATCAGGAAGACTGATTCTCCCCTAGAGCTTCCAGAAGGGAACACAGCTCTGATGACTCATTGATTTCAGCTCTGTGAGACTCATACCAGATTTCTGAACTACAGAATTGCAAAAAAAAAATAAATTTGTGTCCTCTCAAGTCACTACATTTGTGGCAATTCTTTAAGGCAGCAAAAGAAAACTAATACAATGGTCAACAGTCTGTTTTCTAGGAGTAAATTGGAAATTATTTCTTAAAATCATTGAGGTCCTCTTTTTCCAAACAGCATTTGATAGATTGTATTTTCCAAAAATCGATGCCCCAGGATATCCCATCTCACATGCTCTTCCAGAACTTGGCCATACTTCCACAAGAAAGGAAAATCTCTATTGCACTGAACCTGGATGGAACTTTGTGACTGCCTCCGTGAATGTGATTTGGCAGAAGTGATTCTGCATGACTTTCAAGACTAGCTTAGAAAAGTCCATGATGTCTCCAATAGTTTTTTCTTGTGACACTCAACTCTGGAATCTTTTGGCCATCATTTTAGAAGTCTGGCTACCCTGAGGCTGCCAAGTAGAAAGACTATGTGGAATGACTACATAAAGATAGACAGGGATGCCCACCAAGCCCCAGATAACCCTGTCTTTAGCTCTTTAGATTTTCCCAGTCCAGGCACCAGACATGTGAGTGAAGAGGCCTACAGTATGACCTTAGTCATTTGCTTATGGCCTTGAAAGGACCCTGAGCAACAACTTTCTAGATGAGTCCAGTAAACACCAGATTCCTGAGCAACGTAAATTATTATTTTAATCCATTCCTTTTGGGGTGGCTTGTTATGTAATAATAACTGGAAAATATATTTTGGGCTATGAATTTAAATTTAAATTTATACAGAGTTGTGTGATTTTAGGACTAGATGAAAGAAAATCCATATACCCCTCATTTAGTCCATAAGTACTCTGTATTTAAGACAACACTTTACTTGCCAAAACTCACCAATTTTGTTCTCAGTTATCTTATATGGTTTACTCCTCATTTTCTTGAAATCATAGAAGACATTTCCTGAATCTTCTCCTGTGTTCTCCTGGGCCCAACCACCTGTGGTCCCTGAAGTCTGCATGCCCCTAGAGCTGGGCATGGTTTCAGTTTTTATAGAGAGTCACGGTTTTATTTTAGGGCTCATCTCATTGATGGAAGACCATTCATGCTTTATTTTTTGCTCAATGCCTGGGAGACTTGGAATTGGCTTTCCAAATCCATTACGAGGTTCTTGAAGTGAATTAGATGAATCTGTTTTCAATTCATATTGATTAAGGAGAAACAGTGGAACAGTACTTAAAACTTAACCCAAACTAAAACTTGCTTTCTTATTCCTTTATGTACCTCATAGTACATAGCTTAGAACATATTTTCACAGTTTTGGAAAATCTCTTGCAGGTGCGTAGTACTCAGTCATTAATAACAATTGAAAACTCACTTCTGCTGTGTTATCTGAGTATATATAGTGTATGATATGGTGAGAACATTAATAATCCTTTATTTTAATTGAAGTTTATTTTGATTTTGAGAATGCTGCTGTATCCTTCTTTTTTCAATCCATAATCTTTTAAATCATACGTGAGAAGACGGGGGATTTAGAATATTTTAATATCAGTGTGAAACAGAATAATAAAAATTACACAGCTAAAAGAGATTCGAGGGAACATCCAATCCTAACGTTTTTAGATGTGGCATCATTAATCCAAAGAACTAAATTAGCTGGTCGCAGAGCCAGAATTAGACAACTCATGCATCCGCATGTGGCAGGGATGTCTTCCTGCAAGGCGGGTGAGAATTCTGGGTACACCAACGGCGCTGCTGCATTATTGGGCTGCAGAACCCAACAAGCAAAGTTCTCTTCAAGATAATTTGTGTATTGGGTTCTCAAGAGAAGCTATGACTTAATTAACTGTCTAGAAAAAACTAAACTGTTAAAATGAATCTCTGTTATTCCTATTGCTAGTGTGGCTGGATTCTATTTTTGGAATACTTTTTTTTTTTTCCACCTTTGGGTTCCCTATTGCTTTTGTTTGGTCTTTTCCATCTTTACCCCCCCCCCCACGCTTGCCATTTGGTCAGGAGTCAGGCTGCTGCTGGCTCACTGTCTCACAGAAGGATGAAGAGCAAAAAGCAGGGGAAATATGAGCCTTTTCCAGTCATTTTACTTTGCGAAGTCCAGGCTCTCCTTTGCTCTATGTTAGAGTTAAAGGGTTTCAAATTTAGGATCCATTATGACCGCACCCTCCCAAATCTCTCGTCTCCTTTGAGCAAACAATATGTTCTTTTATCAGGAAGATGTTTGCTTTCAGAAAAAGCGTCCATCTCAGACCCTATTTGCTTTTGCAAAATTAAAAAAAAAAAAAATATATATATATATGCATATATCCATAGAGGCAGACGTGTTCATCTTAGGGATTGATTAACGTTAAGAGATTGCATGTCTCTGTGTTACACTGCCATTTTACAGTGGATTCCATTTTGGGAGTTGCTTTTCACCTCTGACCATACTTGGGTGTATATTCTCTAGTTCATGTTTCATATTAATGAGTGTTTTTTATTCTTGAATCGTTGTGCTCCTGGATTGTTATAGTCATTTTGGGGCTGCTGTAACAAGTTGCCATAGATTAGACATTTATTTCTTGCAGTTCTTGAGGCGGGGGAGTCCAAGATCCAGGTGCCAGCAAATCTGGTATCTTGTGAAGGCCCACTTCCTGGATGATCTTCTTGTTGTATCCTAACGTGATCGAGTGCAGAGAGAGAGGAAGCAAGCTCTCTCCTGTCTCTTCTTAAATAATCCCATTATGAGAACCATAATGACCTAATTACCTCCCCAAAGCCCCATCTTCAAATGCTATCACATTGGAGGTTAGAGTTGCAATATATGAATTTTGGAGAGGGTGTGTGTGGGGGGGACACAAATGTTCAGTCCATAGCAAGTATCTTTTGTTTTTTTTAAGATTTATTTATTTATTTGAGTGGGGAAGATGGGAAGAAGTGGAGAATCCCCAAGCAGACTCCCTGCTGAGCATTGAGCCCCTGCGCTTGAACTCATGACCCTGAGATCATGTCCTGAGCCGAAATCAAGAGTTGGACGCTTAACTGACTGAGCCACCCAGTGCCCTGCAAGTATCTTTTTTTTTTTAAATGCTTTTAGTACTTTGAGCTATTTTTAGTACTTTGAACTATTTCAATACTTATTTTAAAGTTTTTGTCTGACATTCTATAAAATGGGTATTACCAGTAGTGAATTCCTCTTCAGATCTCCGGTTGTGTTGGTTGTCTTTCTTTGCGTTAAATTTCTTCACGTGGTTTTAGAATCTGGGTTTGGAAGCATATTTTGTATACAAATTTCTCAAATTGGTTTGGGTCTTTTTTTTCTCCCCTGTGCCCTGTCTTTTTGCCACTCACCTGTCCAGCTGGGGGTTTTGCATTCGATTCTACCAGGCCCTTTCAGGCCCCATTTCTTCCTTCCTTCCTTCCTTCCTTCCTTCCTTCCTTCCCTCCCTCCCTCCCTCCCTCCCTCCCTCCCTCCCTCCCTCCCTCCTTCCTTCCTTCCTTCCTTCCTTCGTTTCAGGGGTACAGGTCTGTAATTCATCAGTCTTACACAATTCACAGCACTCACCATAGCACATACCCTCCCCAGTGTCCATCACCCAGCCACCCCATCCCTTCTACCCCTCTCCCCTCCAGCAACCCTCAGTTTGTTTCCTGAGATTAAGAGTCTCTTATGGTTTGTCTCCCTCTCTGGTTTTGTCTTGTTTCATTTTTCCCTTCCCTCCCCTATGATCCTCTGTCTTGTTTCTCAAATTCCTCATATCGGTGAGATCATAAGATAACTGTCTTTCTCTGATTGACTTATTTCGCTTAGCATAATACCCTCTAGTTCCACCCATGTCATCGCAAATGGCAAGATTTCTTTTTTTGATGGCTGCATAATATTCCATTGTGTGTGTATATGTGTGTGTGTGTGTGTGTGTATGCATATATACACCACATGTTCTTTATCCATTCATTTGTTGATGGACATCTAGGCTCTTTCCATAGTTTGGCTATTGTGGACATTGCTGCTATAAACATTGGGGGTAGGTGCCCCTTCAGATCACTACATTTGTATCTCTGGGGTAAATACCCAGTAGTGTAATTGCTGTGTTGTAGGGTAGCTCTATTTTCAACTTTTTGAGGAACCTCCATACTGTTTTCCAGAGTGGCTGCACCAGCTTGCAATCCCACCAACAGTGTAGGAGGGTTCCCCTTTCTCTGCATCCTCGCCAACATCTGTCACATCCTGACTTGTTAATTTTAGCCATTCTGACTAGTGTGAGGTGGTATCTCATTGAGGTTTTGATTTGTATTTCCCTCATGCTGAGTGATATTGAGCACTTTTTCATGTGTCTGTTGGCCATTTGGATGTCTTCTTTGCAGATATGTCTGTTCATGTCTTCTGCTCAGGCCCCATTTCTAAATCCAGTTATTTTAATGGCCATGTGGAGTTACGGCTTCAGAAACTGTTGGAGTCATGGACAGTTCATTCTCAGAGCCAGGCAGAGGCTTTGCTCCCATGACATCCCTCCTCCTTGGCATTGCCACTTATGGGGAGCCCCGGTCCCAGCTGGTGTTCAGCCTTCTTTCCCACATGCTGTGTTATTTGTATTGTATTGGTGTCGTGACAAATTCACACAGACATAGTGGCTGAAACAAGACAAATTTATTATTTTATAGTTCTGGAGGTCACGAGTCAACATGGGTCTCACTGGGTGAAAAGCAGGGTGTTGACAAGGCTGCCTTTCTTTCTGGAGGATCCAGGGGAGAAGCTATTCTTCTGCTTTTTCAGCATCTGGAGACTTTCCTCATTCCTTGTTTGTGACCCCTCCCACAATCAAAGTCAACAGTGGCCAGGCAAGACTTTCTCATGTCCCATCACTCTGACACCTATGCTTCTGTCTGTCTGTGCCACATTTAAGGACCACCCAGATAGTTCAGAACAATCTCTGTATTTTAAGGTCATTGGATTAGCAACCTTAATTCTATCTGTATCTTTAATTCCCCTTTGCCATGTAATGTATCCATCGGTTCTAGGAATTAGGATGTGGACATCTTTGGGAGGCCATCATTCTGCCTATCACACTGGAATACAGGGATGACCTTGGGGTTCATTCACCAGCTCTGGTCTCCAACTGTGTGCCCGGATCCAGTTACCCCTCTCATAATGAACAGTGCTGGCCCCATTGACTCATCCAGCTGCTTTCCTAGAGACCAGCAAGCTGAGATCCTCAAGACTCTAGCAGTTTAGGATACTTGTTTTATTTCTCATTGAGAGAGCTATTCATTTTGTATTTTGGGTCATGCATGTCTTTGTGATTTTCTATTTTAATATTTGATCTTTGTTTCTTAAGAGTCTGGAGCAGTGAGGGTTATGAAGTATGAATATGCTTTGTCATCCTGACGTGGAAGTCCTCTAAATTCTAGTAGCCGCTGAGCCTGGAGCACTTAGCTGCATCCTGAGAAAAATTTAAAATACTTGGCAAATTGTCAAATAGGAGCAATGAATGTTGTATTAGTTTCCTAGGGCTCCCATAACAAAGTAACACAAACTATGTGTCTTAAAACAAGAGAAATGTATTATCTCACAGTTCTGAATGCCAGAGGTCTAAACTAAAGGTGCTGGCAGGGCCACGCTCCCTCTGAAGGCCCTAGGGGAGAATCCTTCCTCGCCTCTTCCAGCTTCTGATAGCTCCAGGCATTCCTTGGTTTGAGGCAGCAACCCTCCCATCTCTGTTTCTTCCATCTGTGTGTCTCCTCTGTATCCCTGATTCCAAGTCCCCGTCTCCTTTCTCTTACAAAGACACCAGTCATTGGATTTAGGACCCATCCTAATCCAGTGTGATTTTATCTTAATTTGATTATATCTGCAGAGACCCTATTTCCAAATAAGGTGACATCCCCGGACAGCAGGGGTTAGGAATTGAAAATAAATTTCGAGTAAACATAATTCAACCCACCATAGATGTATTTTTTTTAAATACTTCATGAGTATTTCTTTTGTTTGCCCATTTAAAGTTGACATTCATGGGGCACCTGGGTGGCTCACTCGGTTAAGCTACCGATTCTTGATTTCAGCTCCGATCTTGATCTCAGGTTGTGAGTTTGGGCCCCGAGTTGGGCTCCACGTTGGGTATGGAGCCTACTTTAAAAAAACAAATAAGTACATAAAAATAAAGTTGACTATAGGGATTGAGTCAGCTGTCCTTTCCTGTTTCCCTCTCCCCTGCCCAGTGTTTGCTCACGAGTCACTGTTCAATAAACACTGTTGACTGGCTATTTGCCACAACACGCTAACTTTTCCAAGATCTGCCAAAACTTGAGGGGAAGTGGAGTTAGCGGTATTTTCCAAAGCACCTGTGTTTATAGATTCACACTGCAGTAAAATACTGTCTCAAAGGGAGACTTTGTGGAATGCAGTGTGAAATAAAGGAAAAAACACAGAGCGAGAAGATACTGTGAGATGAGATCGAGTTGGCTCTGCATTTGGAGGGTGGGGTGGGAAAGACATTTCTGAGCATGTTATTAAAGGTGAAAACCAAAAAGAAACATCTCAGTAGATTTGACTGCCTTTTGATACTTCATTGTGTCAAAGAAGATTATTATTGAAGTAAAAAGTAAAGGATAAGGAAGGAAACAAAAGCAGTCAGGAGAACGGACGTCTGTTCGACTCTGAGCATTGCAATGATAAAATAAACGGGAACCTTCCCAGTAGAGAACTATCAGTATTGCTATAGCATGAAGGATGCTCATTTTCAGTTTAATAAGACATGATGCTTCAATCTGATTTGGAAAAACTAAACTAATAATGCTTTTTTGTGTGTGTGATTGTAATTTTACCTTATCTTTTAAAAGCATGACTGTTTGAAAATCAAGACTGTATTTCCAAAAATAATATATGTGTGTGTGTGTGTGTTTAAAACCACGTTGCATTGAATTTTTATTAAGGTAAGATAAAACCATAAATAAATATTCTTATGAGAGTGGAGAGATTAAATCATGTTTAAAAAGTTATTTAAGCTGACTTGATATAAATACATTTCACCATGTGGATAGAGCTTTTCTTTAAAACACAACTGCAAATTAATAATTATTTTTTTAACTCAATTTATGAGGTGTTTCATTTTGGCTTTATGTGCAAAGAAACTCACAAATCCCTATAGAAATTTCGCAGCTTCTCAGCCTCCCTTCTCTACCCATCCCTCATGCTTTTTTCTTCTTTGCCCCAAAGCCTCAGCCATCTGCTTCTCAAGGTGCTGCTGCTGCATTTGTAAAGCAGGGGTGCTTGGTGCTTGCTCTGTGGTCTCCCCCAGACAGAGCAGGTGTCAGGATTTTCTGCTTACCATCCCGTTCCATCCTTTTTACAAATTAGGGCTCAGCTGCAGTATCCACAAGGGGGAGAGGAGTCTAATAAAACCTGGGCATCCCTCATGCTGTCTGAGATGTTCATCTCCTCCTCCCCCTGATCCCCTGCACCCATTCCAGAAGCATCTCCTTTCATCCTCAAGTGGCTTCAGTTCTTTGGTGTTGGTCAAACAGGCCAGGTCCCGGATGTGAGCACAGGACCACCATCTCTGGGCCAGGTCTCTGTACTCCACAGGGCTATGAGGACACCCTGGGGAGGACCAGCCTCTGTCTTACTCATGAGCAGTTTCCCAGATACCAGAGGTGGGGTGGGGATAGAGGTAATCACAGAGGTCATGAAGCCACTAGTTGTATACAAGTTTTATACATCCTAAAACTCTATGGCACACAGAAACAGTATCAAAGTGTTACTATTACTTAATATCCACTGGTTAATGGCTACTTTGTTTTTACCCCTAATGTGTCATTTTTATCAAAGGAAAGAATCCAGAATCTTGGGTTTCAAACAGAAATCAGGACAGATTGTGGGGTACCCACTGGTCCAAAAAATGGAAGAGGTCATTTGCATTTTGAAGCAGGGGCCAGGGAAAACTTCCAGAGATGCTCTCTTTCCAACTATACCCTGCCACTTCTCCAGATGATCCCTGCACAGAGTTTGCAGTGTATTTCAGATGTGTCTGTGTGAAAGAAGTGACTGATGGGTGCAGTGAACATGGAGGTGTCCTTGTTTTAACACCCAGCGATCTGGGTTCCGTAAGTCTGGAGTACAATCAGGAATTTGTATTTTTTTTTTTTTTTAAAGAATGTGTCCTGTGAACCATCTCATGAGCAAGGTGTGATTTTCACTTTTCAGATAAGGAAACTGAGACTTAGGGAGATTTATTTACTTGCCTAACGTCACCTAAACATCAAGAGGTAGAACCAAGATTTCCCTCCCGTTCTGATGCCAAGACTTGTGTTGTTAACATTGCCGTGAAACTACCACAGTGCACACATACAGGTTCCCTGTTGTTAGTTCAGAAGGCAAATATGGTATAACAAAGGATGGTTCTTGCTGAGCCTTGAGCCTGTGCACACACACTTGATCCTGGCATGACCCTGAGCGTGGAAGGTATGAGAGACTGAAGCGGCCAGTGCTCGGGCATCAGCAGGAGGAAGGAGAGCCGCTGCCTCTCTGGAAAGCTGAGCAGAATGAGCAGAAAAAAAGAGGTTGATGGTGAACATGGAACTCTCAGTAGTCTGGACTCAATTATACTATTTGGATGCAATCTAACAAATTTGACAGGCCAACACAGTTCCTAAAAATCAGAAATAGCATTGTGGTTCAACGACTGGTCCACACATGCTCCACGGTAACCCACCCACCCTGAGCTGCCAAGCCCTGGGTTTGTTTCCTTCGACTCTTCCCTATGAAATGTGTGAGGTTGATCTTGGCAGTCCAACCCTTTCCTGGCCTGTGGCCAAGAAGATAGTCTACACAAGGTCTGGTCTGCCTTGTAATACCTATATAAGAAGATACTCCTCGTGTTTTATTTATTTATTTTTAAAGATTTTATTTATTTATTGAGAGAGAGAGAGCATGAGCAGAGGGAGGAGCAGAGGAAGAGGAAGAAGCAGGCTCCCCGCCGAGCAGGGAGCCCGACACAGGGCTCGATCCCAGCACCCTGAGATCATGACCTGAGCCGAAGGTAGATGCTTAACTGACTGAGCCACCCAGGCGCCCACTTCTCGTGTTTTAAATTGGAGCACATTTTAAAATGTGGCTGTGCTAATTTGTCTGATGAATCACTGAATCTCTGGGAGGTGGGATGGAGCCTGAAGGCTTCTGGCTAGAACTACCCAGTGCTCCTGATATCCCCTCAGTTGTATGAATCATGACCCAGCTGACAATGTGAGACCATCTAGCCCCGTGGAAATAAGGATGCTTTGAGGTTCATGAAAATTTTAGTGAATCTAGTTCAGCTTTTGAAGCCTCAACTTGTGGCACTGATTCAAGAAATTATTTCTGACAGGTATTAAATACTGCTCTGGCTGAGTAACTCAAATATATGTAGATTATTATTTTTACCTTTTCTTGGTAGCAAAAGTTGGAAGTAACAAGGAACCTTCCAGGGCATAGAAAAATGGCAAAAGCCAGAGACGATTTGTTCTGGGGAAAGGCACTGAGCTGAAAAATGGGAGCTTGTTTTTGAAGGTAGTGAGCAGGAACAAGAAGAAGACTCTACATGAAGGGAGTTTGAGATACGTGTTGGAATATAGAGCTTGTGACGGTGGATGGCCTGGATGGCGAACGGACACAAGGGCCTGGTAGAGATGGGGGCCCCGGGTGAAGAAGCGTGTTCCCCACATTGACAAATGGCCCTTGTCTTCCAAATGAGGATGTTGTGTTGTCCTCGTTCTATGAAACCCACAGAAACACAGTTGTTCAGGATGGACAACAATGACAAAATAGTACAGTAATCCTTCTCTGGTTTCTCTCTGTGAGAGCCTTTGGGGACAGATGAACCAGGCCTGCTCTATCTGACACCGTGCGAGCTGTCCCACAGTAACCAGAGACTGTGGGCTTCTGTCAAGGGCTTCCTTGTGACCTGTGGTGGTTTTACGAGCTCACCTCCTTTCTTCTCAAAGGCAGTGTCTGTTGCCCTGTGATCAGTCTGAGGGCACAGAAGAGAACTAGAGTATTTCTTTAGAGCTTTAAATCTTTACCTTTCAACTTTATTTGGGACTGAAGCTAAAGGAAAAAAAAAATTAGATTTTTTTAAATACCCTAAATATCAGTAATTGTGCTCTGCAGCTGCTCCACCAAAATATATATATATATATATATTAGAGGAAAATTCACAGCTTAATTGAAATAGGAACTTCAATTAGAATACTTGGTATTTGGAAAAAACTGAGTTGATGTATTTATATGAAGGGCAGGATTTAATATGCACCTTTAATTAATGGATGAAGATGATCCATAGGGATGATTAATGAGCACGATGAGAGATAAGGGAGGTGTGGTGGTTTGAAAGTGATGATGCTAGATCACATATAAAAATGGAAAGGCAGTGAAACATGAGAGTGAGTTTTAATTTGGAATCAAAATGCTGGGGGCACCTGGGTGGCTCAGTCGGTTAAGCGTCGTACTCTTGATTTCGGTTTAGGTCATGATCTTAGGTCATGAGATCCAAGGCCCAGGATGGGCTCTCCCTGCTGGTCATGGAACCTGCTTAAGATTCTCTCTCTCCTTCTCCCTCTGCCCTTACCCCCCACCCCTCCCTTGCATGCTCTCTCTCAAGAAAAAAAAATGCCTATGTTTATGTCCAAGTTTTGCTGTGGCTGGCTACTAAAGTTAATGAATTTGAGCCTCAGTGGTTTTTAACCCATCCAAAGAGAATAATAACCCTAGTCTTGCTAATATCAGGCTAGGTCCAGGGACATAATGCTGAGGAAAAGTACACACAATCCTTGCCATCAGGGAGTTTACAGTGTAATGGGGGGATGGAGAGAAATACAATAACCAAATAATTTAATGAATGCCTATAAAATTATAGCTAACAGTTGTATAATCACAATCCACGTTTGGAATTCTGAAAATCGGGAAATTAAATACTATTTTATTTTATTTTTTTTTTTAAAGATTTTATTTATTTATTTGACAGAGAGAGACACAGCGAAAGAGGGAACACAAGCAGGGGGAATGGAAGAGGGAGAAGCAGGCTTCCCGCAGAGCAGAGAGCCCGATGTGGGGCTCAATCCCAGGACCCTGGGATCATGACCTGAGCCGAAGGCAGACGCTCAATGACTGAGCCACCCCCCAGGCGCCCCTTAAATACTATTTTTTTTTTTTATTTTTAAATATTTTATTTATTTATTTGAGACAGAGAGAATGAGAGAGAGAGAGCACATGAGGCGGGGAGGGTCAGAGGGAGAAGCAGGCTCCCTGCCGAGCAGGGAGCCTGATGCGGGACTCGATCCCGGGACTCCAGGATCATGACCTGAGCCGAAGGCAGTCGCTTAACCGACTGAGCCACCCAGGCGCCCCTTAAATACTATTTTAAACCTGTGTTTGGAAAGCAGCATTATTTCTTTAGAGGTGTGCTTTATTTAGAGGACCTCTAAAGAATATACTTAAAATTGATATGAGAAATGGTTTAAAACTGTAGAGACAGTCTTGCCTTCGCTTCTGGATTTTTCCTCCCTGCTTCAGGTTAGTATGTCAAGTCAGTGGGTAGGTAAAAATTTGTATTGAAGATACTCAGAGCCCACAGTCCAGACAGCCTGTCTTGTGCTCAGCTAGCAACCATCAGTCTACCATTTCCTATTGTGTGAGTTTTAAAGTAAAAAGACACAGTGGTGGACCAGAAGGGCAGGTGGGATTGTCCCGTGAGCCTGGCATTTGAGGACTGCCCCTTTGATGATTGTTACCAGGCACAGAGGAGGTGGCCAGCCTCCCTTTGTGGTAGGTGCTGAATGTTCTCGAGATAACACCTCAGGGCCAGGGCGGGAGTCAAGACTAAGGCAAGTGTTGCTATGGAGGTCTTTTTTCAAATGAGCAAAACGTTTAACAGAGGAATTGAAAACACGCAGAACAAAGAACCCTAAATGAAAGGTCTGTTTATGTTTTGGTGATTTACTTGGCCTAGTTTCCCCTCCCGTTAATGCTGCTTTAGTGCTTTGGAGATCATACGTCAGGTGGATTATCAGGCATAGTTTCACCTTTATTCTATAACTCATTACTTTCCTCATTATTGGAGGACTCTTTCCCTTTCATCATCATCACCAAGATACCAAAATGTGTTTGATTTAGTGACTTTATTATGATAGTCTATCAACAGTTCTTTCCCTTCAAGCCTGTGATTAGCTGGCATCACGTCATGGGGCATGCCACAGCGCATGCAAGGGTCCAGCCACATGCATTTCCCTGTGACTTTCCCTCGCTAGGCAGGACATTGCCATTGATCAAAAATTGGCTAAATATATTCATATTATTGCTGGCAAATAATTACCCTTCCACACTTTGTAAGAGTCTCATACCATTTCTTGCAAACACAAAGAGATGACTAGTTTGGCCACATTACCAACTTTCAGAGCATGGAAATAAACATTTTTTGAAATGTGATTGCAAGAAATAAAATTCTAAGGAGCACCCTTATCTGAAAGGGACCAACTGCAAAATCATGGCAAGCCACATTTGTAGGGAAAAAATTCAGTATATCACTGAAGAAAGTTTGTAAGAATTCTAAGACATGCCAAGGACTGTCTTCTCACAGTTTTTCCTGCTTTCGTTTAAAAGTATTCTTCATGGTTTATTCCAGAAAGGGACTGTTTTTCAGCAGTCCACGTAACCTGCAAGGTCATACATTTTACCTGTATTTGTTTAAAGTGTCTGTGGTGCAAAAAATAGGCAGGGACAGCAGGATGTTCTGGTTATAATGTAACTGGTTCACCTTTAAAAGTCTTTATACCCTTTCTTTAAAGAGGGAAGAGAATGTCTCAGCAGTTTGTAGGAAATCGCACTGCTCAGTTCGTCAGAGAGTGCTGGGTGTTTTTCAGCAAGGACCAGGATGTCACAGTCATTCTTGGTCTTCTCTTTCCTCACCTTTGGCACCTAACAGATCAGAAGCTTCCCAGGGAAATTGAGCCTCCTGGGAATCAGTGCATGGAGATCTCCAGAAAGTTTCTATGGGAAAGAAACATCAGTAAGGACTTTGGAATCACACCATTTGAATATATTCAAGGTGAAGCTTCTCTTTTCTTTTTCCCTGGATATAGAAAAGGAAGAGAAAGAATATCTGCCTTTGTCTCTGCTTCATGACTTTCCGTACAATGACTAAAGTTCTAGTGTTTATTAGTGCTTATTATTATGAAAACGTCTGCTCCAGAACTAAGCCCACAGATAAAACGTGGCCCTTTTGAAAAGATACAACAATAAAACTTACAAAAGAAAACCCAGGAAAATATTTTCGTGACCTTGGGATAAGCAAAAATCTTCTATAATAGGGCACAAAAGCACTAGCTTTAAAGGAAAAAGTTGATCAACTGAACTACATTAAGAATTTCCATTCATCAGAAAACATCCTCGAGAAAGTAAAAAAGGCAAGCTACAAAGTAGGAGAAGACATCTGCAATATAATTTTCAAACTCTATGAAGAATTCCTTCAAAGCAGCAATAAAAAGGAGAATCCTTTAAAAATGTGCAAGAACTCTAAGTGAGCACTTTATAAAATAAGCTATTCCAATGGCCAATAAACACATGAAAATGGGTTCAATATTTTCTATTCACTGAGGAGACGACAAATAAATGGATAGATAGATAACATGAACCTAAAATCAAAAACATGATGAATAACAAGTGTTGGCAGGGTGTGGAGGAAAAAGGAATCCTCATGCACTGTTGGTGGGGATGCAAACTGGGGTAGCCACTCTGGAAAACAGTATGGAGGGTCCTCAAAAACTTAAAAATAGAGTTACTGTATGATCCAGTAATTCCACTACTAGGTATTTACCCAAGAGTGTGAAAACATTAATTTGAAAAGATATATGTACCCCTATGTTTATTGTAACATTATTTATAATGGCCAAATTATGGAAGCAACCCAAGTATCCACTGACTGATGAATGGATAAAGAAGATGTGATGTATATATAAATATATATAAGCAATGGAGTATTATTCAGCCATAAAAAGAATGAAATCTTGCCATTTGCAACAACATGGGTGGAGCTAAAGGGTATAATGTTAAGTGAAAAAAGTCGACCAGAGAAAGACAGATACCATACGATTTCACTCATATGTGGAATTTAAGAAAGAAAACAAATGAACAAAGAAAAAAAGAGATAAACCAAGAAACACTCTTAACTCTGAGAGGTAAGAGAGAACACACTGATGGTTACCAGAGGGGAGGTGGGTGGGGGGATGGGTGAAACAGGTGAAGGGGATTAAGAGTACATTATCGTGATGAGCATGGGGCAATGTATAGAATTGTTGAATCACTATATTATATACCTGAAACTAGTATAACACTGAATGACAATTACACTGGAATTTTAAAAAATTACCAGAGGAGAAAAATAACATGATAGCATTGAATGCACACCCGAATGGCTAAAATGAAAAAGACTGAAAATTTTCAGGTGTTGGGGAGGAAATGGAGCGACTGGAATTCTCATACACCTCTCAGGTGAGGCTGGTACAATCTCTCTGGAAAACTGGCAATATCGATTAAAGAGAAATATTTGAGTAATGGCCTAGCACTTCCACCCCAGAAGTATATGCATATCTTCACCAAAAAACACGAAGAATATTTGTAGAAATATTATTTGTGATAGCCCCAAATTGAAAACAACTTGAACGTCTATCCATAGTATAACAGAAAAGTGGCGGAATATTTATTCAATGGGATACTCCACAAAAATGAAAAAGAACAGACTATTTCTACAACACAACATGACCTGATTTCATATACATTGTGGTGAGTGAGAGAAGTTAGATAAAAAAGGAATACATAACTGTGCAGTTCTATTTATAGGCAGTCCCAAATCAGGCAAACCTAATCTGTTATGTGAGAGTTCAGAATAGTGAGTAGTTTTGGTAAAGTAGTGACTAGAAGGGTCTAAGGGGGGGTTGAGGTTATGAAAACCTGTTTTTGAGTCTAAGAAGTTAAGAGGGGAGAAAAAGAAATCTCAAAGACAAAAATCATGACAGGTTGTTTTGTTTTTAGAGAAAGAGAGTACACACAAAGCCGAGGGTGGGGTGGGGGTGAGAGCAGAGGGAGAGGAAACAGAGAATCTCAAACAGGCTGTGCATTCAGCATGGAGCCTGATGCAGAACTCGATCTCATGACCCTGAGATCATGACCTGAAACGAAACCAAGAGCTGGACACTTGGTTTGAGCCACCCAGGTGCCCCAATCATGACAGTTCTTGAAACCTGTGTAGACATAGTAGAGGAAAAAAATGTCAACTAATATATGTATGTTTTTGAAAAGCTAATTAAGTGAAGACATTTTTTTCATGTGAACAGAGGGTAGGTTTGGTTATAAAAGAAACATTTCTTGATAGATTTACCTTCATTTTCCCTGGAATCTATTGAAGTGGTAACCCATGATCAACATCTAAGCTTAAAGCAAGGTATTCTGAATCTCTAGATTCCATACTTTGGTCTCTCTTCTTGTTCCTGACTATTAGCCCATTAGGTTTTTTGATTCCCCAAATTTAGATTTGTCAGAATTTCTTCTAATGCTTCAAGCCATTGTTTTTGTTCTGTACCAAGAGCCATTTTAATGCCAGCATACCATGGGACAGATCTCTGGATCTGTTTCTAGACAGAGTGGTGAGGATGTAGGGATTGCTTGTCTATGGTGGGGCAGAGGGAAGAGACTGGTAATATGATTCCTGGATTTCTGGGTTGGCCATTCAGATAGGTGGAGGTGTATACATCAAGGGAGAATGGAGAAGAGGAGAGAAGCCTTGTGAGCTCCAGAGTGGGATTAGATGTACTAGATGCCCATTTCCAAGGGAGTTAAACATAGGGTTTGCAATCTCTAAAGAGTAAGCTGGGTTTGTGTTGCAGAATATGGAGTAATCGGTAGATAATAAGTATTAGTACTGCTAATGTGACAAGATAATTTATAGTTGAGGTCACGAAATTTTATTTTTCAAAATATTTTCTGTGGCACTGGATCAACTGCAAGTTAGCAGGTTGCCTCCTAACTTGGCCTCCAAGCTTCATAAACTTTAGATGAAAAACTTTGAATTTTCAGTTACTGTGAGTGTAGGTGATTTGTTTTAGAAATGTCTTAATTTTTTTTTTTTTAAGATTTTATTTATTTATTTGTCAGAGAGAGAGCGAGAGAGAAAGCACAACCAGGGGGAGCAGCAGGTAGAGGGAGAAGCAGACCTCCTGCCGAGCAGGGAGCCTGATGTGGGACTTGATCCCAGGACCCTGAGATCATGACCTGACCTGAAGGCAGATGCTTAACCCACTGAGCCACCCAGGCATCTCTGTTTTAGAAATGTCTTAAATAATATCTCTTTGTTTTATAAAATACAAAGGAACCAGTAATTTGCCAGACTTATGGTCGGCTTCATTAGACAGAGTGAAGAAACCAGCCTTAATTATTTATGCGATTTTTTTTTTTTTTTGGTTAAAATTGTTGTCTTTTAACGATACTCAAGAATATGTGAGAATTGGAAAGATAGATTAAATATGTATTAACGTCATTGCTCAAAAATGAGTGGGGATATATTGCATTGTAGGTATTTGAGTACATTTCAAGGATATTTTGAATTTACTCGTAGGAAAATAAAGGCAAAAATTAAAATTAGGATTTGTAAACTCAAAGAAGATGAGTTTACATGAAAGTTTGCATGAAATCCCTTAACGCAAAGATGAACATTTAAATTCAGCAGTAATTCAGTGATGCCAGTGCATTCACCACAAATTGACTTTCTGTTAATAGTTTCAGATGAGAAGCAGTGTTAGCTGACCTTGCTTCTCTTTTGCGAACCTTGCCCTGTACTCATGGATTCTCTGATTTATTAGTTAACAGATCATTCTTCATGCTACTATGGCTTAGACAAATACCAACTGATACACTTAAAAGAAAAAGTTTAAATCAAGCCATAGAAGAGCAACTGTAAGCACTGAAAAGTCCAGAATTTCAAGTTTTAGAAGCTACATTTTTACAGGTACCCTGCCAAGGGCCATTGGTAATATTTTTATTGATTTATGTCGCTATTAAATGTTAGGCCTTCATTTGTATTGCATGGAGATGCAGAATATTTTGATCACAGTATTACACAAGCGTCCTGTATTTCTGGTCACAACTGTATCTAATGGTAGGGTCTCATTCAGATTTTGCTTTTTGAAGAGCTTTTCTCAGATGTTCCTTCTCTATGCTGTAGATCAGCAATTCATACAAAAATCATTCCCAAACTGTTTTTGTTTTATAATTCTATAGCCCTAGAATACTTTTGTATTCAGGACAAAACAATAGCAATTATAATGAAAAAAAGAAAATCTTGATCCGCAATCAGAAAGATTGTTAATTTTCTTCCTAAGTGACCCTTTGATTTGAACAGCAATTGAAAACTCAAGTCTTGGGGAAAAAATGCACCAAATGGCTTTGGGTCTTTAAAAAGAAAACTATTTTGAAAAGAACAAACTATGATTGATTGCGCATTGATATAAACATGCACATGGGGCTATTTCTGCAGTCCAGAGATGGAAAAGTTCCTGTAGGAATCACAGAAAAATAGATGCTTTTAAAGGGAGCCTAAGGCAGTAGAAGCAAGAGGATTGACGATTGGGGAAACAGCCTGATTGCATTATTTGAATGTTATTAGAGTGTGTGTCTGGGATGCCCTTTTGAGTAGTTTATTTTAAAGAAGTGTAGCTTGTGGGATGCGAAATAAAATCAGCAGGAGCCAATAGCGTGGCTCTGGCCTGGACCTCACAGAGCACAGTGGGGGCTCAGGATGCATGCGCGCCCTCCGGGAGTCCTGAACCAGAGTTAGAAGTCAATGAGACCGACCTGAGTGGAGAGATAGATTCGAGCGCCACTCTGTCACTGAAGAGCTGGAGAACTGGGGCACGTTACTTCACCTCTCTGGGTCTTAGTTCCATCAGCTTAAAAGTAAGAGGAGTTGACACCATGCGGTCTCTACGGCAGCTTCTAATTCCGACACGACATCCTGGGACTAGATGTGGGCTGATATTTACCTGTGAGGAAAGGCTTCACCAAACAAGGTGTTGAAACAAAATTGTGGGAAGGTAGGACATTGAGTAAAACAAAACAAAACAAAAATCTCTGAGTGCTCTTAAACCACAGTCAGGGCCATCTGCAAATGCTGTGCATTGGTTTATTCACCAACAGATAGTTATTGTGCTGTCCACATGCCCAGACCCATACCAGGTCCTGGAGCTAGCAGGGGAAGGCTTCTGCACAGGTGATCAGGTGGCTACACTGTGGACATGTTATGAAATGGTAAGTCCAAGGTGCTGTCGGAGTTTGGGAGGGCCACCTGGGCTAAGAGTAAGAGTGGGTGTGATAGCGTGTAGAAAGGGGATGTCTGTGTGAAGACCTGGGGAGGAAGGATACCATGACGAGCTGGAGTTTAGGAGTAGTGAGAAATGAGAGCAGAAAGGGAAACACAGGCAGATCTCCTAAGACCTGGGTGTTTGTTCCTGGGCAAGGGGATGGGAGGTGTGTGGGGCAGGGGCCTTACCCCATGCCTGCATCTTGCTCCTGGACCCTGGGGCTCTCAGCACCTCTCTAGCTTCATTCTTGTTCTTTCCTGTGGGAAGGGGGGCATCCCCTTCCTGCCCTGGAGGGGTTCAGGTGAGGGTGGGCAGCTGGTACCAGTCAGGGAGTAGGTAGGGGTGGAGTCCAGCCACCTTGTATGCCTTCTGTGGCCTTAAACAGAAGCCTCCTGGTGTGCAGCCCTCTGGGGATCCCAACCTCAGTTCTGCCTGAAGTGAGGACCATACCTGGGGCCCAGGATAGGGGACAGGTAGATAGAGAGTATTCCAGGAGCCTGGAGCCCTCTATCTTGTTTTATTTTTAAAAGGAACATGTGGAAAATTGTCTGAAATAGGTGTAAAAGAGAATGTACTAAGGGGGGAGCCAGAAAGGTAATTGGAGCTGTTTTGGGTTCAGTTGTGTCCCCCCTCAATCTAGATGTTGAAGTCCTAGCCGCCAGTACCTCAGTATGTGATCTTGTTTGGAAATAGGGTCATTGAGGATGTAACTACTTAAGATGTGATACTGGAATAAGGTGGGCACCCACTCCCATATGATTGGTGTCCTTATAAAAAGGGGAAGTTGGACACAGACACATACACCTAGGGAGAATGTCGTGTGAGGTTAGGGTGATGCTTCCACAAGATAAGAAATGCCAAAGATTGCTGGTAAACCAAAGAGCTGGCGGAGAGGCATGGAACAGCTTCTTCTTCCCAGCCCTGAGGAGGAACCAATCCGCTGACACCTTGATCTTTGGCTTCCAGCCTCCAGACCTGAGCCAATATTATTTCTGTTGTTTAAGCCACCCAGTTAGTGGTACTTTGTATGGCGGCCCTAGCAAACTAATATTGGGACAATTAAAATAATTCAGAGGTTTACTGTTTTATGGGGTTATTTCTTGTCAAATTGCTTAAATTTACAATAAAAATAAAAATATATGGCTCTGATGAGGGCACTGAGGGCTAGGCACTGGCTGCCTAGCATGAATAAGAATATAAAATGGGGGTATCAACTTAAATCCTGGGACTACTACCTATATTGATAGGATTGACCTGCCCACAAATGTCGAATGTGAAATAAATGTCAGTGTGTTTTTTTGAGCTTGAAAATAGTGATATCAGGGCTATTTCTTTTGCACAATTTAGAGTTATTATTAAATAGATATAGACATACCTGTTTATCCTTAGAGGAAATTACACAGAAGTATTGAAGAAATGTTAATACTGACAAGTGACTTTTTTGATATTTTATTAAATCTTTGGGAATTAGACATAATGATCTTAAAATCAGCAGAATGGAAATTAAGTTTCTGAATTTATTTCAGACTCATTAATGACCTAAGAGCACCCACTAAATTAATATGTTATATTCAGTTTCTCCAGATGCAAGCTAGAGATTAAAAATTACCTGTTTTTTTTTCTTCTTTGATTTTGTCAAGAAGATTAAGGATGACATTGTTCTCAAAATACAAAATGACATTATTTTGTGTAGACAGCACAATTCAGAAACAACATATAGATGTATGGTGGTACATGCCCAAAGGAGCAAAATGTATCTGTGTAACTATGTGATAAATATTATGATTGTTCATATACCTAGGGAAGTGAACATAATTAATGCACTAGATTTCATTATATTACAAAATAAGCCCCAGTGTATTTGCTGTGTATTTAAGGTGATACGTATGATAATGACTTGTTTCAAATAAGTTGGAATAGTTTACCCTTGAAATCATGAATGTAGAGGTAAATTCCCTTATAAATATTTTCTAATCAAATTCATGAGGGCATAATTTACTTATACAAAAAAATACACCAAAAATGTACAATATGCAGAGTTTTGACGAATGATATACCTATATAACCACCACCATAATCAAGATATAGAACATTTCTATCACCCCCTAAAATTCTTTTTCTCCCCTTACAACCTCCAGCCCCAGGCAATCCCTGAGCTGCTTTCTGACTATAGACTGCTTTTGCTTGTTTTAGAACTTCATTTAAATGATGTTTTGGGGATTCATCCATTTTGTGGTATATATTAGGAGTTCATTTTACTGCTAAGCAGTATTCCCTTGTATGGATATGCCACATTTATCAATTCACCTGTTGATAGATATCTGGGTTGTTTCCACTTGTTTCACTTTTGTATATAAATGATAGAAACATTATTATATGAGCATTTTAATGGACATTTGTGTTCCTTTCTCTTTAATAAATACCTAGGAGTAGAATTTCTTCACTATACTATTTTAAAGCCTATTTTCCTACCTGGTTAAATTCAAATAAATCTGAAAATTATTGATGACATGCTACCTGGCAGTATATTAATATATATTTATTTGTATATTTACTTGTGCCAACTTCATTCCAAAAACATTCTCATTCAGACTACCAGTGTTTTGTAAAAATCTGGAATTTAAAAAAGTAATACAATTTGAACCAAAGGAAAGAAGGGTAGAAGGATATTTTGTGCATTTGTGTACGTTTTAGAGAAAATATGTAACTCTTATTGGATCCAAAAAAGGGGGGGCAGGGAGGGGTGAGGACTCAAAATAAGATAAAAGTGCTGCTTTAGATTCTCTAATTTTTATTCCTGGATTTTTAATATTTGGGTATATTTTCTGAAGTGTGGCCTTTCCCCATATGTTGCATTTTAAAATCTCTTCTTATGGAATGAATCACTGGTCTAACCACACTTTGGTTTCATTGTGCTTTTTTTTCCCTACATTCTCACCAACACTTGGATTGTCAGCTTGTCAATTTCAGCCATTTTTAAAAGCTGTTAATAATATCTCATTGTGTTTTTAATTTACATTTCCCTCATTAATGACTAATGAAGCTGTCCATCTTTTTATGTGCTTATTGACCATTCTTACATCTCCTTTGCTAAAGTATTCTGTTTTGTGACAATTTTATTTTTTGTCTTTTTAAAATTTACTTGAGAGTTCTTTATATGTTCTGGACATAGTAACTTTGCTAGCTAGATGTATTGCAAATATTTCTGCCCATTCTATGTCTTGTCTTTTTATTTTCTGTACAATGTCTTATGAAGAGTAAAGGTTTTTAAATTTGTTAAAATCCAATTGGTCACTTTTTTTTTCTTTTTTTGGTTTTTTTTGTGTGTTTACTTTTGCTCTGTCCTAAGAAATCTTTGCCTATTTTAAGGTCACAAAGATCTCCTGTATTTTCTTCTTTAAATGTTACAGTGTTTGCTTTTATAAGGTTAACCTTAAAAATAAAACTGCTAGTTGTTTTATCAGCAAATATGGGTTTATTCTGGAATAAAAGAAAATCGCAATCCAGAACAAGCAAGCTGTAGCAAAACCATAGGTAAATCCACAGCACAAAGAAGAGGATCACTCTTTTATAGAGGAAGGGGGAGGGGGGATTGGGAAGGCCATTGGAGTAAACTGGGAGTTTGAAGCATGGTAGCTTTTCATTGGCTGAGTTGTGACTGTCTCTCATTGCCTGGGCTGTTGCCAGGGGAGTACGAAAACCCTTCTTCCTCCTAATGGGGTAGCAAAGGAGTATCTGTGGGCAAGGTCTGTCTCTTCCTGTTGAATTTGCAATCACTGATAAGTGATAGGGCAGAAGAGCTCCCCCTGCCAAACTCCCAACTCCATTTTAGTGAGGTTTTCCTTTATTATTATTCACCACATTTCAGGCTATGATTCATTCTGAGTTAATTTTTGTCAATTTGATTTGGTACCACTTTCTTTTCTATTTTAGAAAGAGAAAATGCAATCGGGGGTTGAAGGGGTGGGAGGGAGGGGTCGAGGGAGAGAGAATCTCCAACAGACTCCCTGCTGAGTGTGGAGCCCAGCGTGGGCTCCCTCTCACCACCCTGAGATCATGATCTGAGCCGAAATCAAAAGTAGGTCACTTAACCAACTGAGCCATCCTGTTACCACTTTCTTAAAATAGACTTTTCTATCACAGTTGAATTAAATCTAACCTGTATAGTAGTTTTATTATTGTGGACAGTAATTTTCATTAAAACAAGATTGTATTGAAAATTCTTAAGTAGAAACTCCCTAAGAACATCCAAAAAGTGGTCTTTCAGCTTCATCTTGAATATCTCCAGTGATGTAAGACTCACCCCTGTTAGAAAGCCCATTCCATTTTGTAAGAGTCTCACAGAAGAACATAAGCACCCGTTAGATTCTTAGGGAGCCATGTGAAGCCTGAGAGTCTCAGACTTGACACACAGAAGGAAAAGAAAGCACATTTCTTGACAATAACTTCCATTCAACCTTCTGCATTAGATGATGCAAATCACATTGTTTTAATAGGGCTTTTGGCTCTGGTTATTCTCAGCCAGGACCCTGACATCCACCACAGAAGCCAAACACCACTGGGAGGAGAAGGTACACAGCATAAGTCTTACAGTTGACTTCAAATGAAGCTGCAGAGAGAGCTATGTGCAGGGGGAGACTAACCCTGCACTTGACACTGGTACTAAACTTCATGTCTTTTCTCTTAAAAATCATCCCCAGTTTCATCTTCACTATATCACATGTTATTTCCTTGTTGCTCAAATACTACTGCTCTGTACTCAGTTGAAAGGAACAGGAAGACTCCATGCCAAGACATGATAATATGAAAACAGGTGACTCAGTTACTGCATAGACCCTCAAGTCATGGCTCTGTCCAGGAGGGGCCTGGGCTGGCCATTAGTGTCTTGGAATATGATTTGCCATAATTAACCATAATTAACCAAAATTAACCAAAAACGTGCAACACATGTTAAATGTATTTTCAGCTGCATTGAAAAATACTTACATTTTTAAGAATCAAATTTTATTAAAAAAACAGAAAAGATTCCAGTTAGCTAAAAATGAAGATGGGGTGAAGATGGGGTGGGGGTGGTATATGTGTTGGATGCATGTGTTTACTTTTTAATTTTTTTCTGTCATTTTACTTTTGGGACAATGTGGGCCTAAGAATAAAGAATATCTACATGTCAGTGGGAGTGTTCTTCTTTCAGTGGTTACAAAGATCCAGAAATGCAGCGGGAGAGCTCAGTAGGAATGTGATGTCATGTAATAGATTTCCATATATAGGCGACTAGTTATTTTAATCATCAGATGATTTGGCTTTTCCCTAATATACAGCTGGTTTCCAGAGTCACAGTGCTTTTCTTTGATGAAGGTCTCAGGAGATTTAGTGCAACTACCCTTTGCCATTCAGCAGATCTGCTGGGATATGTATGTTGATGCACAGACAGGATTTATGAAGAAACAGTTCATTTACTTCATTTGACCATGTGGTAGGCAAAACAATGCCCCCCCACCCCAAGAATACCATGTACTTATCCCTGGAACCTGTGAATATGTTACAAGGCAAAAAGGATTTGGAAGATTTGAAAGATTAAGGATCTTGAGATGAGGAAATTATCATAGATTCCCCAAAGTAATCACAAGGGTCCTTCGAACCTTTTCCAGCTGCGATCACAAGAATATGTGACCACAAGAAAAAGACACCAAGATATGTAACATTGCTGGCTTTGAAAATGAAGAAGGAGGTTTCTAGAAGCTGGAAAAGGCAAGGGAATAGTTCTCTAGAACCTCGAGAAAGGAAATGCAGCCCTGCCAATATGTTGATTTTAGTCCGTGAGACCTGTGTTGGCCTTGTGTCCTACGGAACTTGAAGATAGTACATTTCTGTTGCTTTAATTTGTTATTGCAGCATCAGAAGACTAATGCAGTCTGTGTCCCTCAGGTGTGGAGAATGGAACCACAAAACCACAATTAATTATTGTTAGAGTCCAAAGTGATACCTGTGTCCGTATCTGTATCTTTGTCTATATATATATAAACATATATATATACACAGTGTGTATATATATATGTTTATATATTACATATAATTTCTAATTGTTAAAATTAAAAATTTCTGCTGAGTTGCTGTCTCAGTAGAGGGAACTCATAGAGTCAATAATATATATAAGCAGTAAAATTGGGGTAATTCCCTCGTCTTTGAATAGCAGCTAATGAAAAAAATGGCATTTCTGAACATTTATCAGTATCTTGTTAGTTATACATTACACCCACCCCTTTATTATAAGTGCCTTTGAAAGATTAAAACTTTCTGAATGCTATTGATTATGATTCAGGAAATACAGATTTTCTTCTTTCCTTTTCAGAAATGACAATAAAATAGGCAACTGCTATAATGTGTGTTTCATTAAGATAAATGAGATTATTGATGTTATGCTAAAGCAACAAATCTCAAACTTTTGTTCTTAGGACATTATGGTCTTAAAAGTGTTCAAGAACCAAACCCCCAAAGAGTCTTTGTTAATGTGGGTTACATACAGTGTTGTTTATCATACTAGAAATTTAAGCTGATAAATATTTAAAATACATATTCAATAATTCATTTAAAATAACAAAATGAACCCATTATTGGTAACATAAATTATATATTTTACAAATAATACATTTCAAAAATTAAAAAAAATAATGAGAAGAAAGGCATTGTTTTAAATGTTTGTAGGTTTTTAAAGATTTTATTTATTTATTTGAGAGAGAGAATGAGATAGAGAGAGAGCATGAGAGGGGGGAGGGTCAGAGGGAGAAGCAGACTCCCTGCCGAGCAGGGAGCCCGATGCGGGACTCGATCCCGGGACTCCAGGATCATGACCTGAGCCGAAGGCAGTCGCTTAACCAACTGAGCCACCCAGGCGCCCCTGTTTGCAGGTTTTTAAAATGACTGCCTCAGTAGAAAATTGCTTGACTTCCAAGGCTGCTTCTGCATTCAATCTGTATGTGAAAAAAATCCAACTTTGGACAGATATGTAATTGAAAGGGATGGAGTATTTTAATAGCCTTTTCAGGTGATTGTGGACATTCTTTTTTTTTTTATTAACATATAATGTATCAGGGGTACAGATCTGTGATTCATCAGTCTTACACAATTCACAGCACTCCCCATAGCACATACCCTCCCCAATGTCCATCACCCAGCCACCCCATCCCTCCCAGGCCCCTCCTCTCCAGCAACCCTCAGTTTGTTTCCTGAGATTTAAGAGTCTCTTATGGTTTGTCTCCCTCTCTGGTTTCGTCTTGTTTCATTTTTCCCTCCCTTCCCCTATGATCCTGTCTTGTTTCTCAAATTCCACATATCAGTGAGATCATATGATACTTATCTTTCTCTGATTGACTTATTTCGCTTAGCATAATACCCTCTAGTTCCATCCACGTAATTGCAAATGGCAAGATTTCACTTTTTTGATGCCTGCATAACATTCCATTGTGTATATATACCGCATCTTCTTTATCCATTCATCTGTTGATGGACATCTAGGCTCTTTCCATAGTTTGGCTATTGTGGACATTGCTGCTATAAACATCGGGGTGCACGTGCCCCTTAGGATCACTACATTTGTATCTTTGGGGTAAATACCCAGTAGTGCAATTGCTGGGTCGTAGGGTAGCTCTGTTTTCAACTTTTTGAGGAACCTCCATACTGTTTTCCAGAGGGGCTGCACCAGCTTGCATTCCCACCAACAGTATAGGAGGGTTCCCCTTTCTCCCCCTCCTCGCCAACATCTCCCCCTCCTCACCACTTGTTAATTTTAGCCATTCTGACTGGTGTGAGGTGGTGTCTCATTGAAGTTTTGATTTGTATTTCCCTGATGCCGAGTGATGTTGAGCACTTTTTCATGTGTCTGTTGGCCATTTGGATGTCTTCTTTGGAAAAATGTCTGTTCATGTCTTCTGCCCATTTCTTGATTGGATTATTCTTTGGGTGTTGAGTTTGATAAGTTCTTTATAGATTTTGGATACTAGCCCTTTATCTGATATGTCATTTGCAAATATCTTCTCCCATCCTGTCTGTTGTCTTTTGGTTTTGTTGACTGTTTCCTTTGCTGTGCAAAAGCTTTTTATCTTGATGAAGTCCCAATAGTTCATTTTTGCCCTTGCTTCCCTTGCCTTTGGCGATGTTTCTAGGAAGAAGTTGCTGCGGCTGAGGTTGAAGAGGTTGCTGCCTGTGTTCTCCTCAAGGATTTTGATAGCTTCCTGTCTCACATTTAGGTCTTTCAACCATTTTGAGTCTATTTTTGTGTGTGGTATAAGGAAATGGTCGTTTCATTCTTCTGCATGTGGCTGTCCAATTTTCCCAACACCATTTGAAGAGACTGTCTTTTTTCTATTGGAGACATTCTTCTTTGATACTATACCAAAGCTTGACAAGTGGTAGTTTCTTGAGGGTTGGTTGCAACATGGAATCTCCAACATGTAGCTTGTTTCATTAAAACCCTCACAGAGTATCTTTACTCATTGATATAACACTCTGCATTAGGCATTAGGGAAATATTGGCTCACTCTTAAAAATTTTGGCCCATTTCATGCAATATTAAAAAAAAATGTAATGGCCATTCTCATTTAAAAAAAAAAGTCTTTAGTTTTTGGAAAGCTATCAAGCTCATGGTAGCAGAAGTTTTTTAAAAATCTATTTTTTTCTGGAGAGCTCAAGTTTATCATTGCTAATGGCTATATACTGTTCGCTGTTTTCCTTAAAGTGATAGCTCACTTCTTTCATTTCCAAGAAAAGCTCTGCTAGATATTTGATACCTACCTTGTGAGTTGTTCTCCCAAGAAAAAATAGTGTTTCATAAAAAAACAAAGCTACTCCAGCTTGCAGTGAGATCCCACGAGCATTACTCTTGAGCCAGTCGTCATACCTGGACATGCAGCAAAGGTGCTTTATGGGCAATTTCTGTTTTGTCAGAGAATTATTAAGGAGTTGAGTCCTCAACTCCCAAACCCCAAAATTTAATAAAATCTAATTTTACTTAATATAATTTATTGTATTGTATTGTAAGTTGAGTCCTCAACTCCCAAACCCCAAAATTTAATAAAATCGAATTTTACTTAATACAATTTATTGCTTCATTAGTGACATTCCTTTTTTTTTTTTTTTTTTAGGTAGGCTCCATGCTGGGCCATTGTGGCGCTTGAACTTCTGAACCCGAGATCAAGACCTGAGCTGAAATTAGGAGTTGAATGCTTAACCGACTGACTGAGCCACTCAGGTACCCCCATTAGTGACATTCTTAAGTGAAGCCGGATTTCCTTTATTTTACTTCAAGCATGTGGCATTGAAAAATATAATGACGGCTTTTGCTCTTTGGTGCTACCGCCTTGATTGGTGCTCTAACTCGCACAGTTTTACTCTCACTGATTTTGTCCTCTCCGTGCAAATATCCACGTAGTGAAAAGTTAGTGAGCATCCTTACTATGAAAATAATTTTGACCTTCGGGCAGCATGGTAGGATCATGGGGACCCCACAGACTACAGTTTGAGAAGCCCTATGTTCTGGAGAAGGACGGCTCTCTGTATTCACAAACACCCCTCCCCACTGTGGATGAGGGCAGTCTACCCAGTGCTGGGGACGTAGTAAGCAAGCATTACACACCCACATGTTTACGTGTTCTAGAGATTAAATGGATGCCTGGTGTCGGACCACAGGAGGAGGTCAAGACTTCGGCAAAGGCGGGAGCACGTGCTCCACGCAAGGGGAGACATCCAGCCCTCCATCCTAGCTGATGTTGCATACAGAAACACAGTCCCAGTGTGGTCACATCTGTTTCTCAAGAGACATTGTGGATTTGTCATTTATGTAAAACTTTCTGATTTTTAAAACGTGCCAGCTGATTAAGTATTTGGATTGAAAAACACTACCCAAGTACAAACAAAACCCCTCTTCCCTTTGAATTTGGCCTGCAGCCAGCCTCTGGAGGACACACACAGTGACTACTTGTTAAATGAATCAAATGAAGAGGGACCAGATTTAAGAGTCAGCAGTTCATAAGCCGCCCACCCCCCCAGTGAAGGTTGTGATAATATTTGCTGGGATCAGGCTCCTTGAATCTTTAACTGTCACAGATACAGGAGAATGGTGAGCACATAGACCAGGGTTGGGAAAAATCCATGTTCTTTTTGTCATCGGCTCCTGTTTTAGCTGTCCCAGATAGAGGACAGGTAATAAAGCCAGAAAAATTTAGTATCAACAGATACCCGTTTCTTGGATTCATAGGATGTACTTAACCTAAAATGTTTATCTTACAAATGATCTCTGATCTTTCCATTGTGTTCCGATGCATATTATAAGCCAGTTGGGTAACAGGTGATAGAACTGGCAGGATAGTTGTGAAAACTACGCATTAAAAAAAAGGTGTTGTGATACAAATAGGCTGATCACATTACAGACTTTTTTGTGAAATTCACATTCAGCAATAAATAGTTTTTATGTTCACATCACCACGGAAGGTGCTGTGGGCATAAAAAGTCGACCAAGATACAGACTTTCTCTGCTCAGTATTTACTCTGTGATGAATGATAGTCAGAGATACAGAGCGAGTTGTGCAAAGTGCTAGACCTTATTCGCCCATAGCATAGAGTGCTTGCTCTTGGCTATGTGTCGTTCTGGGCATCAGGGAAGGAGAAAAGTATAAAGAACAAACGTCCCAGACCTCAAGGAGCTAACATGCTAGTATTCTCTAAAGTAAACAGTAGCGGGAAAACAGAGAACGTGGTGAAATTGACTCCCCTGAAGGATCAGAGATTTTAAGCAGAGGGTGGCTGGCATTTGAGCCCAAATCCAGGACATAAAGAACATTTATAGGTGAAAATGGGAAGATGTATGGGAGATAGGGGCCTTCTGAATGTCAGAATGACTCAAAGTGTGAAAATATAGGGTGCCTTTGGGGTATTGTGAGGGGACATTAAAGAATTAACCACATTAGCTTCTGAAACTGCTTCACAATGTCATTTTTTTATGGAAAAAAATAGGGCTGTAGATTGAATGTTACTGAGTTTGCAATCTCAATTTCCAAATTCTAATTTATACAAACTATGACAATATAATTATATTTGTTAAGGCGTTCAGCCCAATGTGGGAATACACCAGCAATTTAGTAACTGTCAGCAGATAACGAAGTAAGAACTAAACAGTCAGTCTTGCTAAGGTTTTGGTTTGATAATAAGGAAAATATCAGTAATTTAGAACAACAAAGGTTTCTATTTCTTGTTCATATTGTATTTTAGCTGCAGCGTCTTGCTGCTTAGCTGTGTCTTTGCTCAAAATGTCTTTATCCCTCTAGGATCCAGGCTGTTTGGGACAGGTTGTAGGAAAAAATACCAATGGATAAAGGAGCAAACACTGTCAGGTCTTCTAATTGGATATGGTGTGAATGACATCGTTATATCCCATTGGCTAATACAGGTCACATGACCAAGTCTGCCATTTATGGGGCAAAGAAATCTGTTCCTCCCGCTAAAAGGCATTATTGTAAGTCACATGGCAATGGTCTCAGATGCAGGCTAGTAACTAATTGGGACCAGTAATTCTATTGCAATTCTCCTGTTTTGCTTTACTGTAGCTTGAGTTCTAAGGCATATATAATAAAGAGTGGATGGATTGTTTTATTGAAGTATAGTTTAGAAGCAAAATCTGAAAATTTTGCACAAGTCAACGATAAAACCGAAAGAAGTTTGTTGTTGTGGTACTGGGCCCAATTCCAGAGGCAATTGTATTGAAGATTTATATAATCGGCTAGTTATACAGGCTGTAATTCATTCATGAATTCAGAAAGTGCAAAGCCTATGAAAGCTCCAGTTTGAGAATGTTCCTTTCACTTGGTAAGATTCTCCTAATAGAGATGTGAATGTCTTTAATACATTTTTATAGACTTGACTGAGAAGAATTTCTTATACCTGTCTGAGAGCTCAAAATATGCACCTTTTTTGAGCAAGAAGCCCACAAGGCCATTCTCTATTCTAAGCCTGAATAGAAATTGCTTTGGAGCATTTAAAAATCTACTACTGAAATTTATATAGCAGGACTAAGCACCATATTCACTTTTCAGAGGCTCTCAGGCTTCTGTAGTCCAAGCAGTGAGGACAAATTCTCAGTCCCATTTTGTTTTTCAAGGATGCAGGAGCATCTGGATAGAACTCCTGTTGTTATCCATGACTCTTCTCTTTAATTAGATGAAGCATTGACTGATATATGGGCAACATTTCAAAGGCTTGTGATTAGCCGCTCCTACCAGTGCATGTCTTTTTTGATACTGAATTTTGAAATTCAGTTGTCAATGTAAAGCAATGAGTACCCATCTGGTCTTAAATTAGGTGTTGCTCTTCCTGAAAATATCACTGACAGCATTTGACTAGAAGAAAGTTTGGGGGAAACCCAGTCGCTCAAGAAGCAGATCTCTGTATTTATTTTTAAAGCTTTTCTATAGAAATGAAGACTGCTCACATCTGCTTTGTAGCACAACAACATCCTTTTGTAATGCTTAGCTCCCATAAACTGTGTAAGAAACTGTTTTGGTCCCTCTGGTAATGTTTGATTCTTTTGACGAAGTATAATACAAATAATTAAATAGCGGTGTTTGATACCCCCTCCCACTTCTATCAAGTAGGGATTTGCAAGTTGGTGTAATATTTCTATATCGTACAGTATATTTTAATTAAAGTCAGAATGCTATGTAAGATTGAGCAAATTGTGTTCCATTTGAAGAATTAAAGAATTACTCAGGCTTGCCAGCTTGATCTAAAATTCTAATTCTAAACTCTGCTATGAATGCCAGATGCGCTGGGTTCTTATTGTCCATCAAATACCACCTGGAAGTATTTATCACAGCAGAAGGAGGAAGCTTCTCATATCTTTTTGGAGGGAGGCTTTTATTAAAATTGGCTTCTTTTGATATTGTCCCCATTTACAATAAATGGAGTCCGTGAAAGGCCCTTAACTCTAATCAGAAATGCAGAACTGATTACAGTGTTTTCATGATCACATAAAAGATAAAACCCTCAAAAGATTTTGCTTGAGTTGATAAATCAACTTTTTACACACCAAAGAGCAACTCAAAAGCAAGTAGAAATTTGGTGAAATAGCCTCATTTGTCAACCAACTGACTCAAAAGAAAATAGTTCAGAAATATTTTCTTCTTCTGGAAGAATACCAGTTGATTTGGGCCATGAAGTACTTTACATGTTCAGGAAAAGAAGAGCACATTAGAGTTTTCCAGCTGACACTGCTGCTTTTCATGGTTTTTTCTTGTATGTTTCAGTAGTGGTTAAAAACTGGTATCCATAAAACAAAAAACAAAAAACAAACAAAAACAACAACAACAACCTGGTGTCCGTGTTTGGATGAGTTAAAAAAAAAAAAAAAAAGGTGATGACTAAAATGATGTTTTGAACCTGGAAGAAAGTTAGATAATTTGCATCTTGCCCTGAGAGTGGGGCTCACCTAATTCTTATTTTAAAATCGATAATCCAGCTCAGTAGAAGGAGGCTTTTTTCAGGTTTCCTTAAAATCTATTCCCTTACTTAACACAGACTTAAAGTTAGAGAAATTAAGCTAATGGTGCAAACTTCTTCCCAACTTCTTTCCCTTGATGGTACATCAAAATGGCTGAAGTCAGAATTTCTTCTGCTTCCGGAAATTGTCTTCTTCCCCTCCTCGCCCCTCCCCTCCCTCCCTCCCTCCTTCCCTCCTTTCCTTCTCCTCTCAATATGCTCTCTTGCAGACTCTTAATCATAGGAAACAAACTGAGTGCTGCTGGAGGGGAAGGGGATGGGGGAATTGGGTAAGGAGAGTGATGAACATTAAGGAGGGCATGTGATATAATGAGCACTGGATATTATATAAGACTGATGAATCACTGACCTCTGCCTCTGAAACTAATAATACATTATATATTAATTAATTGAATTTAAATTAAAAAATAAAAATTAAAAAAAAATCCTCTCTTGCAATAGTTGGCCATATCCATTTGTCATTAAGTCAGATTTCCTTTTTAACATTATTTTTAATTAAAAAAATTTTTTTAGATTTCCTTTTTTAAAAATAAATCTTTTATTTGGGAATAATTTTAGATGCACAGGAAAGTTGAAAATAGAGTACATAAAGTTTCCATCTACCCCTCCCCCAATTTCCCTTAGTGTTGGCCTCTTACATCACCACATATATTCATCAAGACTAAGGAACCGACACTGGCACAGTATTATTAACTAAATTCTAGACTTTATTTGAATTCCACCTACTTTTCCACTGATGCCCCCTTTCCCTCTCAAGCAGTCCCAATCAGGCTATCACATTGCATTGAGTTGTGGTGGCTCCTTAGTCTCCCCTGGTCTGTCACTGTATCTCATTGCTTCCATCCTTTTCATGACCTTGACAGTTTTGAAGAGTACTGGTCAGGCATTTTGTAGAATATCACTCAATTTGGATTTTCTTTTTTTCTAATTAATAGTCTGCGGTTAGGGGTTTTTTGGAAAGTATCACCCAGGTGAAGTTATCAGGAAGTACATGATGTCAGCATGAATTCTCACTGGGATGTTAACTTTGATCACTTAGTCAAGGTGGTGTTTACCAGGCTGTCATATTTCTTTTTTAACTTACAGTGTCATCTCACTTTATCAGACTTGTTTCTGGTCATTGCTCCAACTTACTAGCATGTTTTTTTAAGAACATTTTTATCTGCTCATGCAAAGTTTGTTAAATGCCAGGAAAATGTTCTAGGAAAGGGGAGAAGGTGGCATTCCAGAGCACAATATGTGTAAATAAGTAGTACAATCTGTGGACAGAATTTAATGGGAAGAATTTAATAAACTTTAGGCGAGACTAAATGTCTGCAAATACTAAATAGTACATTAAAAGTAAAATGACTAATAAAATGTCTTTAACTGCGTTTGTGTTAGGGGATAAATTTATTAGCTAGGACGTAGCCCTAATTCCTGGCATGCTGGTCTAGGCACCCAAGGCTCAAAGCTGTTTCTCTGCCAAATACTATGTCTCTATTTCCCAGCTGTATTTGTTGTTTAAGAACTGCCCCATGGGGCCTGGTGGACAATGATTTCAAAAGTAACACAGATTAAATAAAAGGGATGTGGAAGCCAGGCCAGCCTTGTTTCATCTATTGCTCCTTCATTATCTTAACATTTAGGCTAGTGGACATGTCAGTGAGGAATGCTGAGCCTCTCACTCCAACGGAAAGATGCGACATCATTGTCTTTGAAGATGGGAGGAAGGGGGTCATGCCAAGGCATGTGGGCAGCCTCTAGAAGCTAGAAAAGGCAAAGAAATGGATTCTCCCCTAGAGCCTCCAACAAGGAACACAGCCCTGCCCACACCTTGATTTTAGTGCAGCGAAACGTATTTGGAGCTTCTCACCTACAAAGCTGGAAGAGAATAAATTTGTGTTGTTTTAATTCACTAAGTTTTTGGTAATTTGTGAGAGCATCCATGGAAAATTAACCCCAGTAGGTAATGACCTAGCTCATTTATACACCCAGCTCCTTCACACCCAGCTGTCTGGTAAAGTCATATTCCTATTTTTAGTTTCTTCTGAATTTAAGGACTTGACTTCTTTATGCTTTGATGCCTTCCTCTCTGTACAATAGATTTCTCTTCCCCATTCTCCAGTACTTAACATTTTTCTATTCAATCATCACTTTTGGTTTGTTTTTTAAATTATTTTATTTGTGGAGGATATCAGTACACACAATTGGATTGATTCAGTTCACCATGTTAGATGAACAAGATCTTTTTTTTTTAAGATTTTATTTATTTATTTGACAGAGAGAGACACAGCGAGAGAGGGAACACAAGCAGGGGGAGTGGGAGAGGGAGAAGCAGGCTCCCCACCAGGCAGAGAACCCGATGCGGAGCTCAATCCCAGGACCCTGGGATCATGACCTGAGCCGAAGGCAGATGCTTAATGACTGAGCCACCCAGGCGCCCCGATGAACGAGATCATTGTTGGTATAAGTCTTCTCCTCCTTCTTTCTTTTTCTTAATTCTTCTTGTTGACAGCTTTTACTCTCATTGCCAGTTCCATTCTTCTCCCCCCAGTTTGTGGTCTAATACCTTTCTGATATGTACATATTATGTCATGTTCCTTAAAAAATATACATAAATTGTGTCTTAGGTTAGATCTCATTCTGAATCTTGCTTGCTTTACTCAAGATTATGTGTTGGAGATCTGTTTGTACTAACAAATGTAGATTTATTTTATTGCTTTTCCTACTATCTGATATTTTGCTTCATAAATTTGGCAAATTTCATTTCCCCATTCCACTCTGATGGATATTTAGTTTGTCCCTGGCTTCTAGCTCTTAGAAACAAGTGTGAAATGCACATAGTGTAGACATGCACGCATTTTTAATTTTGTCAAATGTGGCCACAATGCTTCGCAGAATGTCTTACCAATCTAGCTTCCAGAGGACGGTATTTCCCAAAGCCTCAGTAATACTGAGTGTGATGTAAAAGTATGTTTCAGGAAATATTTGCTGATTTCTACTGAGGTTTTTAAGATCTCTTTCTATGCTTATTTGCCACTTGTGCTTTTAAAATTTTTTTCCTGTGCAGTGTATAGTCACATTTTCTGCCCATCCTCCTATACTGTGGCTTTTGTTATGGAGTTTTAGGACATTTTTATGTAGTCTAGTCCTTATTGGTTATACATCTTACTAGTGTCTTCTTGGGGCCTGCTGTTTTAAATTGATTGTGTTTGTGGCATTGTTCATCGTAAAATGTTGCTAATTTTAACGGCCAAATTTATGAGTCTTTCCTTTTATACTTCATGGGTTTTTTTTTTCCTTTCGACTTATTTAAGAAATCTGTTTTAACCCTAGCATCATACATCATACATCATATATTTTTCTCCTGTAGTTTCTTCTTTCTTTAAAAGATTTTATTTATTTGCTTCAGAGGGAGCACAAGTGAGAAAGAGAGAACACTAGCAGAAGGGTCAAAGGGAGAGGGAGAAGCAGACCCCTCGCTGAGCAGAGAGCCACGTGGGGCTGGATCCCAGGACCCTGGGATCGTGACCCGAGCCAAAGGCAGACGCTTAACTGATTGAGCCACCCAGGCGCCACCTCATGTAGTTTCTTCTTGCAGGGTTTCCCTTTCACACTAATAGGTTTAATCTACCTAAAACGTATTTTTTATGTATTGTTTGAGGAGGGATTTAATTATTCCCAAAATGATGAACTCACTTCTCTGCACTATTTGTCATATAGTAAGTTGTCATACAGTAAGCTATTTGGTTCCATTGATCTATTTTTTTTTTTTTTTGTTCTGGTGCCAGATGTATGCTGTTCTAATCATTATGACATTGTGAGTTCCCTTTGTTTAATTTCCATATTTTTAAACTATCTTCAGACCTTTACTGGTACAATCATTCTTCAGTGTAAAGTATACTCATGATATGTCAAGTTCCCAAAGACATGATTAGATTTTGTTTGGATTTGCATTCAATTTTAGATTAACTGGATTTTCTAAATTAACCCACATATTATCTTTATAGTGTAGAGTCTTTCCCACATAAACATGGAATATCTCTGCATTTATTAAAGTATCTTTTATGTCCTTTAATAAAGCTTCAGAATGTACTTCATAAATATTTTACACAATGCTACTTGTTTTCTCAATATTTTAAAATTAATTTTGCTACTGTGTTCTCTTTTATTACATTTTCTCATTTATTTTTGCTGGTGGTGTCCATTGGAATTCCGCTATTTAGTTATAATGTCTTGGTTCTCTAGTAGGAAAAGGCACCAAACTTCAGTGGTATGACATCTTCAGTGAACTATAATCTTTCCTTTTGAAAAGCTTTTCATGTTGGTTGGCCATCTTGGATAACTGTATTCAAATTGGTGGGCATTACTCCTATAGGCTAATAAACTGACTGTTTTCTTCCTAAGGAAGTAGAGTCTCAAAATGTATCTTTATCTCTTCTAACTCTAGGCCCCAAAGTAGATTGGTAAATTGCTGACTCTTGGAGGAGTCTTTCCCATTAAAATGTGATCGGGAGAGATTTTGTATCATTATATGGATTCTGAAAGTTTGTCAACATTTATCTGTAGGACTCCTTAAGGGAGGTGACTTTGGGGAAAGAATGTTTATCTCTGTTTTGATTTTTTGTGATCTGGTCCAGTTTTCTATTTCTCAGATCAATTTTGAATATTCATTTTTTAATTAAGAATATTACCCATTTTATCTAAATTTTCAAATTTATTGACAGATGAGAAAGACGTGTTCTTTTATTGCCCAGAATACACAGGATTTTTAAGCTATGTTTTTCTCATTGATTTCAAATTTTATTGTAGTGTAATCAGATAATATAGTCTTCATAATGTCAGTTCTTTAAGATTGTTGGGAATGCTTTTGTGATCTCTACATGGTCATTTAAAAAATGTGTGTTTGATAAATGTGCATTGTCTGTTAATGTGTGAAATCCCAGTTTTTGTTTTATGGGTTTTTTTAAAAGATTTTATTTATTTTTTTTAGAGTGTGAGCAGGGTAGGGGCAGAGGTAGAGAGAGAATGTCAAGCAGACTCCATGCTGAGCATAGAGCCCAATGCGGGGCTCAGTGTCATGACCCTGAGGTCATGACCTGAACTGAAATCAAGTGTTGGACACTTAACCGATTGAGCCACCCAGGCACCCCGATATCCCAAGTTTTTTAATCATGTCACCCAAATGTTATTGTTGCTTATTTTTTGTGTGCATATTTCAAAAGTTTCTGAAAGGACTGTATTACATCTCATAAAATTATAGGTTTGTTTCTTCCTGTATCCCTTCAATTTTTGCTTTATTTCAAGGACATAAAATTGCTGTGACGTACATAACATTTACAATGAGATCTCTCATTGCATAATATGAGAAAGGAAGAGAGCTTAATATATGGTCATAAAAAGGATCAGGGTGTTGGGGGAAAGTGAGCATCATTACTAATATATTTATTTGAATGCATATCATTCATTTTTTAATTTATAAAAGATGTAACAGACTAACCTACCTTCTGAAAGAGTAACATTCTGGGCATAGAGCACAACATGAATGCTGAAAACAATTTCAAAATAATATAAAGCCATATAACTGAAACATACAATCATTTGGGGGAAAAGTTAATTTGGGTTATCAGGAAAGATGAAACATGATTAGCATTTGCATTGAGTCATCTAGACCTTGAGGGAATGATGGGTTATTAAATAAAATCTTGAAAAAAAGTAAAGATTTTGGAATTGTGTTGAAACGGGAAGTGATGTTCATAGGCAGAGAGAAGGAGTAAAGGAAGACATAAGCTGGAAGGAAGTGCTTTTGTTTAAATGTGCTCATGTGGTTCAGTATCCAAGCAGAATCCCAAGCCAAGAGACACGACCCAGGAATTCAAATAGTTAATTGAAATTAATTTAACTTCTTAAATTTTTAATATAAATCTTGACCATTTAGCTTGTTTTTAAAAAGTATGCTGAACAGGGGCTCCTGGGTGGCTCAGTCGCTTGGGTGTCCGACTCTTGATTTCCGCTGAGGTCGTGATCTCAGGTTGTGATCTCGGGTCGTGGGATCGAGCCCTGTGATGGAGCCCTGTGTTGGGCTTGGTGCTCAGTGAGGAGTCTGCTTGTCCTTCTCCCTCTGCTCCTCCCCCACTTGCTCTCTTTCTCTCAAATAAATAAAGCTTTAAAAAAAATAAAAAGTATGCTGAATAGAAAGGAGAATGAAAGAAATCCCAAAGTTTCAGGCTAGGGTTAGGAAAACCTTGGGGAGGTTTTCGAATACTGAGTGTGGTTCCGAAATCATCACAGACCCTATGAGGAGGAGACAAGTCTTTTTCTGAAGTACTATTTTAAAATGACAATGAATGAAGATTAATTCCCAGTCATATAAGAATACAGTTTTCACTTCTAGGCTCCAAAGCAACTCTTAAAAACAAAACAAAACAAAACAAAACAAAAGCCGCTTTTGTATCATTTATATATTGAAGAAAAATAAATAGATAAAAAGCCATGGTAACAGCAAGCTTATCACTGAAGTGATTCTGATAGATAAAATCAACATTTTTGGTGGATAGCTCCACTAATGCTAATCATTTTTCTTGTTTGACTCCTGGATCTTAACTTCATTCATGCTAGGATGCTATTGAGATTTTGGTACTAGTACTGAAAAGATGGGAAAACTCCTTTCTAAATACTTATAGTCAGAATAGGCGAATATACCTTTGCAAAAATTAAATGCACAATGGAAACCTGCTGCATAATCCGCAAGTCTGCTTCAGCTGAACCATCATGCTGAAGTCAGTTTGTTTGCTCAGCCCTGGGAGAGCAGGACCTTTCCCCACGGAAGAAAGCAAAGATGTACGAGCCACTGTTTGGGAAAGCCAGTTGGTGTGGAGTTCTTTCTGAAAGGCTGGGAACATCACCATCTTCTGAAGGAGGAAAGTGAATAAATGCCACCCCTATTTCTTCCAAAGCTAAATGTTCTCGCTTTTTTCCAGTTTGATTTTCTCAACCAGAGAAGATCTTTCTCTTTGTCCGCTGCCAGGTGCCAGAAGTCTTAGAAGGAGAAAAAAAGCCAAGAAGTCTCAGGAGTCACTGCAAACAGTCTGGTCGGCTGGGACAGTGCCATCTGTGGTTGATGTGGCTTTAAATTCCTGGCTGGACAAATATGTAATTGGGTTGCTCCACCATTGAGGTATAGCTTCCAAGATTGTTTGCTTCATTATAATTCACTTCTGTACTTTTTTTTTTTTAAAATTGAGATCTTCCTTATAGAAATCTCTTATGTTTTACTGCTTCGATGATGAGCAGAGATTAGCTTTGCATTTGCAAAATTAAATTACTTTCCCCAAGTATTTCTTAATTTTCTTGCAGATGCCACTGAAAATTCCAAGAGAGTGAAAAGTTGTTAGCTGCACTTTAAATACCAGAAAATCTCTGTGTGGGAAGGAGAGGGGAAGAGGGTGAAATTACTTTTATTTTAAAATTGAACGTAGGGGTATTCATTCTGCAGAATCCACATCTGGAGAATAATTACCTGAGGGTAAAATGCTTTCATAGTTCAAATTTTGAACATTTTTAGTATCAAACGTTTGGATCAATATCATCTACCAAGGAACAACAAAAAGTATTAAAAATGAAGTGTGATCAGCCCCTGTATCATGAGAACGGGGTCCTGTGGCCCATCTCAAGCTTGTTTCTGAGAATGAGATACCCCAACAATGTTATAAATGAGTTGAGATCTATCACAATAGTCCCTCTCTGATGTCCTTCTAATTCCGTATCCCCTTCCCATCTCTAAAACAACAGAGTTCAGGAATTCCATAATGGTTTACTTTACTATACTTTTGTTGAAGAGGAAAATCATCTTCCTGTTCCCTCTTAGGTTCAGTGCCTGCAACCTGTGAATTAAATTGATGAATGAAATGATGAACAGATGAAAGGTTTATTTGTGTGTACACAAGAGCCAACACAAGAAACAGCTGGTGGCTAAATGATTAAAGTTAAAGGTTTATATACCAGACTTAGCAGGGGAGAGGGAGTGGGGAGGGATGGCTTCTATGGGAGGAACAAATGGGTTTTTAGGAGAACAAATGGGAGATAAGAAAGTTTGTGATAATGTCTGTCTATACAGGTATGAGTAGTCTGTTTTCTTAAGGGTCATAAAACTCCCACAAGAGAGGGGATTTGTGGTAGTTTTACTCTAGGTTTCTCTCCTTGGAGGAGAATTCCCGAAGAGGGGATTTAAGGCAGTCCTCATTTCTCAGAAGTGTCTTTTTTTAGTTAGATAAGGGAAGCTCCGAAAAGGCTTCTTTCTCCATATGTTGAATTTCCAGTGTCTTCAGCTTAAAAATAATCTTTATATCAACTCTGGAGTTCCAAGTGAGTGGCCACACTTTGAGGAATTCAGGTTACCAAAACTGACACTTCAGATGTGCTAAAATTAGTCTAGGATCAGTTAGTCCATAAAATATAAAGAGGAAGAAAAATGGAGGAGTTTTTCTTAATCCCCTTAAGTCTGAAAAACTCCCCTCTAGTCTCTCCCTAATTGAATTGGCTACCTACCTTGAATGACAAAAAGAAACTTTAAATTTTTTTCCAGTAAATTATACACATACAAGGTTATCTAATTCATTATCAAGTTCTGAATAACCCAAATGATATTAAATATTTGGTCAATCAGCTAATACTTACCAAAGATACATGACTGGCACATTGTAGCTTCCAAGCTTGGTTGAGCCTCTTGTCATTTGACATTGTCTGGAAAACATCTAGATCAGTAACAAACATGAGCAACGCAAGCCTTAATTCAATGATTTGCCTCATAGTGAGCATGTAATTGTTATGTGCTTTTAGACTTTTAACCACATTGTTGCCTCTTATGTGGGAAAATGAATAGGTTCACTGTTCATGCTCTAATAAATGAATGTTAGAGTTTTGAAGGGTGAATTCTGTTCATTATTCAGGTTGGACTTACTTGTTAGAGACCTTTCTTCTAAATCATAATGAAAATCAGTAGCAGAATGAATCAATATATAAAATTATCTTTACCTATATTGGAGAAACAAATCTAATGGGTAAAGTAAAATCAATTTCTACTGGCATCTTGTACATATATAGAGCAAAATTAGTGGCTTTAGGCTTTGTGGGGTTTTTTTATACTTATTTACCAGACTAACGCTGGCCATAATGTTGAAATAAGTGAACTTTATTTTCTTTTCCTTCATTAAGGCTTCAGTTATTCTGTATTGGAAGAATCAACGGCATGAGGTTCTTCAAATGCCTTCCACTGTTGTAGTCATTATTTATGCCCTCAAGTGCTTTTCTGGGTGGAAAAATCAAACACCGTCTTATCCATCTTGGTATTTAGTTAATAAGGAATGGTGCATGTTATTATGCTGAACTTCTTACCTAAAGATGTCATGTGTCGAGTATCCAGTGTTCTGGAGTCAAATGGGCAAAACATCCAATTTATAGAGTTTTAAGTTTGATCCAGACATCCCAAGTGTATACATGTCATCTGTCTAATATGTTTGCTGGTCTGTGGAAACCAGCAAAACCAAACCACCTGCTGTCTACATTAGGCTATAAGCTCCATGAGGGTGTGGAGTCCACATGGAACCATGTTGTGGATACCCAGTGTATCCTACTGTCTGAGCATGTCTTATCCCCCCCTTCTCTCTTTCATTTGAAATTAATTATGAGAATTATTAGAAGCAAAAACAAAAACATGACCTGTGACTATGATTGATAAAAATAAGAGGAGGTCATCATGCTGAAATATCATGAACTCATTATACTCTCTTCTAGGAAAAGAAAGACTAGAAGGAGCATAATATGAAGAAGCCAATATTTATCAGGGTGATATTTATAAATTTTAAACAATATTGTGATTTGTTTTTCCTTGATGTTTTGAATTGTTACTGACAGTATCTACATATTTGTTCTCCTTTCACTAGGATATATTTTTATTTAAAATGGATAAGGCAAGAGTAACTGAAGAATGGAGTGTATTAGCCACATATTTCTGATTCTTTCACATCTGGGGCCTTGCAGACCCTAGAGAGATCGCCTCTTCAGGACTAGCCAATTCCTAAAGAGTAAGACTCCCCTAGGAGCATTCCCTTCATATAACCAATCCAGAGCCAACCACCTGCTTTTACTGAGCTCTCACAGTAAGTTTGATCCAGATACCCTGGACCACTGTCCACCCGTCTTAGTCACCCCAGTGCCAGGGACCAGACAGCTGTGCCTCAGAAACCACTGAAATTATTCAAAGTAGCCAATCCTAAACCTGCTTACCCTGGCTCACCAGTTCCTCCCTGCAGAAAGCACAATAAAGCAAGCCTCTTGCCCACCTTTTTCCTTCATTGCCTCTACTTCCTGAGGGACCTTGGTATTTTCCATGTGCCCCCCTTCACCCCCCAGCCCACCCCCATCCCCCGGCATGGCATGCCCCCTCCTCTTGGGAACTGTAAGTAACACAGAGTCTTTTTTCTATGGTGGTCCCTCCTGATCTGTTGGCTTCACCATAGATGAATAATAATATTTTCAAATAATAATACTTAAAACAATTTTAAGAGATAGATGGTGTTACTGTTAATTTTGCGGAGAGGAAATGAAGCACCGGAGACTTCAAGTTGTCCAGGGTCACTTAGCAAATTAAGTAATCAAGCTGGGACTGATATCACAGTTTGCTCATTTTAAAACAGGCACCTAGAGCACCTTTCATTACCTTTTCCTCCTCTTGGAGCTTTATTACTCCTGTCCAGCTAAGAAGACACCCCCTGCTTTTGTTAGCTAGTACCTTCTCGGATCTCCTCCCAGAATCCTACAGCCTGTAATACTGTTTTCTTGGTTTACAAGCTTGTGGGATGGATGGGATAGTATATGGTAGGCTATATAGTTCTGAGGGCAAGGGCTTTGACTTTGGAAAGGACAAGCAGATATTCCAGAATCTCATTGAAACTGAGGCCATCTCCCAGCTCACTGCCTCCTGCAACATGCCGGGGTTCTGAAGTGGTAAACTGCATCTCCTTTCTTCCCATCCCGAGTCTGGAAACAGTTGAAAGATAGGAACAGGAGTCAGACAGGTAGACACCAACATACGTGCTTTACTCCCGATAAAAACGTCCTGGGTCAGACCACTCCAGCTCTGATGCAAGTGGGCTTCCTCGCCGTTCCCTCAGAATTTGGCAAAGGCATCCATCAGGACTTGGCCCTGAAGAGACGAGGATGGCCCTTGCCACTGGCTAGAGAGGGTCGTGCATGCCCAGTTCCTCCTCACAACCTTACCAGATGTGACAGGAGACCACCAGGGAGAGGGATGACAGCCGGCTGTTGTCCTTCATTCCAGCCAAGCTGTTTCCAGGGCCCTGTCACAGAGCCCGTGGAATGTTGGCTTTTCTGACAAATAGTCACATGACCTTGGGAAGCCATTCGACTCATGTATTTCTCAGGTGCCCCACCTGTCAAGAGCTCATTTATAATGAGCACTCATAGGACTTTTGATGACTAAATGACAGACTATTTGCTCAGTAAACAGTAAGTAAATAGTAGCTACTGTGATAATTCCACCCCCCCCAGGCTGTTTTCTGAATTCATTTCCATTCTGTGATCCAGTAATTGTAAACTGAGAAAAAGAGGACTGCTTCCCTGTTGAAGTTGTTTTTTGCAGTCTTTGTTTATGTTCATAGAGGGAGAGCATAAACTTACTAAAACTATCAATAATAGACAATAATAAAGGCCCATCCATTCCCTGTCATGGGAGGCACTCTTGAAAAGGAAACCAATTCATTTATGCTAATAAACTTAATTTTGTTTATCCATTTATACAAATAGGCTGGGCAGTCTTTTCTAGGAATTATACTTTATTTTCATCATCATCTACTTTGGCAGTCTGCATTTACTAAAGGCTTTCGTTTCGTGTGCATGAGTTAATAGTTCTCCATTGGCTCTTGTTTACTTGCACTCACACTGAGAGTCACCGTTTTGGAGCCGATACTAGGGCAGGGCCCTGTGCTGAGGGGTCTCATTCAGCCCTTCTCTGATCTCGGGGAGTGGGCAGCTATCTCTGTGTTAATTAACTCGAGCTTCCTGGAAGCCAGGGGACTTGCCTGAGGTCCTATGGCTTAGAAGTGGCGGTGAGAATGGAAAGCTCCACAGCAAAGAACCAGCCCTCTGCTTGGCTTCGGGCAGGAACCACTCCTCCCTTTAGCCCTTCTGAGGAGCTTCTGTCAAGCAGTAGTTATTCATGTGAGTCAAGTCTGTCTCATGACTCGTGTTTAGATTTTCATTCCATTTCTTTTCAACAGATAAAAAACGAAGTTAAGCCTCGTTTCTAAGGACTAGATCTTAGAGATCTTTTAGAGATCAGAGTTTCAAAGAAAGTGCCACATCATCAGTTCTTCCTTTAGGAAGTTTGCCTTTCACACTGAAAGAGATTTCTTAAGGCAGAAGAAAAGAAATGTGTGGTTTCTCTTTGGTGTAAAGCTCCCACGATGGCAAAAATCAACTGCAAGGTGACTTCTTTGGGGGAATTCTCTAAAGAAGCTAAGCAGATGGCAATTTTAATTGGTCAGAGAAGCACCACTATTTACTGATATGATTTAATTGATTCCTCTCTGAATCATCTTTTTAGAAATCTGAGGGGAAAAGAGATGCCCAAATATTCTAATTCAGAGAACTCCAGAATATTCTCCTTCCGGGACTCCACTGATTTAACCAACACTGCATAGGAAGCCTGTCACTAAAAACACTTGTTAGAGTACCTTGGCTTCGGTATTACTGACAGCATTTCCAATCCCGTTTGAAATTCCAGTTAATTCTAGTTTGGCTGTGACTTCCACGCTGAGTGAAGTGAAATATTAGAATATGTGCTCCTCAAAGGTTTAATAGCAAACTTGTAGCCAGTATCATTTGTCTCACCATCCTCCTTATAAATGTATAAAGCAGGAAAAAAGTAAGATGTGCCATCACTAACATCCTGCCTGCTGCCTGCCATCTCTGTAGACTCAGGTACCAGACGAATCATATTCTCATTGAGCGTTGGGTGTTCATCACCTGAACATCCGTAGTCGTCAGGACCCTCAACGCCACGGCTGCCCTGGGTTATGGTGGGTGTTTATGCGTATGACCACCGGTCCCGAGGAAACCAAGCTCCTCTAGTCAAACTGATACTCAGGATGAAAGTGAGACAAATCAGCAGTGAAACTTCGCTGTTTGAACGCCCATATTGTAGACTATGATCTCGATCATGTACAACGTGTATTGTTAATGCATTTAGGCACACCAAGTACTTTTCAGTGTTTAAGGCTTGCTCTGAGTTTTAAAAAAAATTCTTTGAAGAGGAAGAAATCAGAGAACACCCAAAGATGCACCCACTTCTAAATTTAAGGTGCCATTCTGCCACTTTTGGAATCTTGGCTATAGAAATATAAAATGTCACAGCAGAGAGCAAACTGGATCCCCGTGACATCTCGGAGAAGTTATAGCTATTGAAATACTCTCACCATTGTAGAGAAGAAAATAAAACACAGGCATAGGGTTTAAAGAAGCTAGAGTTTGAATCCTATGTCATTGATTATTTATTGATATTGTCATTTTTTATTAGTAACTTTCCATCACTTCCTATCTTTGTGATGTGTGATAGTAAATATTGGAAATACTAATAGCAAAAATAATGAAAATGGATATTTCTTCATCACTTACTATGTGTCAGGTCCTCCTTTAGCACTTTATATATATTGTCTCAACTGCCAAAAACCACCTTATGGAGAGGGACTTCTTGTATTCTTGCTTTCCAGATTAGGAAGCTAAAGTTTAAAGTGCTGCCAATTAGATAAGAAGTGGCAAGGTCCCAGGGTGGAGCCTAGATGTGTTTGATATCAAAGTCCATACTCTTAACTGCTCACTTTGTCACTGCATTTCCTAAGTCTTAGTCTATCCAACCAAAAGATGGAGGTGTAATGTATTAACAGAAGGATTAAAGAAAATGAACAAATCTAAAGAGCTGAGGCCAGGGTTTGGGACATAAGACAACTTAGGGACTATTAGGCCACGTTTCCTTTAGAAATGGATATTGCTGCAAGTGACAGAAGACCTGAATGAATATGATCGACGAAGCAAATAAAGGCTTAATTTTCTCATATAACAAGAAGTTCCAGGGTTAAATGGCTTCCGGAGTTAGTTCAATAGTTCAACAGTTCAGCAAGTAAAAACTGACATCTGTATGATTTGTTTGGTGTTGCGTCATGTTTGCAAAGTAGATGCTGCCCATGCAGATATTATGTCTTTCTTCAGAGATGGAAGAAAAAGGGAGAGGGACACAGGCTTCCTCTCTCCCTCTTATCAGGAAAATGGGTCATTGGTCTTTATCCTGTGGGTTCATGGCCACTTCTCACTACAAAGGAGGCTGGGGAAATGCATTTAGATTGCTTTTGCTTATCATGCTTTAGATTTTTCTAGTGTCTGTGGTTTGGGGCAAAAGGACAAACAGGTTTGGTGTTGCCTTTTTATTTTTTTTTGAGTGAAGCATTAACTCTATCCATAGTCTCACCTTCACTGCTTTTAAAATTTTGTCCAATACTAGGCTATTTTCAGCTGGGAAAATACTCTGAACTGCGTGTCTAGGTAAGACAGGATCCAGACAGGAAACTGAACTCCTCTAGTCAAACTGATACTCAGGATAAAAGTGACAAACCAGCAGTGAAACTTTGCTGTTTGAACGTCTATATTTCATACTATGAACTCGATAAACCATGATATGGTAAAGAGCACAGTAATAATCCATAGAATATCTGTTAGATATGTGAGACCTGAGAATATGACAGATGAGGGACTTGGAGGGAGGTCATCACATTCCTTTCAACTTTATTAAAATGTGGTGTAAGTAGTTTTAATTGTATTCTGCAGGCATTTGGTGAACGTGCAATGTGAAGAGCCAGATGAGTTCTCCCAGTTGGAGTGGGAAGGGATATTTGTATTTTGCTCTGTGGATGGGACTACCTGGGGTCCAATTGTGTGAATGGTGCTGCTTTGAAGTTGCATCAGAGAATTAACAGTACTATACACTTAGGTCCATACTTGAAACACAAATTAATAAAATGTAATTCTTCCTACAAGATGCTTATAAAGGTGGGAGGATAATTTTGCTGAACTACGAGACAGAAGATGAATATGATAAAGGAGCATAATAATGGCTCAAAAGTGCTTATTCAGTCCCTAGTATGATTAATTCTAAGGCTTTACAGGGGAAACGTTATTTTTAACTAAAGAAGATTAGCATATTTGGCAAGCAGAAAATAATGAGGGAAGGTGTGGAGTGGGGAGGATACAGGATATATTGAATGAAATAGAACAGTGTGGCTCGAATTCAGGGTGTATGAGGCATAAAAGAGAGAAAAATTAATTTAGAATCTGAAATGGGGAGGCAGTAAATGACTTGCTAACTTTAATAATCAGGTTTTTTTTTTTTTTTATTCTGGCTATGGTAGTTACCAAAGTTTTTATTATTTGAGGTGAGGTTGGGAATCATCATCATTGTAGTTTTTGGAGATGTAAATTAGTCGTTATGTAAGATACACTGGAGAGCTAAGAGTTTAGAGAAAGGATGGCAGGTGGATGTTAGTAAAATCACACAGGCAAGAGAAATAGGACAGATTAGTGTATAAGGAGCAATATTGGAGCTTAAGGTATAAAATCTCTCATTTTTTTAATTCGAAAATTGAAGAAAAAAAAAGACTGTGTAGGAGGACCTAACTTCATTCAACAGAATATCCTCTGAATTCCTACTGTGTGCAAGGCATAATGGTATTAGCCATAAAAATGGGATCTATGTCTTTCAACTTCTTCACATGACAGGTGGGGATAAAAAGTATCTGAATAACTCCTAGTAATAGCTGAGGAGCTTACATTAGACTAACCTTCCAGCAGATCACAATTATAACTCTAAACCAATATAAGAAAGTAATATTTGAATGCACTAGGAAATGGCCAAATGCAGTCGGGAACTAGTAGATACACAGTCTTTGAAAAAAAGAGAAATTCTCTGAATATGATTGATTCTACCAATTATGTTTTGCATGGGACCAAGACCCGGAGAAGAAAACCACAGTCTTACTGGTTTATAGCCAGAGAAATAGAGTTTAAGGCTTCTTGAGTTTCTAGGACGTGAAGTGAGAACTCCCAGAAAGAAGGAAGCTGTGGAAGGGAAACCCCCAAATCCTTGTCCTTACCCTTGTACTTTGCATGTAGAGGGGAGATGCCAAGGTTGCCGGCAATAGCAGAAAGTCTGAAAGAACTAAGCAGGGATTTTAACTTCTACTCATCTCAGGGAGACAGAGTTGGAAGTTTGAGTTAGGCCAAGTTAACTGTTAGCTAAAACAAAAATCAGTACTTCAAGGAAGGAAAGCAGATTCCAGAGTCTCTAACATATCATAAACAATATCTTCAATATAATAAAAAAAATTAGACATGCGTAGAAATAGGAAAATGTGACCCAAAATCAAGAAAAAAATAGTGCATGAAGACTCATGGCCAGATAACTCAGATACTGTAATCAATAGACAAGAACTTTAAAATACATACTATAAACATATTTTCAAGAACTTAAAGGGAATTATGGCCATAATGAGGGATTAGAAAAATTTGACCAGAGTATTACAAACTCTAAGGTAGAATTAAGTAATTCTAGATCTTAAAAATAAGTATGTGAAATGGAACATTGACTGGATGACCTTAAGAATATACTGAAGGTAGCAGGGGGTGGGGAACTTTTAAAAATGGAAATGATGATTGATTTCTCACCAAAAGAAGTCTGAAGGCAGTGTGACATTTTAAAAATACTTAAAGAGGGGAGCCTGGGTGGGTCAGTCAGTTAAGCATCTGACTCTTGATTTCAGCTCAGGTCTTGATCTCAGGGTCATGAGTTCAAGCCCTGTGTTGGGCTCCACACTGGGCATGGAACCTACATAAAGTATTAATAATAAAATTTAAAAAATAATAAAAATGCTTCAAGAAAATAACAATCTGCATTTTACATAAACCAATGACCTTCTTCAAAAATCACAGTGAAATAAAGACATTTTCAGATAAATGAAAACAGAGAGAACTTATTGCACTTAGATCAGCACCACAAGGAATGCTAGGTCCTTCTGGGTAAAGAAAAGTGACAGAAGATAGAAGCTAATAACTCTAGGTAGGAATGTAAAGCACCAGAAATTGTAAATATTTGGGAAAATATAAAATATTTTTATTCTCTTAATTTTTTGAAAGAAATAGAAATGTTTAAAGAAGGTAATACCACCTTATCAAGATCATAATGCATTTGGAATAAAAATGTGACGATTTACAAATGACAGGGGATAAATGGAATTCTGCTGTTTCAGTGTCTTTGCATTTTATATGAAGAGCAGACTGTGACAAGTTAAAGGAAAACACTATAACTCCTAGAGGAGACTGTATCAAGCAAATCTCCATGAGAGAATTAAACAGAACAGAAAAAATATAGGGACTGTTTTCTCAGCTACCCCGAAGATGGCCCTTCATTGCTGTCATTCTAGAGTCTAGATAAATTCATTCATTACATTCAGTGGCTATTTGGGGCCTTAACTTTCTCATGGAAATTCACTTGAGAAGCGTTTCACACAAAAGAAAGAACATAAACTGTCAATGTCATGGATAAAAGAAGAGCTATAGATGCTACAGATATTAAAAAGATAATAAAGTGAGTATTACAAACATTTTAATGCCAATAAATCTGAAAACCCAAAATATAACATATTAACATAAAAGCCAGAACTTACCCAACTGATAGAAAATGAAGTAGGAAATATGAACACACACATGTGTTAAATAATTTGAATTTGTTCCAGAAAACCTTCAGATGCACGCCATGTACGCACAGGCATACTCCAAACTGAGATAGTTCCCCTGGTTAAATTCTATCAAACATTAAAAAAAAAAAAAAAATCTATCAAACTTTGAAGCGGGCAAGAACACCCGATCAAATAAATTCTCCTTCGGGAATTAGAGGAGGAGGGAAGACCCCCCCCAGCTTGATTCATGAGGCCAGAAATCCTCTGATATCAAAGACATTACAAGAAAAGAAAATTACAAACTACTATCTCTTATAAACAGAGCCGCAAACATCCTTGATGAAAAATATTAGCAATTTGAGCCCAGGAATATATCAAAAGGATAATGTATGATGAAAAGTAAAGTTTATCTCTGGAATGCAATTTTGATTCAACATTAAAAAAAATCAATCAATGTATTTACCATTTTAACAGACTAAAGAAGAATTTTTCCTCAAATTACCATGCCTGCCCTGGGAGAGAAGGATTTTTTTCAGAATAGTTAGTAACCTGGCGGCTCAGTAGGTTGGGTGTTGGACTTTTGATTTCAGCTCAGGTCATGATCTCAGGGTCATGGGATCCAGCCCTGCATTAGGCTCCACGCTGGGCGTGGAACCTTATTGGGATGCTTTCTCTCCCTCTCCCTCTGCCCCTCCCCCACTCAAACACTGTCTCTCACTCTCTCTTAAAGAAAAATTTAGTAGCCTGTTTATGGTTTAGGTTAAGAATCCTGTTGTGAAAAATGGTTATATCTCATTCATCTTGTATGGTTAACTTTTTTGCAGTGCTGTCTTTGTCAATGCCAAGACCTGGGCACCAAGACAGTGTTGAGCTTAAATTGAAGGTAACTTAAGCCATAGCTTATGATAAGAGGGAACAGCTATTTTAATTAGGTTTTGAAAAAACCCACCGTGAGTTTATGTTAGTTCTTTTGAAAATACTCTTGTATTCTTCCATGTTATTGGGAGTCTCGGGGCAGCTAAGATAACTCTGTCATAGGTTCTATTGACTATTTCACAAGTTTGTCTCAAAAGACATTAATTTTTCCACCTATTAGAGGGTTCTCATTTTCATTTCCAAAGTTTCATTTGGAAATTGTGTGTGTGTGTGTGTGTGTGTGTCTGATTGGAAAGGATTTGCCCGTTATTGGGGGAAAAAAAAAAAACAACAGGAAAATTTATAATTTGGAGGCATACAAATATGATTGAATTTGCCAATTACCATATACTCACAGAAGCTGTCTTTGCTTTTTGGAAGACTCGATGTATTGTTATAGTATGTAATCTGCTTTTTGGTTTGAGAATTAGTAAATTCAAGGTGAGACAGCTCATTGATGGCAGGGTCTAGAGAGCTCTCACATGTCCTAACTTCTATGTCATTGCTATTTTGTCCATGCTCTTCATTCACCAGCGATCTATTCTGGATTGAATTTAACATGGACTTAGAACAAAACATAAGCACGATATGCAAAAATTAATATTGTGGTGTAACATATGATTTTAAAACTGTGGCATAAGACAGACTTCTTGTACATATAAACTTCTAGCAAACATTTTTACTTGGACTGGAACAGAGAAAAATTATTAAACCAATTTCCTATTCATGAACAACATAGAAACGGTGTATTGAATTCAAGAGGCAAAGATTAATTAAACAAAAAGTATAGCCTCAGGGCATTTTTTTTTTTAAGAAAAGCTGGAATAGCATCTCAAGTTATAGAAGCCAACATTGTGCTTTTATTTATTTTTTTTATTGTTTCTTCCTACAGCACATTAGTGTATTTCTTGAAGTTAAATTGTAATTCTCAAACTTGGATCTGTCCAGTACAAAGAAGTTGCCTTTTGAGTATGTTCTATCACATTTTTTCCTTTGAAGAAAATCCTGCAAAATTATTCATTTTTTAAAAAACGTAAGTCTAATGATGTTATTCCTCTTTTTTTTTTAAAGATTTTATTTATTTATTTGAGAGAGAGAGAATGAGAGACAGAGAGCATGAAAAAAACGTAAGTCTAATGATGTTATTCCTTTTTTAAAGAGTTTTCAATATCTCTTCATCTTCTATCATATAAAATCCAAATTCCTTAGCACTCTACTATATGCCTGTCATGAACTGCCCCCTCCACTGCGTTTACATCTGTTTTTCTTTTCCACCATTACTCAGCATACACCTGTACCTCTCTTGTTAACCTATCTACTGTTTCTCAGATGTCCTGCCTCTAATATTTTGCTTCTGCTGTCATCTCTGCCTGGAGTATTCTTACCTTCTTGCCTAATTAATTTGTTAATGCTTAAATATGTTGCTCAGATGTTTCTTTCCCTAAATACCTCAGGCAGGATAAATCACTTCTTCTGTGACTGCAATTTCTTATGTATCACACTTTTAGACATATGTCACATTGTAATATATTTACATAAGTGATTATTCCATTTGGTCACAGATTGGCAAACTAAATCGGCCCTCAGCTTGTTTTTGTAAATAAAGTTTTATCAACGCACAGCAACATCCATTCACTTACATATTGTCTTTGGCTGATTTCATGCTACAGTGGCAACACTGAGTAGTTGTGACCAAGAATATGTGATTCACTAAACCTAAAATATTCATTATCCAGGCTTTGACAGAAAATGTTTGTCAACCCCATACTAGACTATAACCTTCAGGAGAGCAAGGACAGAGATTTATTCACATTTGAGTCCTTGACATTTTGCTTTGTGCTTTCCACATTTCTTAATTATTTGTTGAACCAGCTCCAGATTAAGTGTATTACAGTGGTTAAGAGTATATTCTCAGAGGTCCAGACATCTGAGTTCTAATCTTTCCACATTCTAAGTGTGAGACCTAAAATAAATTACACCATTAACCTCCACCTCAATTTTCTTTTCTGTAAAATAAGGATAATAATAATGCCTTTCTCATATGGCTCATGTGAGGATTAAATCTCATAATACACAGATAGCCCTTCATTTAGTGACTGACATGTATCAAGTGCTCAATACACACTGTTGTACTATTTTTTTTTTTTAATATTTATTTGAGAGAGACAGAGTGAGAGAGAGCACAAGCAGGGGGAGTGGCAGGCAGAGGCAGAGGGACAAGCAGACTCCCCACTGAGCAAGGAGCCCGATACAGGACTCGATCCCAGGAGCCCAGGATCATGACCTGAACCAAAGGCAGTCGCTTAACTGACTGAGCCACCCAGGCGCCCCCACACTGTTGTACTATTATCACACATCATTCATAACATGCGGTAGGGCTTTAATAATTAGTTTAAGGACTCTGAGCCTCATTTTCCTCCCATAAAGTGGAAGAGATAGCTTACCAAGTTCCTTTATACTTCTATAACCTTATGATTACGTGAGTCCACATATAGTGCTCAGTGCTATGCTGGGCTTCATCAGAGCTGGTAGGGAACTCTGAGAGAGAAAAGTGGCATTGGCTTGGGGCAAGAAGAGCAGTGGATTCAACCACAGCGGTCAGGTTACCCTCAGAGCCAAAAAGAGTCACCACATAGAAAATAGACTTTTATTCTTTATGAGATGAAGGCTTTATGGTCCCAACTCAACGGAAGCAGGGCCAGAGTCCAGAGGGCCATCCATGGAAGGCCTCCAACCAGACAAAAATAAGTTACCCCAGAAATTTCTGAGATGCTTTTAGATGAGTCGTTCTGATGAGATTGTAAATCTAGAGTCAACTTTGATTAATTTTTGCTCTACAGAATAACTCTGTTTTAAAGATGTATTTCCTCAACAAACTGATAAGCTGTGCAGGGATGTTTTTATTTAAAAATGTAAGTATGAAATTTAAAACATTAAAAAGCGGCATCACATTTGTATTTTACTGTGTTTTTGGAAAAGTTTCCTTTTCAGCTTTCAGGAATCAAGGACGATATACAACCTTAGATCCAGGACCTTTCGAAGAATGGACAAAATATGACAGAGGTACAAAGAACAAAAAACAAACAAACATGCTCCAACACCTCTCAGAAATTGTGTTGTTAATCAAATACAGTGACTTGATATTTAACTCAGACCAGTTGTAGACTCCTTTCTCTTGGTAACAAAGAGGTCCTTGTATGCTGAACATGACAGGGAGCCCTAAAGACATATTTCTAAAAGGTTATTTCACATAAAGACAATCAATGTCTGTGGAGAGGACCAACAAGGATTATCAACTTATATACAGACCCTTAAATAGGACAGAAGGGTTGACGCAGGAGGAACGTAGGGAAATATTTTGGAGCAGATTTATTTGTAAGATTGAGAATATCTGGGTAAAATACCTTCTCCGGTCACTTCCAATGTTGATCCTTTATAGCCCAGTTACCACAAAATAACCTATTGGCTTTTTGCTATCTATGTGCAACTTCACCCTACAGTAAAGTTTAGTTTTTAAAATCAGAAACTATACTTCATACATAAAATCCATTGTTTCCCCTTGAGGTTTGTTTGTTGAATGATGAAGAAACAAGGAAAGCAATACCTCTGGAGATCTTTAATTTTAATTTTTTGTAACCTGCATTATTTTTGGTGTCACTTACCAGCGCCTGTTAGCAAGAGACCATCACAGGCATTTCCAAGATTTACACAAATTTTCTGCATACTTTAATTAAAGAGAAATAAATGAGGTGGATAACTTGAGGAACATGTAGAACTTTATAAATTAGAAATGAACAAACACTACTGCATCATTTGGGGCTACACTGTTGGCAGATAATAATTACATGTTTTGTCTGTTATTTTTTTTAAGGGCTGTGAATTTCAGATGATAACACTGCTCTCACCTCGATGTGAGAAATTGAGTCTGTATAATCAGCTCAAGTTATTCCTGCTTTCCTTGTATCCCATTATTTAAAGCATACTCTTTTTCAGTAGTTAATTATTATATATTATCTTCCCTATAATTATTTTTTCTTTTTCTACCTCGCTTATTTTTAGGTGTCACAATTGCACTTAGTTGAATACTAGATAAAACTACATTGAGTCATTGCGATCTTGCCTCATTACTCTGCCCTTCACGGCTCTGAGTCATTTTTTTGTGAACTTCTTGGAACTCCTTCCAATCCGTCTCTGTCTCTGTGTCACTTCAGTGAGCTAAATGAAAAGCCAGGAGCAAAAGGCAAGAACTTCACTGGCCTGGAATGGAGGGCTAATTCACAGCTGCACTTCTTGGCCACATGCACTTGTTAGAAAGCTCCTCCACTTGGGTCTCTCTGTCTTCAAAGCCTCGGAGGCTGGGTTTTTAAATTCCCTGGCCATGCCACCATGTGTAACATGCCTTATTTTCGGTAGGCTTGGCCGTAAGTATTCCAAATAGGGTCAGAACCAGAAGGTTCTCTCCATTCCTGGGCTCTATCTGGTGCCCGGCCCTGTTAAATGATTTTATCCTACAGCATAATTTTGTGTGTGTTGATCACCCGTCTGCATCCACCACCTAGGACAGTACCTGCCATATCCCTGCTGTAAAGATACTGAATAATGACAAAGAGTAAGAGAAGGTGATCTTGACAACAGGAATGCGATACAGAGATTATCGTTACGTCACTCAGGGTCCAGTAAGGAGACTGAAGTCACGTCAGTTATTTTAATAGAGGAAAGAAATTGATATAAAGGATTATTAACTAGGTATAGCAAACTGTTTCCTAGGCAGCTGAAAAAGCCGACAGAGAGGACTGAGCCATTAAAGGTAGCAATTTTAGAAACCAACTGTCACCACTCACACTGAGTTTGAATTATTAAAACGAAAGCTTGGATGACAGCCTCGTGGGGCTGACACGCAGTCCTCTGAGGAGGGGTCATCCTCAGCTAGTGCTGATGTCTCTCACAGCCTAGGAGGAGCCCCGGGAGGCTGGGATTCTGGGCTTTGAGGCCAGCTCTTCTTGGTGCAGCTGTGCCTGAGGGGAACGCTGTGATGAGGCTGGTCCGGCAGGCATCCGGAGAACGCTGTTTTCAGACGGTATTCAGTTGCTGCTCTAGGAATGAGCTGTTGCTGTCAGGGTGAAGCAGCAAGGCCAGGGTCAAGCTGACAGCAACAAGAAGGAGACAGGCACAGCAGAGGAAATGACAGGAGGCAACCAGAAGGGATTTGGCCCATCCTTCCCCCTCCAGCCCTGCGACCTCCCTGCTACTGGCAAAGCCAACAGAGAAAAGCCGGCTGAGGGCAAAGGTGCTTTGCAGAGTCCCAGCCCAGCTGTACTCAGGGTTATTGTTCTCGGTTTACAGATCAGATACTAAGGCAGAGATAAATTTTTTTAAAATTTTTTTATTGTTATGTTAATCCCCATACATTACATCATTAGTTTTAGATGTAGTGTTCCATGATTCATTGTTTGTGCATAACACCCAGTGCTCCATGCAGTATGTGCCCTCTTTAATACCCATCACCAGGCTAACCCATCCCCCCACCCCCCTCCCCTCTAGAACCCTCAGTTTGTTTTTCAGAGGCCATAGTCTCTCATGGTTCATCTCCCCCTCCGATTTCTCCCCCCTTCATTCTTCCCCTCCTGCTATCTTCTTTTTTTTTCCTTTCTTAACATATATTGCATTATTTGTTTCAGAGGTACAGATCTGAGATTCAACAGTCTTGCACAATTCACAGCGCTTACCAGAGCACATACCCTCCCCAGTGTCTATCACCCAGTCCCCCCATCCCTCCCACCCCACCCCCCACTCCAGCAACCCTCAGTTTGTTTCCTGCGATTAAGAATTCCTCATATCAGTGAGGTCATATGATACATGTCTTTCTCTGATTGACTTATTTCACTCAGCATAACACCCTCCAGTTCCATCCACGTCGTTGCAAATGGCAAGATCTCATTCCTTTTGATGGCTGCATAATATTCCTTTGTATATATATACCACATCTTCTTTATCCATTCATCTGTTGATGGACATTTTGGCTCTTTCCACAGTTTGGCTATTGTGGACGTTGGGCAGAGATAAATTAAGTAACTTGTCCATGTCCACAGTATTCCAAGTTCACACAGCTTTGAGAGAAGAAGGATAAGAACCCAAATTAGCGCCACTTTACAGTAAGCCATAGAACACGGTCTGGCAGTTAAAGGAGAAAGATACTGTAAATATTACATTTCTTAAATTATAAACATTATATGTATTACAAATGTACATATAAACATATAAACTATAAAGGGTTTCAGGCACCTTTGTAAAGCTCCAAAGAAAATGTTTATCCTCATATGGAAACTTTTGAAAGAGTTTTACCTCTTGCCCACATTGAGTCACAAAAATAATTTTCGCAGAAGAAATAACAAATCAAATAATTCTGTTTATGAAAGAATTCCACATGCTTCTTATTTTTTATTTTATTTTGTATTCTTTTCAGACAATATGCTTTCCTCAGATGGGTCTGTATATTATGTTAGGACCATGTTTTGAAACAATCATAATTACTTGAAGAAAATTAAATTAAATTCAAAAACAGGACAGTAATTTTGTAGCTTCTGCTGTCACTAACAGAGCTGTGAATCTGTCACCAGGTGCTTATAATTGTAAAATATCCCCTTTGTGTTAAAACACAGTATACGAGAAATTGTACAGAAGCAATTTTCTGTTGCTAAATAAATTTTTTTATATTGATTTGGCCATTTTTAGGACTCTCTTTAGTCTATGCTGTTGATTAACATCTTCTGGTAAAAAATATTTGCTAGTTTGGAAATAAGAGGGAGTTGAAAGAGAGTAGTGTTTAGTGGCAGTTTGTTCTAGAGCCCAAAAGAGTCTTTTCAGGTAGATGGGTAATGCAAGCTAGGGCTTTCTTTTATTTTAATATTAATTTAATAATTTAATATTAATTATGATGATTCTCATTAACACAGCGACTATTTAACAACAGCCATGTGCGAAATCCAATTCTCTAAAAATCCCCATTAAGAAAAAGATTGTTTATGGTACATTTGGTGATGATCTAGAGTTCTGTGCCTTAAGATTATATCAATAATTCTATGTTGAGCGAAATAAGTCAAACAGAGAAAGACATGTATCATATGATCTCACTGATACGAGGAATTCTTAATTGCAGGAAACAAACTGAGGGTTGCTGGAGTGGGGGGTGGGGTGGGAGGGAGGGGGTGACTGGGTGATAGACACTGGGGAGGATATGTGCTCTGGTAAGCGCTGTGAATTGTGCAAGACTGTTGAATCTCAGATCTGTACCTATGAAACAAATAATGCAATATATGTTAAGAAAAAAAAAAGAAGAAGAAGAAGAAGAAGGTAGCAGGAGGGGAAGAATGAAGCCGGGGAAATCAGAGGGGTAGACGAACCATGAGAGACGATGGCCTCTGAAAAACAAACTGAGGGTTCTAGAGGGAAGGGGGGTGGGAGGATGGGTTAGCCTGGTGGTGGGTACTGAGGAGGGCACATTCTGCATAGAGCACTGGGTGTTATGCACAAACAATGAATCATGGAACACTGCATCTAAAACTAATGATGTAATGTATGGGGATTAACATAATAAAAAAAAATTAAAAAAAGATTATATCAATAATTCAAATGCTCTTAAAGAACCGATAACAATGATAAATGGGCTTTAAAAAGCAGTATTCAAGTTACACCTACTTCAAGAGATTTCCTTGTCTCAAGATGACAGAGTACAGTAGTCGACATTTACAAAGTATTAGTGAACATTATTTTTAAAATATGTGAATCAATCATTTCCTATAACAAGAGTTTATTAATTCAGTTCTCTGTTTCCAGCATTGGTAAACACTGGGGAGTGCAAAAGATATCCAAGACAGTGACTGTCCTCAGAGAGATCGCAATTAATCATGGAGACAGTGTTTTTACCCAGCAAACAAGTTGAGAAGAATTTAGGGCACTAATTAATGACAGTTGACTTTTCATAGTAACCAGGGAAATAAACCAAGCTATGGGATTAGGCTGGAAGTGAAAATCTATTTCTTATTATTTTGGTTGGGAGGCTGTCCAGTGAATGAGGATCCTTCCAATCTTCACCCAGATCTCTCTTCCTCCAGAGTGACTTCCCTGACTAACCCTCCAAGCATTCCTTTCCCTTCCATCTGCCTGCCTCCATGAGATCATGTTAGAGGTCCGTTTTGGCCCCCATCACAGTCATTTTAATGCCCTAGAGTAGAGGTTATCATACTGTATTAAAGTTTCTGTTTTGTTTTCTGTCTTTGAGGGTAGGGACAGAATCTGTCTTGCTCCCATGGTGTCCCTGAGCCTCACAGAGTCCCTGTTTAGAGGTGGGCTGGATGACTCGTCAGGAATAATCCTGCCTCCTTGGGCCATTCAGTGTCCACTCTATCTGCCATTCTGGTTGCTCAAGAAGTTTGTGGCCCGTGTCTAGACTTTGGCAAGAGAACCAGCTGCTTAGGCAATTCTGTGAGAATCAAATGTAACCTGCCTCTTAAAGGTTGACATTTCTTGAGAATGGAAACTGGACTTCTCACACATTATCAGCAGGTCTTCTTTCAGTCTCTTGCAGAGATCCTGGTCATTGTATGGGAGAAATTAAAATCATGCATGGATGGGTGTGGGTGAGGGCAGGGCAAGTCCAGTTCCTAGTTGGGACCCATGGTCTGTGTCAGAGCCCTGATGTTTGGTTTGGTAGCAACAAACACAGTCTTGCTCACCTGGGAGGGAAAGTTTACAACTGCTGATCTTGGGCCAAACTTAGTATAGGAAGTGAGATCCTGGTTAGATATGGGATGATAGTGAGCCCTTCCCATGCATACTCTGAGGATTGGCAGGACCCTCTGGGTTTTTCTGAATGCCCAGAACACTTTTCCTCAGACTGAGTAACGTCTGGTGCTGTCCTGAGTGTCCACTGGGGTTCTTCCCACACTGATGGCATTGCTTGCACTGCTCTTCTTCCATGCTCTGGCCAGAAGAGAGATTCTAGAAGATTCTTGAGTTATCTGAAAGCATGAATCCAACCTCTACTCCCTGGGTATGGCTTCTAGTCACTTCCTTCCTGCTCCTCTACAAGTTTCGAATATTTAGATATTATACAGGATTTAAATACATGACAATGATAATAATGCTAAGAGAATAACTGTTTAAAATCAGTGAGAGAGAAGAAATGCCATTATCAACAATCCAAAGGATACCAGTTGTTACAGGACATCAATTATTGGAATCCTATGATATCTGAAGTGGTTATTCACACTGAACCACAAAGAATAAGAGACCAGCCAGTGTAAACTCTCAAACATGGGTCTTAGCCAAAGTCCTTCCATTTACCATTTTTCCCACTTTATAAGTAAAAGAATAACGTTATGGATTACATAGATAAATTAAAAATCTAAGCGTGGGTGTGGTCTTACTCAGCAGGCCTTTTAGGAGCTTTGCCATTTGGTAGCAATTGAACATGAGTGATCAGAGATTTTTATTATTTGACTAAGGAAAAAGGAAAACAAATCTATTGCATGCATTACCCATTACCTATTTCCTGAAGTGGGTATGCGATAAATATCCTGAACTGCTGGGGCAATATTTGAAAAATTGGATCTATTTTTAATCAATGACAAACCAATTCATAACTAGTGATTTAGACTAAGAAATACAGCATTTTTAATTATTATTTAAAATCTTGTCAATTTGCATTAGCAAAATATGTCCATATTTTTACAAATAAAGGGACAAAATCAAAGTGAATACAGTCTGTAGATTGTTGGTTTATATTAACTGAACAAAAAAAAAAAAATCCAAAAGCTCTAAAGAAACCAAAATACCTTATTCCTTCACTGGGGACTTACATCCTTAATCTTGGTTCAGATGGAATTTTTATATGGGTGCTAAACAGCACTGAAAATAGGATTTTTAATGGCAAGGCTCAGAGGCTCTTAACTGCATAATATGGTGAGCAGTGCTATAACTTAGCACTTACAGGGCTTTTGTACATTTTGGAATAGTTTGTTTAAAACTGTTCTAATATGTTTATAGTCCCTTTTCTATTAAGTCTGATTTAAACAGTGCCTTACCAAGTTTTTACTGTATGTACAGGGTGGAAATAACTTATTTTGTGTATTTCTTTAGCTGAAACCCATAAATCAGATACTCACAATGAAACTGCAGAGTTGTATTGGATTTATAATAAACTTTAGAAGGCCTGAGTCACTGCAGACTAATGGCAAAACGCCATTCCTGGTGTTATTCAAGTACAAAATAAAGAGACAAGTAAAGGAGGGAGAAGCAGAGAGAACCACAGAATAAATGATGTTATAGTCTTAAGACCATGGCTCTTGCTTTGGAATCCCTTATGGCAAAACTTCCTATTGCAAAAAAGTACCTATGGTACTTTTTTTTTTCTGATATTTTTGGATATAGTTGTCCTGGACCAAGTCAGAGAAGTATTTTATTCTTGAAAGTTTAGAGTTCAGAGAACTTTCTGCTTGTTGCTTGATTTACTGTTAAATACCCTACATGTTTAATGTCACAAACCGTGATTAGTAAGTCATCAGCTTTGAAGCTTAGTAGTTCTTAGATTATGTTGGCAGTTAATAAAGGGATTATATTAAAGCACATTTAATGACTGCCTGGAAGGCTTTCTCTGCAGAGTCAGCCAACCCCATAGGCACTGTAAAAATAAATAATAGGGAAAATTACATAATCACACACTCAAGATGGTCAGAACAGGAAGCATAGCTGATGTCTTTGAATTCATTTATCTTTTATAATGGCGTAAATTAAATTATCAGAATAAACTATGGCTGTATCTATTAGACTATGTTCCAGTGAATTAGATTGAACTCAAATACTGGGATTGATGTCCAAGATGAATAATGACTTTAGTAATTATGTTTTCCTAACAAAAATTGGGATTCCAGTTCTGTAAAATATAGTGGAAAGAACAACACAAACTATTTTAACTTGGGACAGTTGTGGAGTTTGGGGGATTTCTTTCAGTGCTTTTTCAGATTCTCCAAATACAGTTTAAGACAGCTTACAAAAATATATGTGTACAGAGATTAGAGAGGAGATCTTAGAACCTGAAATGTGAAGAAAAAGTCAGGGATGCTTTTGGAAGACACAGTGCAAACACACATTTCGGTTGGTGCTGTTTAGCAGCTTGGGGCCCTGTCCTTCCCTACTCTCACAACTTTATCCTTGTTTTTTCCTCCCCCTTGTGTATTGTCCCCTACTTTTTCAACAGCTGGCTTCTTCTCATCTTTTAGGTCTCAGCTTAAATGGAATGGCTTTGTTGAGTTCCTGCTTTTAAACGAAGAGCGGCTTAAGTAATGAAAGGACAAGGGACTCCGAGTTTTATCAGCTCAGCAAGGTCATCCAGGACCCAAATCTGTTCATCTTTCTGCTCTGCTCTCCTCAGCACACGGCTGGACACAATCCTGTTACCTCAAGACTGGACGTTGTCCACTGTAGTTTCAAGCATCACAGGTGTTTATGGTGACATTCCCACAAAGACAAAGGAGCATTTACGGCTCCTCATTTCTTGGTTAGGAGAGAAAAAAACACTTCCAGGAAGGTTCCCTGCAGGTGTCCCTGTTATGTGTCATTGGTTGGGATTGTGTTTCAGGTCCAGGCCTGAACAACTCAATGTCAAGGGGGTAGAGTTACTATGATTGGCTTATAGTCATCCACATTTACCCCCTGGGGCTGGGGGTGAGCCTTTTCCCTGGAGTGCATGAAAATATAAGCACCTGAACTAAGGCAAGCAAGGAAGGTGGGGAAGGCCACCAGCATCCCTCCCACGCTTGTCATGGCCTAAGCTTAGGTCTAGGGTCACCTCCTCCCCGGCACCTCCTGACTTCCAGGATCCTTTCCTGGCACCAGGTATCATCTGTACTTATTTTATTAATTTGATTGTTGCTTTTTTTTTAACGTTCTGAAACTCTATAAGAGTAGGGATTTCATTCACTGTTGTATCCTTGGTACTAAGCACAATGGAGATGAGTAGTAAGTATTTTTACTAATAGTACAAAAAAGGAATTATATAATTCACAGTATCATCAAACATTAATCTCTTTACTTAGAAGAAATAAAACCTTCCTTTATACAAAGACCAAATTTTTTTTTTTCAGCTCATAAAAGAAACATGATGTAATAATACCCCAGTGAGGGTACATTGTTCCCAAAGTCTTGAATCACTGTATATGGCTGATCTGAAATTCACCGAACAATTGTGCACGAGTCAGACTCCTGGCAGGAAGCAAACGGCACACTCTGAGTGAATTGAAGGGATTTTAATGGAGAGACCAGGTGTAGGGAGAAGCAAAAAGCAAGTGATGGTAACGGCGAGTCACAACTGAAAGCTGTCTACCGTGCCAAGGCCTGAGGGCCGTGAAGAAGCAGCTGGTCTGGGCCTCCATTAGAGCTTTAGCAGTGGCAAGGGGGCTTCTTGTCAGGGGGAAACTCCAGGCAGAGAGCCACAGCCAAACTGCAACCTGGCAGGAGGTCACTTCTTCCCTTCAATTGATCAGAACCGGACTGGAAGCCAGATGGGAAGGTCTATTCCATATATATATATATATATATATTCCACACACACACACACACCATACCATATATGTGCTATATGTGGTACATATATAGACTATATATATATACACCATATTTGTGGTGCATGTATATACACACACACACGCACACAAACGTGAAGTACCATATACGGTACATATACATACTATATATATGTTGAGAACCATCTATGTATAGTATGTATACAGTATACTATATATAGTATAGACCTTGGGTTCCCTTTAGCTTCTACGTAGGTAGATAGATACATATCTATGTAAATTTAAATATGTATCTGGGAAGGCAGAGTTCCCAGCTCGGTTTTCTTATTTTTCCACTCAAAATCCATTATTGCCCTTGCTTGTTGTGCCTTACTTAATTAAAAAACAGAAACAAAAACCTCACGCTTACATCTCCAGTGTGGGGGAAACACAAAATCCCCATTAACTATTGTATTATTTCAAGGGAAATTAATATAGTCATATTTTAACCTGGAAGCTAAATTGTGAAATTTAATCACTACCGGTATTCATTATATATGGTAGCAGGAGACTATGGGGGAAAGAAATCATTCACTGACACAGAACACAGCAGCTATTTACCCTGCTTCTGTCATGCTAATTACATGAAGCTTGTTCCCTTCTTTCACTAACAATTTCACGTTCTCCTTATGTTCTGACAGCACCTACAACTTAATTCATATGAAATTTAAGTCTTAAGTAGTCTTTTCTTTGTTGCTTTGCAGTAGTTTTCCATTGAGGTCTGAGTACCAAGATGCATGCCACAGTCCTATTCTGTCCCTCCCGGGGGCATACTTAGGGGCAGCTGAGCACTTTGCATCTGTTAGATCCTGTTCTTAAGCCACTGGCCTTGTTCATTCACAGTTTTCCTTGGGAATTTCTCATGTTAACCTCGTTGAGTATAGATGCCCATTGATGAAAGAATTAATCAGTCATGCAGACTGTTAATACCATTCCAGGTGTTCAAGTCAATTTATGAAACCCCAAATCCCAAGAGAGTGCATGCATATAAATAAATTTAGCCCAAATTTAATATGATACTCCATCACTCATCAGCTTCTGATGGTGACAGAGGACGGGGGAGATTCTGAGTTCTCAACCTCAAGTATGCTTCCCCTAATGCCATGATCCCGAGTGTCAGAATCCCATTTCTTCCCAGCCTCAGCATCGGAGACCTGCACACAACCTGCACACAACTCCATAGGGTAGACACGGTTGACTCTCAGGCAGTAATGCTTGTGGTCTCCCGTACTTTGAATGAAGTCGGCACTTTGCATCCGTCTTTCCCCACCGAGTCCATCCCAGGCAGCCAAGAATAGTTAGTCCTCCCAACAGTCTTGGGTAACACTATTGCTGCTTTGGTAACCATGTGCCAGTGTCTCGCCACACCTGACCTGCATCCCATGCTACCTCCATCTGGAGGTTTGAGGAGAGGTGAGGCCACGGCAGGCCCCAGAATTGCAAGGCCCATTTCGAGGAGCAGGTGTCTGTGTTGACGCGATACATGAGCAATCCTATCCTGTTACCCTATTTTGAAGGTGTGCTTTGGGACTACCTCTAGTCGTCATTACTCTCACAGGGGTTCCTGCAGGAGACAGTTGTCACAACCAAGAGAGTCGATTGCAGAGAGTTTAATGATGAACTGTTGAATCCTCCAGGGAGAACAGCCACACGATGGGAGCAGTGGCTGCAGGTAAGAGCGTGCAGCCCCCGTGAGCACCCACCGTAATCTGGCAGGGAGAGGGCAGGGAGCAAAATATCTTGACTTGTTGCTCCTCCCACGGTTGATGTTCCTGTGTCTCTCCCTGGCTGCATCTCGTTGGCAGCCAGAGCATAAGAAAGCCTGGGAATGGTACCCTGTAGATTTTAGCCCAGGAGGACATAGAGCAAAGCAGAAAGGAAAGAGAGGGAAAATGAAATTTAACCAGAGCCGCTTGTCTCTTCTTTCTCAAGAGTAGAAGAGGACCAGGGATGAATAATATAATTCTTTTACATGGTTCCGAGAATACTGTATTTGTAATACAAGTGCCCTATCATGATGACTTCATAATTATTTACCTCATTATTTTTCTAAAAGCCCTACAGGGAAATGAAATCAGAAAATTAAAAATAACTCTGTTTTGAGTTTCCTAAGGTTTTTATAAAGTTTTCTTTTGGATTATTATAGATGTGTTGAGGTTCTGAAACATGGAGTTTGGAAATCCTTGTTCAAACCATGCTATTTCAAATGCACATTCGGTAACAGTAATTCTCACTGGCAAACTCTGTAAAAAGGCATTTTGGTCCTTCATGGATTTAACTGGTAGACACAAAGAAAAGGCAGACAACAGAGAAATGAGACCTAGAGGGGTCGCGTGGCCAAGACTAGCCCTCGGGGGCCAATGATCCGGTTTGTGAATCCCGGCTTTGCCAATTGCTAGCTACGTAATTTGGAGAAATTATTTAAAGTCCAAGTCACAATTGACTCATCTACAAAATGGCAATAAAATAATAATCCTCTTTATTAGAGAATATGAACTAAAGTAAACACATTAGAAAGCATCTAGCTTGGCACCTGCCATATGGTGGGATCTGAATTGTAGCGAATCTTTCCCTCTCGCTTCTTTTCATATTTTCTGAACTGCCTCAGAAACCCTTGGGAGCTAGTAGGGAGTCTGTTCTGGAAACTAGATGGGGTATAATATAAGCAGTACGTATTTTCTCTCAATGCACTGTCCTCCAGAGTGGAATGGAAAGAAAGAGGAGAAAGAAGGAATGTATCTGCATCTTATTATATAAGAAGACATTCAGGGCAAGAGGACATAGTAGCTTATTAGTTCTCATTCCCACTGCATCATTGGCAACCAGAGACTCAGAATTAATAATAAGGAAATAACACTTGGGTGGGAGAGCTTTGGAACGCATTATAAAGGAGACATAGCCATTTTTTCATGCAGACATGTGGTAATGTTCCCTTGCTAGCAGTTACATTTAAACTTGGTACCGAGTGAATGGGGAACATAAAATTTTGATGTTAGATTACAAAGGACTATAGTGACACACTTTAATTGCCTTTTTTTTTTTTTTTTTGAGACAACATTTCTAGATCCTGAGATGAGAAAGAGAGCCAGAGAGAGAAAGAAAGAGAGATTGCTGTATATGTTGTCATTTAGTTGTTTAGTTCACAGGAGACTTGGCAAATTTTGGTAGATTGGTAAATTTTTTTCCTTGTCTAAGCTTTTCTCCAAATCTTTATGACCTTATGAATTATAAGCATCATGTAGGTATTTCTATGATACTAAATCTTGATTGTAATAGAATTCCACCAGAGTAGAAATATTTTCCAACTTAAGTCTACTAAACAGAAAGCTAAATAAAATTCATCCTTTTTAAACTTCTTGCCCAGTATCTATTATCATACTTTCAAAATATTATATTGAAAATTTTCTTTATTTTGTTCATATTCATTATGTATTTGTTGAAAACTTTCTTCTCACTCAAAACTACATTAGGTCCTCTAAGTAATACAGAGAAAAATAGGGTGTTGTCTCAAGAATGTTTAAATGCAGTAGCTTATTTAAATCTGTACAGTCTATGCATCTCACATATGTCTTTCACTGAAAAACCGAAAGGTGATATATAGTTTAACTTATAAATGAACTAATTAACTAACTTATAAAGGAAAAGCTGTAATATCGTATTGTGTGATAAATATTTTCCACCCTTTTGTAATTCCTTACTGAAGAGAAAAGTACTGAGGTTTGAGTTGGTATATGTAGATTGCTAAATATTGTTCAATAAATTCATGCCATGTCTCAGGTATAAAGGAAGGACATCCATTTGAACATTTCCTCTGATTGGTATGAATTCAGACCTGTTTAACAGCCTCAATGAATATTTCATTTTAAAATATAGAATAAGAATTTTATTATACAATATAGAATATAGACTCTCTAGATCTTCTGGTATAGATCATTGCATTTTTTTTTTCTTTAAGAGAGAGTGTGTGCACATGCGTGCTCAAGAGCAGTGGGGGAGGGGCAACGAGAGGGAAGAGGGGCTGAGGGAGAGGAAGGGAGAGATTCTTAAGCAGGCTCCATGCCCAGCATGGAGCCTAATATGGGGCTTGATCTCACCACCCTCTGATCGTGACCTGAGCTGAAATCAAGAATCAGACACTCAACTGACTGAGCCACCCAGGTTCCCCATAGATCATGCTCTTTTTGATCCACAACTTTATCATATCATGGAAGCATGAGTTGCAAGTACCATTAAATATGTTAGTTAGGATATTGGTGCACATCTCAAGGGACATACATGAACATGCTTTTTGTTTTTTTCTCAGACATGGCGCAGGTTTTATATAGCTTGTTCACTGGTGACACAGAGTAGGTAATAGATATCTCTGATACTCTTCAAGTGATACTCCAGCAAAAGCTAAAATCAGCATTTTCAACTACATATATTAAAAACAGTATCACATTCAGTATGAAATCCCATATTGAAAATAATCTTCTCTTAGAACCCTCAAGCCAGTTTTTTCATCTTTTTTTTTTTTTTTTTTTTTTGGTGCTTCTTTTGAGAAGTCTGATGACATCTTGATTTTTAATCTATTTGAAGATTGAAATCCTGGCCCTATGGAAACATTTGAAAACCTGCCTTTTTGGTTTATTGTGCCAGATTTTGGAAATTCATGTCAGTTCTAGGGAAATTTGTTGAATTCAAAAAAAAAATTCTTTTGCTTAATTTTTTCATTTTAGCCTTCTGGAAATCCTAGTATTTGGATTTGGATTTCTTGGATAGATTTTGTTTAGTTTTCTTATCTTTTCTCTGCAGTTTCCCTTTCCTTTGATGGTGTTGTTATTGCTTCATGGAGAGTCCCTTAAGTTTGTCTTTCAAACTTTCTTTTCAGTTTTTCATCACTATAATCATATTGCAATTTCCAAGGGCTCTTTGCAATGCTCTGAATGTTCTTTTCTTATAGTCTCCTGTTCTTGTTTCATCAATAAAATATCTTTTCAAGGTACTAAGGATATCAATGATCCATTTAAAAAATTTGCACAAAGCACCGATTTCTCTTTTCCCTTGTTTTGGTTTTGTGTCTGTCATCATAGAAGCTTTACCTCAATGCCTGCTGGTCTTGCTTGTCTACTCATATTCATGATAAAGTCACTGAAAAACTTTCAGAAGTTCAAGAGTTAGGGGTAGGTTAGACAACCCTCTAGTGGCGCTCATTATATAGTTTCTATAGAAATAGAACTATTTCTTTTTTTTTTTTTTTTAAGATTTTATTTATTTATTTGAGACAGAGAGAATGAGAGACAGAGAGCATGAGAGGGAGGAGGGTCAGAGGGAGAAGCAGACTCCCTGCCGAGCATGGAGCCCGATGCGGGACTCGATCCCGGGACTCCAGGATCATGACCTGAGCCAAAGGCAGTCGCTTAACCAACTGAGCCACCCAGGTGCCTGAAATAGAACTATTTCATAAAGAACCTCCACCTGTCTGCACCTTGGCTTGGCATATCTCCCACTGAGGCTGGAAATTCTAAGACTGATGACCTAAATTTGGTCAATGCATGGAATCTTTTTTTTTTTTTTTTTTAAAGATTTTATATATTTGACAGAGAGAGATACAGCGAGAGAGGGAACACAAGCAGGGGGAGTGGGAGAGGGAGAAGCAGGCTTCCCGCTGAGCAGGGAGCCTGATGTGGGGCTCGATCCCAGGACCCTGGGATCATGACCTGAGCCGAAGGCAGACGCTTAACGACTGAGCCACCCAGGCGCCCCCAATGCATGGAATCTTACTCTTCCATGGAGACTTTCATCTAATCCCTGTGTATGCTGGAGCCCTAGTGCCTCTTCAGAGTGCAAAGGAGGTAGGGAGTCAGCCAGATTCATGGGGTTATGTAGGAAATCTAGTGTCTCTAACTGATCCTCTGTTTCTAATGCTTCTGTATGCTCCAGCTTCCAGATGTTATTGATGTTTCTCTTGCCTTAGCTTTCTGGGATCTGAAGCACAAACTAGTCTTTTGGGCTTTGTGGCTTTAAAACAACAATGTATTATTTCTTACAATTATCTGAGCAAGCTGTGTGTCATTCTGTCAGTTTTGCACATACACCTGGAAGGTTGATAGGGAGGGGCTTAGCTAGACTAACTGAGCTCGATTCTGTCCCTCTGTCTCCATGTTGTCTTCTTTCCTTCAAAATACTAAACTGGTCTTCCTCATAAGATAGCCTCATTTTAAGGGGGCCCCAATATCCCAGCATTTATGAAGCCTCTGTTTATTTTACATTTGCTGATGTCCCATTGGCCAAGGAAGCCACATGACCCTGCTGAGCGTAAAGGGGAGCCATTCGGGTAACAATGTACCACGGTGATTGCAGGAGCGGTATGAACGTTCCTGTTACTCCTTACCCTCCCCGATACTTCATAGTTTCCAGTTTTAGTGGTCATCACGTTATGCCATTTTCAGTGAGTTCAGTATGTGTGTACTGTGTTATCATTGTGATTTAATTTTTACTTTAATGTCAATGAATGATGTTAAACAACTTTTTATATACTTGCGTTAGCTTTTTTTGTCGTTGATATAACACATCACAAAAATTTAGTGTCTGAAACAACACATATTTACTATCTTACCATTTTGGAGGTCAGAAGTCCTAAAATCAAGGTGTCAGCAGGGCTGCATTCCTTCTGGAGGCTCTAGGAGAGAAGCTGTTTCTTTGCCTTTTCAACTTCTGCAAGTTGCCTGCATTCCATGTCTCCTGTTCCCTTCCATCTTCAAAGCCAACTGCACAGTATCTTTTAGGATCTCTCTTCCTCTCTTTCTGACCTCTGATTCCATCGTCTCACTACATTCTTAGATTCTGACCCTTCTTATTCCATCTTGTAAGGCCCTTTATGATTACACTGAGCCAATCAGATTATATCTAGGATAATCTCCCTCTGTTAGAGCCTTAATTTAATCATATCTGCAAAGTCCCTTTATTATGTAAGGTAACATTCACAGTTTCTAGGGATTATGGCATAGACATCTTTGGGGATGGGGCATTATTCAGCCTACCACACCACTTTTGCCTTATCCTCTTTTATAAATAATGTTTATTGGAGTGCTTATAATGAGCCATAAAATATGGCATAAAAATATGGCATATATGAGCCATAAAAATATGGCTCAATCAGTTAGGCCTCCCACTCTTGATTTTGGTTTGGGTCATGATCTCAGGGTCATGAGATCAAGCCCCGCATTGGGCTCTGGGCTGGATATGGAGCCTGCTTAAGATTCTCTCTCGCCCTCTCCTTGTACCCTCTCCCAGCCCCTGCTCACACATGCTCTCTCTCTTTCTCAAAAAAATAGTGTTTGCTTTTGTCCCTATAAATTAAAATAATTTTGAAAATATTTAGTTCCACAGACCATATTTTTAATTACATATTTTTGGGTCCATTGTTGAAACTAGAAATTTAATGTAAATTTAGGGTATATAAAACTCAGTAAAAGGAAAAATTCAATGACAAAATGAATAATCATCCTAACTTTTAATGTGTTTGTTGGATCTAGCTTTAAAGCAACTTGCCAACATTTTATCTATGGCTTCCTACTTAAAATAGCCCAAAAGTGTAGCCAGTGGAATTGCATGTTCCCTCCATTCATCAGTGCATGAGTTTATTTCTCCCAGCAGAAATAACATAAGTGGTTACAGAGTAGGGATGGAGTGACCTGGATCTGTCTTGGTCTTTTTTCCAGGAGAAGGGGATCAATAATTGGTTACCGACTGAATTAAAGAATGAGTAGAACTACTGGTGTTATTTTCTGTTTCACCACCTTGGTTTCTTTTGTGTGGTGTGCTTTAAATATTCAGCTCTCTTCTCCTCACTGCTAAGCAAATATTCTTCCTTAATCTTTTAACTATGTCTTATCAATTCATGCCTATGCTGATCCTTACCTCTCAATTGCTGCTACATATTTTCCCCTTGTATATAAACTTATTTTTTATGGGACTCAAATATTTGTTCTTGAAACAAATTTTAATTTCCTTGAAAACAGAATTTCTCCTCTTTCTGGAACTTGTATTATAACTAGTACTATTGACATTTCTTGGCCCTCTGTTAGGAGCTCAACATTTATTGAGTCTGTTTATCCAAATCTATCTATCATCTATCCTTGTCTTTCTCTTTCTCTCTCTCTCTTTTTAGGGAATGATACATTTTTGTTGTAAGTAATAAAGTTTTGAATTAATTTTATATTTGGCCAGTCATCAGAATTCATTAAAGGACCATGCTTTTTGATAATTTTATTGAAAATGTTTTATGATAATTTTAGTGGTGAGATGATTCAAAGGAAAGTGGTTTGGTTTTGCACTCTCTTGACATACACACTCTTCCTTGGGAGGGCATCAACCTAGTCTGAGCAGAATGTCCTAAGTGTTGCCAGTGCATAATTTGCATTAATGTATGAAAATCCTCTAATGATCACATTTGTATCAAGCTGCTTGGGATTTGTGGAAAACCATGAGGCAGACAGAAAAGGAAGCAATGACAGATGGGTGGAGAGTCTCAGTTATTGGAAAGGAGCATCTTTTCTCATGAATGTCATTTTCCATTTAATTTCATGTCGTCATTCAAAGACCCTAATGCATCAGTTGAAAGAAAAGCCTTGTAGGGAATGACATTTGGGAGAGAGCCAACATGGGACACAACCCGAGGCTGCAAATGCCAGTCTGTTTGGCAGCTGCAAGGAGAACAACTGTTTGGCATCAAATTAGTTGGTAGGAAGCCTCTAGAAACAGCAAAGGATTAAAAATAAAAAGATGGAATGGGTTTCTATGGCTTCAGAGAGAAAGAATTCAATTCCCCCGGCTACCGGGATAAATCTGCAGTGCCAGAACTTTCCTTAGAGTTTATATGCCACAGTGTTAGATGACAGCCAGGGATGGCCACAGTAAAAGGAGTAGTTAATTCTGTTCTGAATCACTCTGCCAGTCATGCTCCATGACCTTGCGTATTATTTAATTAAACTGTATCCGAATTGGCTCATAGCATAATAATGCTGTTTCTCCCTCATAGGACACATTTCAAAGCTATTTAACTGAAGATGTGGGACTGATAATCTTGACATGACTTTTCCACAGAGCACGATCCTCAGTCCAAGCTTATTTGATTAAAAAATTTTGGTTTGCTTCCTACACCTTTGGCATATATTTGTATTTTCCAGAGTATTCTCTTTTGTGACTAGAAATACATTTCTCCATTACAAAGCCAAGAGTATTATTCTCTTTACCTTGTTCTTCTGAGAGTACAGCTGGTAATTGCCAATGAATCATAGATCCATGCTTCTCAAAATTTAATTTGCAGAGGAATCACCTGGGATCTTGTAAAAAGACAGATTCTTATTCAATAAGTCTGTTGTGAGAGGCTCTTTCATTATTTAAAAAATTTTTAAATACAAGCTAGTTTGGCACCAAAACTAGGGGGGGGGGTGGTAATCCCCCACAGTCTACTTGCCCTAATTTAGGATGGCTAAGGCTAAGGTGGTGATTCCTCTTGGGCTATGATTTGGCTGCTTCTTGGTGTCCAAACAGATTAGATTATTTGGTTGAGAGGGAGAACATGATAGATAGTTTCATCAAATTCAGAGTATCTTGTCCACACACAGAATGTGATTCATAGCAGTCCTGGCATATGATCTGGCCTTAGTCACTTTACAGGGTCATCCTTTTCCTGTTCTTAGAACCAGAGCCTGCTTCAATTTCTGTCCCCTAACCTTGCTGTGCCAGAGACCAGGATTTGTGAATTCGTTTATTTCCAAATGGATCATTAGACATAGGGACCCATTTCCTACTGACTAAACTGCTTTATCTGATTTAATGAGACTAAATTTGATAATATCCCAAAATAAATTATTTTTACAGTCCACATTAATGACCAGCACAAGGTGATTGATGTTGCTTTCTTGTGATAGTGTTTGTTTTATAAAATTATAGGTCAGAATTTGTACTCTTTCCTGATTTCCCAAGGTTTGATGATCACATGTAGAATTTAAACAAATTCACCACATGGATATAATTAATGCCATTTTACATGGGACATCATTCAATTTTATAAAGGTATATTCATAACAGTACATGCTATTAGTCAATATGCTACAGTAGTCAATATGTTCCAGTATAATATGAAAATTCTAATCTTCAATAAAGTAGGTTTCTGTAGTTGTCTTCCCTTTAAGATTGTATCAAAATCTGGTAAGATCTTGAGCAAAATAACAGCTTATTTGGACAGTATCACTTCTCCCAATAAAAATGTAGTTTGGGAGTTGAAACATGGATGTCTTATTGTTTATTATTTGAGCCATGAGATTAAGAGTATATCATTCAGTAATATATATACTGCTTTAGATATTTGCAGCACAAAGTGATATATATATAGGGAATTTAGTGTTAAAAATGTTGGAAAGGCTGCAGAAGGCATCAGAGCCTGAAGCTTGTTTTCAGCCTTATCACTAGAGTTCTGGTCCAGAGAGTCAGGAAGGTCCTGGTGCTGCCCTGATAAGGAAACTATGGGAAACCAGTGCTAATGGTCACTGAAGTGAATGAATCAGGGTAAGAGCCCAAGGGGTGCAAAACCTCATATCTGCCACAGCAAGCCTTTGCTAACCAGATCCAAAGGAAGAAAAATATGGTGTCTGTCATCCTTGCATTTTCAAAGTCTCATGGGAGAGAATCTCACTGGCAGAACACAGACGAGATTCACAATCTTGGAATCAAGGAATGTGAGAAACAGCCCTCAGGTGACACTGGAAACAGCAAAACAATACAGTCAAATAAGCACTGGTTGCCAAAACAATACTTGTTACATAGAGGATGTGGCATTTACTTACCGAAAGGCTTAAGGTTATAGGATATTTACCCAGTTAGTTAACATCTCTCTTTTACAAAGGCAGAGACAAATCCTTTAAAATTGTCTGGGGACCCCTGGGAAATTTCAAAGTTAGATGTTAAAGTGACTCTGTTTAGAATTTGATTTTGGGAAAAAGACCCAAAAGTTTGAATGTTTGATTAAATAGGATCATAGACCATTATGAAATAATATTTAATGACCTATGTAACCAAAGTGACAATGGAATACAGTATTCTGTGGTTTGGCAAATTTTTAATACATTTCATAATTTCTAGAAGTATATTCTTTCTCATTGTAAATTTTTCAATGTGGCACAAACATGTTTCCTAGTAGATCCAAATATCTTTAGAATAAACCTACATTCACTGATTCATGCTTCAGTATTTTATCTTATTTGGAAATGATTATATATTAAAAGAATATCCATAATTTCTCTTATTTCAAGTTATCAAAAAATTTTGGAGAGTATTCTTTTTTTTTTTTAAGATTTTATTTATTTATTTGAGAGAGAGAGAGAGAATAAGAGACAGAGAGCATGAGAGGGAGGAGGATCAGAGGGAGAAGCAGATTCCCTGCCAAGCGGGGAGCCCAATGCTGGACTTGATCCCAGGACTCCAGGATCATGACCTGAGCTGAAGGCAGTTGCTTAACCAACTGAGCCACCCAGGCGCCCTTTGGAGAGTATTCCTAAGTGGACATGTTATAAAGCATAATTACTGTTGAAAAGTTCATCTATAAACTTCTACTTCCATCTATTTTAATTCACTTGCTCTTAATAATTATGTTTACATTCATCTGTCGATGGACATCTTGGCTCTTTCCACAGTTTGGCTATTGTGGACATTGCTGCTATAAACATCAGGGTGCATATACCCCTTCAGATCCCTACATTTGTATCTTTGGGGTAAATACCCAGTAGTGCAATTGCTGGATCATATGGTAGCTGTATTTTCAACTTTTTGAGGAACCTCCATACTGTTTTCCGGAGTGGCTGCACCAGCTTGCATTCCCACCAACAGTGTAGGAGGGTTCCCCTTTCTTCGCATATCCGCCAACATCTGTTGTTTCCTGACTTGTTAATTTTAGCCATTCTGACTGGTGTGAGGTGATACCTCATTGAAGTTTTGATTTGGATTTCCCTGATGCTGAGATGTCCATCGACAGATGAATAGATAAAGAAGATGTGGTGTATATATATATATATATATATATATATATATATATAAAGGAATATTATGCAGCCATCAAAAGGAATGAGATCTTACCAGTTGCAACAACATGGATGGAACTGAAGGGTGTTAATGCTGAGCAAAATAAGTCAATCAGAGAAAGACATGTATCGTATGACCTCACTGATACGAGGAATTCTTAATCTCAGGAAACTAACTGAGGGTTGGTGGAGTGGTGGGGGGTAGGAGGGTTGGGGTGGCTGGGTGATAGACACTGGGGAGGGTATGTGCTATGGTGAGCGCTGTGAATTGTGCAAGAATGTTGAATCACAGATCTGTACCTCTGAAACAAATACTAGAATATATGTAAAAAAAAAAAAAAAGATAGCAGGAGGGGAAGAATGAAGGGGGGGAAATCGGAGGGGGAGATGAACCATGAGAGACGATGTACTCTGAAAAACAAACTGAGGGTTCTAGAGGGGAGGGGGGTGTGTTAGCCTGGTGATGGGTATTAAAGAGGGCAGGTTCTGCATGGAGCACTTGGTGTTATACACAAACAATGAATCATGGAACACTACATCAAAAACTAATGATGTAATGTATGGTGATTAACATAACAATAAATTTTTTTTTTAAAGATTTTATTTATTTATTTGAGAGAGAGAATGAGATAGAGAGAGCATGAGAGGGGGGAGGGTCAGAGGGAGAAGCAGACTCCCTGCTGAGCAGGGAGCCCTATGCGGGACTCGATCCCAGGACTGCAGGATCATGACCTGAGCCGAAGGCAGTCGCTTAACCAACTGAGCCACCCAGGCGCCCCAACAATAAAAAATTTTAAAAAAATTATGTTTACATCAGTCATGAAAATTTCATGAGACATTAAACAGCAAACCATCATCTTAAGTTATCATTCTTGCTGAAAAAATTCTGTAACAAATAACATGAGCTTATTTAACTTTTAGTACCCTAAGTAGCATTAAGTACTATGTTTAATGCTGATAACTCTAAAGACATAACCATTTTAATTAAACCAACAAACTTAAACTAGCTTTTAACCTAAGATTGGCGTAGATCATGTGAATTTGTAAAACCTTTGATTTAGTTTCTGTATTTCTGAGAGTGTACGTGAGTTATGCAAACACTTGTCTTTAAGCCAATTAAATAGAGCTCTTTACAAAATAATTTTGGCAATGCCATCTGGAGGTAGGAAAAAAAATCACACGTTTATAATCGACATACATAAACATACAGACAGATGCAAACAGAGATATTATAGCTTTCATTTAAAAACTTTTAGCGACAGGACAGGTACAATAACACAAAACTCACTCCATATTGTGTTTATGGCAGATGCAGTAAGTTATGGTCATCTGCTCAGATGGCTAAAGCTTTTTACTGATATTGTTGGAAGGGACTTTTAATATTTTTCATAGGCCTAGTTTGTAAAATAGCCATTCATTCTTTCCTTCTGATAAGAATCACCTTTGTTCCTAGAGAAAACCATGTAGAATATTTAACATCGCAAAAGGCACAGAGAAAGAATGTGAGTTCCACCATGAAGTGTTTTTATTCCCTAAATCCAGATCTTTTACAACATCTGCAAGCCTTTTGAGATGAATAAGGGATGTTCTGGGATTGGTAAAATGGGTAAGTCGGCTTTGAATTATTTCTAGAGCCACATTTCTGATCTTACGAAGGCTAGATTTGTGAGACAACTACAATGTTTAATTTCTCAAAGAATTGGGTTGTAACTTGAATGATAGGGAGCCTGAGTGAGTCATCCAACCATTATCTTCAGCTTGCTCCTTTAGAGCAGGCAGAACTTCAACTAAGATGGAAATTTTGAAAGATTCCTGTGTTCTAGCTTTAGACTTGCATGTCTTTGGACGTTTTAGTAAATCCTTCCACAAAGCCTTCAGAAAGCTTTTCTTTCCCTCTGAGAACATAGCTTCATTTTAGCTTAGGAAAGAAGGCCTAAAAAAAAAAAAAGTTCCTATCAGGCTCTGAATATCAGCTTCCAACTGGGCCAATTTCTGACCTGAGAGCTACTTTATAAAAGAATCCATTCAAATCTCTTGTCAGGTTTCAGCTGAGACAAACAGTAAATATTCCCAGCAGTATTGAACAACTCCTTGAATGCAAGAGACATCCCCAAAGAGGGTGCAAAATATACTACCCTCTCAAGATCCAGAACCAATCCCAAGGATAACCAAAAGAAAGACAGACTCAGTTACCCCTGAGAGCTGGCAATACTCAGCAGAACTCCAGCTGCAAAGGGACTGCAACCCACAGTCCTGTCCAGCCACCTGCTGGGACCCACAGCCTGAGGGCTACCAAGTTGAATTCTCAGGACACATAAGGAGACAAGAAAGCAATAGCTGTCCTGGGAGAGAAAGATGGAACAACCAATGGGTACACCAAAATCAAATCCACCAGAGCCTGAATTTGCAAAGGAAAGGACAATGTAAAATTTTACATTTTTCTCTCAACCAGGCAGCATAGGTACCAATGTGGGAAAGCGAACTTTGGTAAGAATTCTCACCCTCTGCAGGTCTTAAAGGCAAACTCACACGGAAGCCAGGCTTGAAAATTCTCTGAGCAGATAAAACCAGCTTAATCATACAAGCAAAGCTTAATTTCCCTTGTTTTGAAGACAAGTAAGGACAACTTGACCTGAATCACTTTCTTGCTTCTGCCTCTAACAATCCTAAGCAGAACTTAAATAGTTCTCCGAAAGTGATAGGAGCTAACCACTTAACCAATTCCTATTAAGAAAATTCTAGTATTTTAACCAATCGCCATGAAGACCCTGCACACGGTATCAGCTTCTTTATGACATTATACCTGTGAGCAGTATTCCATGTTTTGTTTTGAGTGTTTTCTGTTTACAAACTATCTTTTTGGTGGGTGCACAATACGCTTTTGCTAATAACAATTTCAGTGATTCATTGGTTTTATGTTTTTTATGAACTTTGATACTGACTTCTGTCAGTTTTCCCAGAATCCCATGTGCAGGCTCTTGAATGAGTGGGGTGTTCCAGGGGTCTTATCCTGGTCACCAGAAATTGTAGAGGTGGAAAGATAATTTTCCCTTTTTATGGTGAATGCTTGCCTGAGACCCCTTTTTCTCTGGGGCACCTTGTAAATGGATAAGCTCATCTGAGTAAAAAGTTCTCCGCTGAGGCCACCGTAATTCAGGATTATCTTTGATACATTTAACCTGCTTGTTCACCCTTAAAACAAAATTTTATTCACCTGAGGCCTCACGCTGGCTTCTCCAGCTTAAGTCAGACCCGGCTCAGTCTCTGCCCGGTTCCTTCCAGAGCCCTCTGGAAAAAGAAGAGCTCAAATAGCCTGCAGGCTCCTAACGCAAAGTCCTGGGGGGCTAGGACCCCGGATCTGAGAGGGACGCACCCATCACCTCCAGAGACCGCGGAGCAGCGAGCCCGAGGGACCCAGCAGGTACTTTGTCTGGTTGCTCTTGTTCCTCGGGGGTGTCAGGGGTCGCCTTTGGTTCCTTCTCTGACACCAGAACTGTAGAAAGATAAAATGAGGCACATTAAAAATTTTGAGTTTATTTGCACAAAAATCAATTCGCATTGGGCAGCATCCAATTCAGTAGATAGGCAGGCGCTCCGAGGAGGAGGTGTAGAACATGAACGGTGTTTGTGGGCAGACGGGAGTGGGGACAAGGGAGTTTTACCAGGCCGAAAAGCTGGTTGGTTATTGCAAAGTTATTTTGCTTTGGGGAAGAGCAGGGCTCAAGGGGGCAGATGAACTGACTGGTGCTGATCGGGTGATTGATTGACTGGTTTACGATTCCATTTCTGAAAGAGCCGGGAGTGTAATTAAGTCTCAGTTTTGTGATACGGGACTTAGCATCATGATTCCATTTGGGGCCTGTTGTCTTGTTTCCCACAAAGGGTAGGGGCGTTACCCTTGCTAAAAAGAGAGGGTGCAGGTGACATCTGTGTATTTGACGTGGCAGAGGAGATGTTTTCTTTCTATGTCATCTGGACGCATGTGGGTGCCACGTATTGCTGCGGACCTCGTGAGGAATCCCGCTGGTTGGTTGCTCATTGCTTTCGTTCTGCCCCTGAAGTAAGTTCTTGTTGACCATCCGTCCTTAAAATACTGCTTTCATTTAAAAAGAAGCTCAAATCCAACACTGTAGCTGTTTCTGCTAAATGAAGCCTCAGAGATTCTAGTGTTTTTGGGCACATAAGCACATCTCCCTGAAAGGCTTGGCTCAGCTAGGAGCAAGAATTTGTTACATGTGCCTCCTCGGTACTTTACAAAATTTATGACTAGCTTATGAATGGATACCGTAGGCACCAGATGCACATTGTAAAGATGTTAAAAAGTTGCAATTATTATCTTTTGGCCTGTGGCCAAAGAAACGAGTGTGTAGGAATTGACTAAAGAAAGGTACTGCTCCCTTCCTATTCCTAAGCTCTGAATGGCTTTGTTCTTTTATACATGTTTCTAAGTGTGTTGGTAAAAGAAATGGAAGGCAAGAAAGAGGGAGAGGGGGAGGGAGAGGAAAAGAGGGGGAGTGGGACAGGGAGGGAAATGAAAGGAGAAGAGGGAAGGAAGGAAGAATGGAAAGTCTTGCATTTGGGAAAGCGAAGGGAGGGAATTTGCTAGACACACTGTGAAGGGGTTCCTGTATTACTCCTGTTCTTAGGCCCCATCCTATGGCTGGGCTCAGTAATCTCTTCAGGATGACTTGGAAGAAGTACAAAACCAAAGCAGGGTCAAAGATCTACCTCCATCCTGGGTTCTGAACTAGGAACGGGAAAGGGAGTCTGTTATCAAGGATTTAAGTGTATGAATTTGAGAAGGCTGTAGAGGTCAGTAACACTTTGGACTTGAGCACTTTTTAAGACGATAAACTTCATGGTAATAAGTTGCTTCTTATACCTAGGATCTCATTAAATTCTCAATAATGTAAATACAAGAGGTAGACATGGCAGAAACAACGAGGCTGCCCTCCTAGAAGAACTCTAGGATGACCCCAGGGATCCAAGTCCATGTGTAATTCATCCTCTTGATTGGGGGGACCTAGCACTATGACGGGCTATCACTTTGTAATCAGAGCATGCCTTATGACACAGCTGACTTCAAGAAAGGGCGATTATCCTCAGCAGGCTTGGGTCTGACCTATTCAGGGGGCCCTGAGAAGGGACTGGGTGCTTCCTGGCCAAGGAGACTCCAAGCATGGGAGGGATTTGACCCATGGGATCTTCTCCCTTGCTGGCTTAGAAGCTAGAGGGGCCACATGGTGAGGAAGGAGGCTGCTTCTGTAGGGCCCAGGGTGTCATCCAGCTGACAGCAGGAAGGACGCTTTTCAGGGTCATTTGCATTATTAATATTTTCCATCAGTTCAGGAACATTTCTTATAAAGGGCTTGCTAGTATATAGTTCAGGTTTTGCATCCACATACAGTCTGTTGCGGTCCCATTTTCTCTGTTCTTTTTGTGTTTTAAAACAAACAATGCTTAGATTAAGGACTGAACCAAAACAGGTGTGAGCTGGCTGGCTAGCTGCGGGTGTAGACCATCAACAAGACAATCAGTGGAGGCCTGAGTAGCAGTGTTTGCCAATTTCTGTAGTGTAAATACAACCCCTGTGATTGATTTCCCGCCACCCACGTGAAGTTTCTTCACTGTCAGGAAAACATGCGGTAGCATATCATTATGGAATATTTGCATGCATGAACAAGGGGAGTAAATAACCAACTGTAAGAGCATCGACAATAGTAAAATAGAGTTATTTGGAAGGGTTGAGTTTTGAGTCTGTTGCCCTTGTTTCTAATATAAATTGTTGTGAGTTTCTGTAATTGAATTTTTGATCAAGGCTGTGTTTCACGACCAACTCATGTGATTGCTGAAAAGTGAAGAGCTGGCTCTGGGGCCGGTACTCGCCCCCTGGAGCACAACACGGCTTGTGCCCTTCAGACGGGGGGTATGTGTTCCAGGCCTTAGGATTCTCTCCCCTCAGCTGACTCCGGGCCACCTCCGCCCTGCAGACAGGGGGACCAGGGGAGAACAGTGAGGAAGGAGGGGCCCGAGCCCCTGGCCCTTAGAGCTGCCCACCCCCCAGGTGTCTGCCTCTTTTGACCCTAGTGTGAGGCAGAGGGGAACTCAGCTGCTACCTTGCTCCAGCTCCTCCTGTTGGGGATTTTGGTACAACTCTTGGCTCTGGATTCCAATGCAGTCTGGGAATTCCCTTGTTTGAGTGAGGAAACCAGTCCCGAGAGGTACCTTGCAGCAACACGGGGCCGTAAGTCCCGTTCTTAGCATTTTAAACCACACCTTCTCCCTGCAAGGGCCTTGTGATTTCTGGGGCGTCCTGTTGCAAATCTAATCGCTCCGTCACTAATCAGTACGGGCACCAGCTCAGCTCAGACCCGCAAAGAGGCACCAGACTGCGCTTGCCTGGCTAGTGGTCTCGTCTCTGCCGGTGGTTTACTGTGAAGTACACCATGTCCTTTGGGAAGGTCGACCCTGAAGCCTGAAGGAGGGGCCTCCCTGGACGCCGGGGAGGGGGACAGAGGTGGCAGCAGGGCCTTCTTGCATCTGAAGCTGCATTGAATACAGACGAGCTCATTGCTGTGCTACGTGCCACGGGGATTAGAGAAATCAGAGGGAAGGTAATCTGCTGTCCAAATGGTTGCCTCTCCCACACGTGTCCGCTGTGCTGTCCTCCTCTTACTATGCTTCAGGACCACGTTTGATGATGATGATCTGACAAGACCACATGCGCTCCAGGACCCGATTCATTCATAACTGAGACCGACCTGTAGACCCACTTTGTAATCATTTTCCAACTGAGACTCTCTAAGTTCTTGTAACACACACACACACTAATTAAAACATTGGTATTTGTGTTATGCAATTAAACAGGTAAACATTGTGGCAGCTCATTTAGCATGGCTTTTCCTTGAACGATGCTCCTTCATTATCCTGTGTGTAGGGATATAGTTCTACATCAAAGACAATAGTGATTGTTTTCCCCTCGAAGTAACTACTTTCAGGCACTAGAAATGTCTTATGTTCTCTATATTTTGCCTTAGTCCTGGCCAGCCTAACTTCGGTCCTTACTCCGAGGGGGCAGGTTGACTTAATTTTCACTGTTGCTTCTCTGTCCCAGCACCAGCTGAAGACAAATGGTTTGGGGGTTGCCATTATTAAATATTTTGATTTTAATCTGTCTCCTCTGTTGGGAGGACAGGTGGCTGTATATTTCAGTAGCCTCAATTCTGGGGTTCTACAGCTGTCTAGTTCCAGTTTGGCAGATATTTATATTTTTCAGGATGGTTTATTGTGCTGACCCTTCAGTTGTCAGAATCTTCCGTGTTAAACGTAGAAGGGTCACGTTTCTTGGTCTCCTTGTGTCTTGGGCTTTTGACTCCTTGTTTACGGAGAGAGTTGCTGCCTTTGATGTCACCTCCACACCCCGGCCACTGGGACATCCCCACTAGCAGCATGGGCTGTCTTCCCTTCCCTCCACGGTGAGTGCTGACATCTGGAAGGACTCCGGTGTCACCCCTGGATGGGGGGCACAGAAACTCCAGCAGACAGCTCCAATGGGATAGAGCCACCGAGGCTCTGTCTCCCCCTGCCCCACTTTATTTGGGCAATAAAGACGTGACGCCATATGGTGCGACAGACTGGGCCCTATGGCATCATCAGCCAATGTCTGCAATGCTCGGATGACAAGAGCTGCAAATGTTAACTCCTAGTAGGGAAAGTCTGGACCAGTGAGAGATGGGAGATGAGAAGGAGCTGGAGACATGCGCTTTCTTTGTCCTGACGCTCTGGTCGGACGTGGGGATTGGCTGTCCACGGGCCAGCGATGTCCTGTGTGGCGGAGGGACCGGCTGCTTCTCTGGGAGAGGCAGCGGGCTCCTGAGTAATGCACTGCCTCGTCTTTGCTTCCCAACATCCCTGCCTCTCTTCTTTCCCCTCACTGGCTTTTCTGTGTGATTACATCTCCTCTTAAAATATTAGCATGCACTTTTCTTTTTTTTTAAGCCTTGATTTGTAAGGCAAAGACAACAGCATGATCAGGAAGTAATTCCTGAGTTTTCCATGTGAACGTGGCACAAACTGAAAAGCTTTTAATCCTTACATAATTATATTTCCATTCATAGCGTATTGGCATTTCTGATAGGTTGGAATCCACAGAGATGAGTAGAAATAAAAATATAAGCAAGAATTAAGAGATAATCTAATAAATCACATGTATTACATAACACGTCATAGGAATCAGGTTGCCCCGTACGGACATTTATAACGTTGGATTATGAGTACAGGGTACATGTTGCGAGACAGGACTCATCATTGTATAGAATCAGCCCCTGAAACCAGGAGCAGCAGAGTTTGTGTTTCTGCTGATGGAACAGTCACACTGAAGTCTCAGGGGCCGGTCCAGCAGGAACGTTGCTTCTCGCTGCCCTGTGGGACTAAGCGCAGGCCACTGGCCGGGAGCAGGAGAAGCGACTTCTTGACAGTCTCCAGCGAGGAAGTCGGCCACCATCATCTGCCTTTGGCAGAGACTCCAAGGCAGACAGGAGAGAAGAAAAGCTTCAGGTGCAAATGCCCCAAGGTGTCTGGTAGCCCAGGCTGGAGGCTGTGGTTGGGGCTAACCACCAAGGAGCATCCTGTGTGATGGGGGGGAGTGCTCTCTCCCAGTGCGGTGGTGAAGGCTCTGTCCTGTGGGTCCTAAGTTGGAAGTGAGGGCAAAAATGAGGAAAACAGTCAGTTATGAATCCAGTCCTGGGTGTTTGGGGACCGTTGCCGAAGGAGTTATGTTTGCCTCTTCCCCCCCACACCCACGAGTTGCGGCAGATCGTGGGTGCGGTGGGTGGGCTTCCTGCAGACGCTCCCTGCCTCGGGGGGTCCTGTCTCCACCACCCCCCCGGGGGTGCTCTGGCTGTGGTCCGCGGGTGTGTTCCGTCTCCATAGATAGCCGAGAAAGAAACGGTACTGTGTTTAAGTGCTGTACGAATGAACGGATCCTAAATATTAAATGTGGGGCCATCACCTGGTCTTAACTATTGTTTCTCTGGAGAATGATGTCCTAGATACTTGCGAACATGGATTTTAGGAAAAGGTCCTCTTGATACGAATTTAAATGGAAGGGATGGGCATGGTTGGAGAGGCCAGGTAGAAAGATGAGAAGGGGGCCAGGATCGTCCATCTGATGGAGTCTAACGGCTCCATGGTTGACAAGACGAAGGACAGAATCCATCTGAGAAAGGACATGTGGCAGACACGGGGTCATGTGGTCCGATAGGCCGTTGCTCTGCCTTCAAGATACTGAAGAACTTCAAATGCGGCACTGTTCTCTTTCTCAGCCTTGGGAAGGTTTCTGTTCATGGTGGTCTATAGGGTTCAGAAGGCTAGAGATCGGCGGACCAGTGTAACTCCCTGCAGGGCTGTGGTTTGATAGAAAGGCAGTGAATGGTATTCGAGTTGTTCAGTCCAACAGGTAACCCGCCAAATATGACTTTGCCCTCCATGAGTTTGCAATTCAGTTATTTTGAAAAAGGAAGAGCATTTGAATATAAATATTAGGAAGATAAATCAGGGTCAAGAGAGAAATTTAGAGACTCTATACTGCAAATAAAACCAGCCATAACCTTAGCTGTTTTGTTTGCAATTGCAAATGGAAATAGTGAGTTAATCTAAACACAGTAAATGATTCTGCTATCTCACAGATTCCAGATTCATCACAGAACAATTTATATGACATAGATCAAGAGACACTCGAATCAAGGGCCATTTGGCTTCATGAAGAAAAATGGTTTTCATTGGTAAATAATTCTTTTCTATAAGCGATGGGGCACAACTTCCTCGGGTGCTGTAACAAAGTACCCCAGACTGGGTGGCTCAAACATCAGAAATGTGTTCATTCACAGTTCTGGAGGCTACACGTCTGAAACCGAGGTGTTGGCAGGGTTAGGTCTTCTGGGGGCTCTGGGGGAGAAACTTCGGCACGCTTCCCTCCTTGCTTCTGGTGGTTGTAGCAAATCCTTGATGTGTCTTGGTTTGCGGACACCTCCCTCCAATCTCTGTCTCCTCCACCTTCATGTTGCCTTCTTCCCTGAGCTATGCATCCTTTTATGCCTCTTCTGAGGACAGTCTCACTGGTTTTAGAACCTATCCTAATCCAGTATGATCTCATTTCAATTATTTTTTCTTATTTTTTTAAATAAGGTCTACACCCAACATGGGGCTTCAACTCATGACCCCAAGATCAAGAGTAGCATGCTCTACTGATGAGCCAGGCAGACACCCCAATTCTTAACTAATTCTCCAAAGACCCCATGTTTAGATAAAGTGACATTCACATGTCCTGAGTAGACTTGAGTTTGGGGTGCGGACACTGTTGAACCCACTACAGATGGATTCTCTGAATTAATTATCTTAGAAAAAGATCCAGACTGGGCACAGCAAGGTTTTTAGTTAGAATTCTGTCTCATTGTCTAATTGGAAGTATAATCCTAATAAACCAATCTTGCCAAAAATTTATGTCCATATTTCTTCATTATTTATAAGAATTTTCTCATGATAGTGATTTATCTATCAAAAAGCATTATTATGAGCTTTGAATGAAGTAGTAATTACAAAAGTTTGTTGACAAGTGTAGAATACTATCCAAATTCACCATGACCTTTAATTTACTGGGTTTTTTTTTTTTTTAAGATTTTTTTATTTATTTGACAGAGAGAGAGACAGTGAGAGAGGGAACACAAACAGGGGGAGTGGGAGAGGGAGAAGCAGGCTTCCCGCCAAGCAGGGAGTCCGATGTGGGACTCGATCCCAGGACCCTGGGATCATGACCTGAGCCGAAGGCAGACGCTTAACAACTGAGCCACCCAGGTGCCTCTAATTTACTGTTATTGTTTACTTTTTTCTCCTGTTCTAGATTGGCCAATTTCAAAAACCATTGGACATACTTCATATTAGGGAAAGATTTTAGGAAAACAGTTTTTCATATGTATGTTAAACGTTTAATGATTTAGTGTCTGTTTTCTAGTGTGCTCTTTGCTAATTTTCATACATCATTGATCCCATCAGAGAAAGAATACCTATAAAACCCACGTCAGTCAGCTATAGTCCTTTCCAGAAACTCTGAGGGAGAGGGTTTCATGCAAAAGACAAAAATTATAAGATTAAGTGATATTTCTGTTATTTGCCAGTTGACCCATTTTTGCTTCCCCCAGCCCACAGGCGTGGATAATGACCTGGAGAACGCTTCCCTGAATCTCTCACTGGTTCTCCCCCAATAGTGTCGCTCTGTATATGTGTGGCCTGCAGACTCTTGCATCCTGCCCAGGCTTCTGTGAGTTCCAGACATTTATTCAGCATCTTTGATATCTTGAAGGCCTCTCAGACTCACCAGTTGTCTGGAGTGAAAACCACGCTTTGGGGCCCCACCCTTTTCCTAACCCCACCATAAAACCCAGTTCTTCTGTGTGTCCACTGCCACAGGGCATGATGTTCCTCTCTACTCAAGCATGTGGCCTGGAAGTCTGGGAGTCACCCTGATGCGTCCATCTGTTAGTACCTCCCACATCCCCTGTTTCCCTCACCTCTGCCTCTCTTAACTTCACATAGCCCTTAATCCCCCTTCTCTTCATTTACATCAGCAACCAGCCTAGCTTTAATAAAGATGCACCACGAGTTCGTAATTATTCATCTGTAGCCCACACACTGCTTCCTGGATGATTTTGACAACGTTCTAGTCATCACCTCATTTCATCTCTATTTCTATATACAACATAAGGGATTTTTCAAAACAACCTACAATTTCATTGTCATGACTGAAATACTAACCACTCTTCCTTAGTGTCAAGCATTGAATACGTATTTAAAGTTCCCCAGTTGTCTCTTCTTTTTCCCCTCATAGAGTTTTTTGAGTGAGGATTTATTGTGTTCATTGGTCCCATTAACTACCTGATGGGGCTCCTGGGTCTCAGGAGGAAGAAACTTCCTTCTGGGGCGCCTGAGTGGCTCAGTCGTTAAGCGTCTGCCTTCGGCTCAGGTCATGACCCCAGGGTCCTGGGATCGAGCCCCGCATCGGGCTCTCTGCTCGGCGGGAAGCCTGCTTCTCCCTCTCCCACTCCCCCTGCTTGTGTTCCCTCTCCCTGTCAAATAAATAAAAACTTTAAAACAAAAAAAGAAACTTCCTTCTGCCAGGACACCTTTTTTCCCTTGCTCTGCTCCCCCTAGCTCTGTCCCCCGCCCTGCTGTGAGACCCCCAATCCATTGCATGGACTGGGGGTTCCTTTCCTGACTTCTCTGATCAGGTCTAGTCCCTTAGCGTACACAGGCATGCACCTTTTGTTCCCTCTTTGCCCCACTTAGTCACAACTTAGGCAAATCATTTGCACACTATTTGCTTCTTTCTGTTCCCTCTCACTGGCTCAATTCCTTCCCCTTTCAAATTGGTTTGTAGTGTTAAAGCACTAGGTTTTTTAAGATTGAGGCATGTCTTCAAATCTGCAAGGCTGGTGTAGGCACTGTTGGGGACCATCAAACAGAGGATAAAATTTTTATTAGAAATATTGTGCAGAAATATCAGCAAGTTTCTCAGCTCTTGAAAACCTTTGGTGACTTTAAATCAATATTCAAAAGCTTATTTAGGGACAGTGAAATATTATCGTACCTCCCTATGAGAGATCCTAAAACATGAGTGTATTCTAGATTTCCAAATTCAATCAACCATTCTAAGTTAAAATAGTATGCTATTTTAAGATTATCCAGTTTTTTTTTATATCCCAAATCTCAGAAATGAGGAATTAAGTCAAATTTTGCATTTTTTTTTTACTTGAGAATCAATGGGAAATTTTAGCATGCACTAAAAATATTAAAGAGCAGCCAAAACATGAACAAATATTTTTGAGGGGGGGAAATCAATAACCTCTACGGTAATAGCAACTCCACAAAATAGCAGCAAGATGTCAGAATGGTCATGATAGAAACAAAATTGGGAAAACTTTCTATTTAAAGCGAGGAAAACAGAAGAAATGTTATTTCCAAGGATAGTAGCTTATTCCTTTTTTGTTTTAATTTATAAAGTTTATATATAAATATCAACAGGAAGTTTAAGGGAAGCTGTGATATATCTTGAATCATGTGTCAGTCAACATCTTCTGTATGTTACTACATTTGGGAAGGCAAATTTCTAAAAAATTATTTGGTAACATAACCTGAAATTTAGTATGTAATAGATCCCCAATTCATTGCTTCATAGACCCTTTAAATTCAGTCTTTTACAGTTAAAAACTACAGGTCTGATCACATTATCATGTGGTAATAAGAAAATTGCATCTTAGGAAACTCCTAAATCTAAGACCTAGGTGGCCAGTCACCATGAATATTGTGATGGTATGTATTTGGCCACCAAATAATCAATTAAAAGGACATGATATCTTCTCTATCATTATTTTTTGGAATGAGTCTCTTCATGTGTTTGGCAATTCCTTCAGATGGAAACTAAATTTGAATACCTTATTTATAAAAATTTTACTTATTTTTAAATTTTTACTTATTTATTTGACAGCGAGAGAGGGAACACCAGCAGGGGGAGTGGGAGAGGGAGAAGCAGGCTCCCCGTGGAGTAGGGAGCCCGATGCAGGGCTGGATCCCAGGATCCTGGGATCATGACCTGAGCCGAAGGCAGACACCCAAGAACTGAGCCACCCAGGTGCCCCCTTGAATACCTTATTTAATCAGAAGCAAAACCTAGAAACTCAGGAGGGATATCAGTGGCTACAATACTGGTATGTGGAACAGAGCCTTCATGGAAATGGGAGTATATGTGAGAGAATAGATGAAAAGAGGGACAGAGATGAGGGATTCTGGAGAAGACCAGACTTGGCATTAAACCTTCAATCTCTAGGATAGTGCCTGTCACAGAGTAAGCACATACACTATGTGTTGAGTAAATGCATGATCAAGTGATGAGTAAAACTTCAAGAGCATGTCATTGATGGAGGGTGATGATAAACAATGATGGGATATTTCCTAATCAGCCAGATGGTTGACCAGTCCCTATCCCTTCAAATGCTACAGTAATGATGCTTAAACATGAACCTTTCTGGAATTCTTTTAATTCTTAAAAAATTGTTTTAGTCATCACTACACCCAACATGAGGGTCGAACTCACAACCCCGAGATCAAGAGTTGCATGCTCTTGCAACTGAGCCAGCCCAGGTACCCCGCCTTTTTGTGAATCTTAAAATTTTAGAATCTGCGGTCCATTGTTTTGAATTATTTCCCATTATGGCATTATCTTTTTCCTTTTTTTCCCCTAAAATGGAAGGCTTAATGTTTTGTAAGAAGCTAAAAGTCTTTTGTTGACTAAAAAGAAAAAAACTAGACCATGTTTTATTAACTTCAGTGTGGAATTATATAGCAATGAACCCTTTCTACTTCTAAATGAAATTAGGAGAAAGAGTCTAAAATGCGTTGATGAACACTACTAAGATAAGGATCCAGCCTCCAGAGGTTATACTTAGGAAGTCTTGGATAGTCTTTGAGTAGAGTACTTCTTAAATGTCTTTTCATTTTTTGAGATAATGGTTTGAAATATTTTGTGCAGAACTCTCAAATGGCTTCGTAATAAATCAGTGTCTAATTTTGATTCTATATATTTCTATATTTTCTATTTTTTCTAGAAATGATTTTGCTTTACCGACCCTCTAGCCAATGACTTTGCTAAACTCACCTGTTAATTATAATAGCTTATCTCTGTATTCATTTGGATGTTCTATGGGCACCAAGTCATCTCTGAATAATGGCCATTTTATTCATTTTCTAAGCTTGCCTAATTACATTACCTAGAACTTTCAGTAAAAGGTCAGAGAGAATTGGTGATAGCAGTCATCCCTGTCTTATTCCTGATCTCCAAGGAAAGGTTTCAGTAATTCACAATGAAATGCAAGGTTTGCTAGAAGATTCTTGTAGATACTGTCTATGGGATTAATGGGGTTCCCTTTTATTCCATGTTAGTTAAGCAAATTTTCCATGATGAAGGCTGAATTATATAGATACCTAGTTATCTAGATAGATAATAGTTGTAGGTTTTGCTCATTGCTGGATAGTATTTCATTGTATGAATATGTGCCAATCTATTTACCTATTCTGTTTATGACCATTTGGTTTGCATCTTGTTTTTTGGGGTTTTATTTTTTTCTGTCATGATTAGTGTATATAACAACATTCTTGGCAAGTCTCTTTTGACTATATCCTGTTGCATTTCTTTTGTACACACACACCCCTAAGGGTGGAATTTCTGGATCAGAGCTTATGCAGTATGTTCAGCTTTAGTGGATACTGTCTATGTCCCAAAGTGATTGTACCAATTTGCACTTCCACCAACAGTGTGAAAGTTCCTAGTAGATTCTCATTAAATAATTATGGTTGTTACTAGAGAATGTCCTTCTTTCCTTAGGAAGTGATAGAGAGCAGGAAAAAAGAGTGGGACTGGCCTCAGGTGAAATGGATTGGATTATCTGGTGGCTGGTTCTTGGATTTTTCTTCGATGATGTTGAACATACTACTTTGCAGCAAGTAGCTATCCAGCAAACTAACTGAATAGAAAGATATTGCTAAAGATCTCCTTCATGGTATCTGGCTTGTGGAGTGAGCAGGTACGTAAGTGATATATTGGTGTACATGGGCACCATTGTGGACAGGGAGAATGAGAGAGAAGAATATGGAAATAGTGGAAGGGTCTTGAAGACAGATTTCCTCCTTTTCATGTTCTCTCAGTGTTGTTTGTGGTGAATTATCAATATTGATTATTCCATTTATTTTCCTTGTCTTGGAATACTGTTTTAAAACTGGAATTGTGGACACCTGAGTGGCTCAGTTAAGTGTTGGCCTTCAGCTCAGGTCATGATCTCAGGGCCTTTGGATTGAGCCCCAAGTCGGGCTCCCTGCTTGGTGGGGAGTCTGCTTCTCTCTTTCCCTCTGCCCCTCCCCATGCTCATGCTCGCTCTCTTGCTTTCGCTCTCTCTCTTAAATAAATGAATAAAACCTTAAAAAAAAATAAAAGTGGAAATGTTTGGGGGCAACCTTAGAGGGATAAGGTGGGAGGTCTCGTATCCAGAAATCCAGCTCCTTCACCCGCCCCTATCCCTCTCTGCAATTAGGGTATTTTTACCTGTTTCTATTGACTGCCATAGAAGGTTTTATTTGAAAATACTGTTTTGCTAAAAAAAAGAGAAACCATGGACACAGCATTTAAAGAAGAAAAATATTAGCAAGTTTTCTGTTTTCTATCTTAACCACGTGTTAACCGTTTTGTAATGATTCTTTTCAACTCTCACATGATGACACCGAAGGTGTGTGTTTTTCTTTGTGCAAGGGTCATTCTAACCTATTGGGGGTTTTTTGTTTTTTTTTCTTTGTTTTTGTTAAGCTTTGCTTTTAATCACCTCACCCCTTTGCTTTTATTTTTGTTGAAGAATACCTATTATAATAGTCTTTTAGTGACACCTATGATATTTTTAGCATTCCTAATATTGGTCATTTTTAGCAAACAAAAGAAGAACTTGAAGCAGATTTTTACATCTGTGGGATATTAGCAAAGCAATTACATCTTGATGTATATGACCTGACATAAATGAGCCAATTTAAAATTTCTCATTCCCTAGAAGGAAGTGGACTCTGCTAAATAATTCTCGATGATGCTGTTAATATTGGTAACTCATACAGCATGCTTTTTTAATCATTTAATTAGGAAAAGGCAAATTTCTCAGGGAAGCATCCATGTTGGGTAATAAACACTGTATGAAAAGTATTTTGTCTTTTAGTAATGTTAAAGTGAGGGACATTTTCCATAGTAATCTAGTCACTTCTGAGAATTTTATTTTCCTTAAATTTTTGTGTTGTTTTTTATTCTGTTCCAAGAACAGTTGGTATAAATGTGTTATAAGACATGCCATGTAGAATATGGCACCTCAGTTTACTTTTAGCATATTAGCATCCTGTTAATGTACATGATTTTTGGAGTAAGAGGCATCTCTCTGATTATCCTGGTTCACTGGCAGGCCAGTTCTAAGAATCCAAGTTAATTCTTTTTTTTCCACGTCTTTGAATACATTCCTCATTTATTGACTTGCAAATACTGAGCGCATACTTAAGAAGTATATGTAACATAAATCACACATCTTCCACATATGTGTATGTACAAATTCCTTATTCTGATCTCCTAGCCATGAGCCAGGAGATACTTTGCAACCTAGTGCTGAGGTTGGGGATTGACACGACACTCTTTAACGTCTCAGCCACTCCCTCCATTACCAGAGTTGAGGAGTGAAGGGAAATAGTATCAGAATGTGCTCTTCTGATTATTGGCCTTGCTGGAAAAATTGGCGCCATTTTTTTGGATGCACAGATTCAGCTCGTGTGCTTTCTTCTCAAGTCTGGTTTTTGCCAGGGACCAGCAGTCGACAAAGCTCTCTTTTGAGGTTCTCCACTGTCCTTAGTTTCAGAGTGGGACTCTTGGGACAATGGTTCACCATGTTTTATCGTATCAGAGCTCCTTCAGGGCATCAAAGATTTCAGGTCTGGTTAGAGTCTGTGTGGATTTTTGAGGTCCTAAAACAGGCTCAGTTCAGTTTCAGGGACTGGGGTTTTCCAGCTTTGCAAGCTTTGTTACCTGAGGGTGCAGAATGGGAGGACCAAGACTTAAGGCACAGTATAGCGGTGCAGAATTATAACTAGGGCCTGATAGGAGACCCACCTCAACACACGTAAACTCTGATAAAATCTCAAAGAGCCAGTTCTGAGTGTGGTGGATGTGGGTTCATGAAGACTTTGTCACACCATTCCTAATAACTGGTGTCAGAATAACTCATCAGTAAAAATTGTCTACATACTTAAAGAAAAAAATCAACTATAGACAGGGGCCATGGCCCTCAAATCACATTTTTCTTTCCTAGTCTATAGTCTCTTAAGTCACATTAAGTGATAATGATATCATTACGTAATATAATTTATCATAATTTCCAGACTGTATGTCTGCTTTGGCCTAAATGCTTGTGTCCCCCCCCCCTACCAAAATCCATATGTTGAAACCAGACCCCAGAGGTGAGAGTATTAGGAGGTGGGGCCTTTGGGGGCTTGGGGAGGGTGGTGGTTAGGTCCTGAGGGTGGAACCTAATGAAAGGCGTTAGTGCCTTTATTTTTTATTAATTTTTTTGTTATGTTAATCACCATTACATCATTAGTTTTTGATGTAGTGCCTTTGTAAAGGAGAGCCCAGAGAGTTTCCTGAAGTCTCCTACTGGGTGCGCACAGTGCAGAGAAGTGGCAGTCTACAGCCTTGGAAGAGCGTTATCTCCAGAACCTGACCATGCGGCCCCCAGTCTCAGACTTCCAGCCCCTAGAACTGTGGGCGACACATTTGTGTCGGTTAAAAGCACCCCGTCTCTGGTATTCTGTGACAGCACCCTGAACAGACTAAAACAGTGTGCACAGCTATACAATTTCTCCTTTTCCTCCTTTACACTTCTCGTTACAGCACTTTTCCGACGGAAGCCTAAGACCTACCTTCTCAGCATCATTAAGGTGCTGCTCCTCTCTATGGGAGAGGGCGGTGGGGGAGGCTATTGGGGATTCAGGCGGTGGTGCCTGAGGATTGCGGTGTCCCTTAGGCAGGCCCTCAATTTAAAAGTAAAAGCATTTTTCCAAATTGTCAGTTTCTGTTTTCTCATGGGACAGTATGGTATTTGCACAGTCTTTCTAGGACAAAAACTGATAAAATGGAAACATCTGGTATTTGCAAAATATGATTGTTTTTGCTGCGGACATGTTGTTGAATGAACCCACATGGAATGGAGGTCTGTGTTCTTCGTGTCTGGAGGGATTGGCTGCCTGGGCACAAGCTGGTGGCACAGCATCAGGCTTTGCACTGACAGCAAGGTGAGCGTGTGGTCAGCAGAGCGAGTGCAGCCGTTTAGCTGGGATTCTGCCGGGGTGCGGGTGCCTGGACAGACGAGCCTGACCACAAGGGTAGCCAGAGTGTGACCGGGTGCATAGAACCTAGGTCACAGAAAGCATTCTGTCCTGCTTTTTCTTCCACACTTCTCACCATATTATATTCAGCAAACCCATACTGGGAATCATTTGCATTTCAGCTTCCAATTTTGTTCTCTAGTTTTGTTGAGAAAAGTTGAGTTGTTTTTTTAAATATCAGAAAGCTATCTCCATTTCTTTTATTTAATACATTTACAGGATACACATGTCCCCATGGACCTTCAAATATCTGGAAAAGGAATTTCCCTTTGAGTTTGTGGAATCATAGTTTTTTTTTCCTCAAGGGAACTGTTCCAATCTCCACTCTGCCAGCAACTTTAAAATACTCACCCTCTGATTTAAAACACTCTATTCATTTATAATTTTCTGTCTCCCTGAATCTCTTGAGTGCTTGGCTTCATGACTTTCTTTCTCTCTACTACTAAATAATGCTTTTTTTTTCCATTTTAACGTTCTGTAGATGTTCCACCCAATACTTTGTCTTCCTATCTTAGAAATACCATCTTAACTCATCCATCCTGTCCTGAACTAAGACCCTACGTTCTGTTATTACCAGTGACGATGCTGTCTCAGAAATCTCTCTGACCTTCCAGCTTACTCCTAATGGCACCTCCCCTCCATCCAGACTTCCCCCTACTCAGGCATCTCCTGTCCAGGGAACTCAGCATCAATTTATTAGGCACACTCACCTCCTATCCTCAGTTCTGGCCTGACGTGGTTTAGTTTCTACAGTCCCTTGTTCTAATGATGTTTCATATTCTCTCCACTTGTTTTCCCTTTTTCTAGCTCCATGATGCTCACTGGGCAGTACCCCTCCTTGGTTAGATAAAGTGTCCCACCTACTCCATGTCTGTGACTGGGTAGCTCATTCTGGCTGAAGATAAGAGCCAGCTTGTCCTGATTGGTCTCACTTAATTTTTTTTTTTAATTTTATTTATTTATTTGACAGAGACAGAGTTAGCAAGAGCATGAACACAAGCAGGGGGAGTGGGAGAGGGAGAAGCAGGCTTCCCGTGGAGCAGGGAGCCCGATGCGGGGCTCGATCCCAGGACCCTGGGATCATGACCTGAGCCGAAGGCAGACGCTTAACGACTGAGCCACCCAGGTGCCCCTGACTGGTTTCACTTTAATTAATGACCACTGACCTCAGACTTCAGTGATACATTTCCCTTTTATTTGATTTTTCAAATTACCCTTGTCTCTAGTTTCACAAAAAAACAGAAGTAGAACTTTAACTTCAGTCCTCTGCTAATTTAACAAACCAATTTAACCAGGGGCCAATTTGACGGTATTTTTTATCAAAAAATTATAAAGATTCTACATATAATTTACAGCCAATATGAGTTCATATAACTTGATTGCTATGGCCTGTACTTTCAACTTCCATTATTGATTATTTCAACAGAGCTTCAAAATGAAAACAAATAGACATTAATTAAAAATGACTGAATGATTTAAAAATATATGACTTGCTGCTCCAGCTATCTAAAATTAACATCTAGGCTATTACACTGGGGGAGCAATTACGAATGTTTGAGTGTGAAGTGATTCACAGGCAGCACAGACTTATTTTTAAATCAATTGTGAGCAATAAAACAAAGTGAGGGGAGAAGACCTTTATCTTCCACACATAGAGGAACTCTAGGGTTCTTGATGGAGCAAACAATTTTGGCGTTTCTCAAAGAGAAACCACCAACTCCCGTAGATGGCCCGAACAGCCACACGGAATGAAGGAAACTGATCACACGTTCCAGGTAAGGGCATCTTCAGATCGGCCTGGGCCGACTTTGTCCCTGGACGTGGATGGACGGGAGGCACTGCAGTTATTCAGGGGAAGCATCAGAACACGGACACGATAGAAAAGTATTGGAACTGGTTCCAGGCTTGTCTTTGTCTTCGAATCCTGGGTTTCTTCCTCCATGTTTCACGGGGACTGTGCAAAACCGGGCAACACAGAAACCAGTAATTTGGTTCTACAGAGTGCAAGTCTCCCAAGAATTTTAGGAAAGAACTTTAAATCCAATATTTTTTTTATATATAACATAGAAAGTGAAAATAGAAACTCGTAGGGGAACCAAAGAAATAACCAAACACAGATGAAGGAAAATAACAAGATCAAAAAGGAGAGAGGAAAATGAAAAGATTCACAAGAGGGTATAAAACTTAACCATGGATAATCAAATGCATTCAAGTTAGTAGTAAGAGTAAAACTTTCACTAACACTTATTCAGTGCATATCTAATGCCCAATGCTGTTCTGGGACTTCATATGGATTAATGGATTGAAGCCCAAGTGTGGCCCCAGACATAGTTGCAGTTTTTGTTCCTGTCACTGATATTTGTCTTTTTATTTTTATTTTTTTGTATTTTCAAACTTACATTGTGTCCATTTTATTTTTTTAAGTAGGGGCTTGAACTCAAGATCTGAGCTGAGATCAAAGTTGGATACTTTACCAACTGAGCCACCCAGGTGCCCCTATTTTTTATTTTTACAAACACTTTGAGTAATAGCTGACACATGTTGTTACATTAGGTTTAATATACAAAGAACTGATACAATTTCTCTACTCCCTATGTTGTGCTCCCTAAAACACTCCTATTGGCGAGGGCACAGGGTGCTCATGATGGATCATGGAGAGTAGAACATACATTTTGGAATACATTTTTAGTAACGGACATTGAGAAACTTAAGAATAATTGGCCCACTAATTTTCAGTTAAATCAGCTCTCCTAAGGGAAGCAAGATTTTCTATAATCAAGTTTGCATAATTTGAAAATGTTTAAATTAATATAGCATAACAGCAAGTCAATATTCTGCAGGTTTGAGAAAATCATGGGACTTCAGAACAGTAGAAATTTGTGTAAATGTATGCAAGAGAATAACCAAAAATGTTACAAATTTGAAAAAGGATACAAATCACATGTACTTAATGATTCCTGTTTAGGAAACGGGAATGCAAATAATCACAAAAAAAGACAGGGAAGGAATATAGCATTTTTTTTCTATAGATAGGGAAATACAGTGAATTTTACACCTTTTTCATAATTCCCAAAGTTTCTACAATTAAACGTCAGGTGTGGTGGAGCATCACTGAGAACCAAGCCCAGGTTTAAAAGCATCCATCAATAAGGATATGTGCGAGGTATTCCATTACTCATTTTTCTAATACCCCTCTGTAGATAGGTTCCAAGGAACCTGGCTTGTTATATCCTCCATGTTTAACTAGATACCTCCACTAAACTTCTCTAATTCCTGTATTTGTGATTAGATTCTTTCTTAAGACACCCCCAGTTTCCTCTGATAACTTGGGCTTAATGATAGCTAGAGAACTTCAGGAAATTTTCCTTGCTCCTTGAACCCTTCCTATTCATGGGGGCAGATGGCTTTCCTTAGCATTTGTCCTCCTTCTGCCACATCTGTAAGCTCACTCATGTGAAGAGCTATGCGGCTTGTGGCTGTAGCGTCTCTGGCTCTTTGCTCCTTGAGCCATCACTCCGTGATTCCCCATCACACTCCAGTGAGCTGATGCCTGAGTTTCAGGTGAATCTCGTCCTGGTGACTCATGTCCTTGACCCCCATTCATTGCTGTCCATCTGTTGGTCTTTGCGAGCCTCCGCAGTTCACGGGCTCCCCTCCCAGCCTTCCGCATGCTGGTTCCCAACAAGCCCCTCGTCTAGTCTTCATCTCTCCTTCTTGGTTGCTGTTTGACTTCTGCCTCCCTTCTCATCCCTTCAGCTACAAGTGCCATGCCACTTGTCTGTTCGCCACTTACCTGTGAAGTATTCCTGTCCTGGGCAGTGTTTTTTATGTGCTTTGTGTTTGAAGTGTAATGATATTTCTTCTTTCCAAAAAACTCTGAACAGAAATAGGTACATGAGCAAATAATTTTGAAGCGGTGTATTAATAATGGTCAAATGAAAGACCTTTATTAAATGCTGTCTCTGTCTTAAGTCTATTTTCTACCTTTCCCAATTCGCTGACTGTGTGTGGGTGCTGTGGGCTCTGTGGGCGCTGTGGGTGCGTGGTGGGAAGGCTCCTTCGATGGTAGAACACAGTAGCAATCACCCTTCCATCTTGGGCAGTGCGTAGAGCTCCCTTGGCCTGGGGCTGAGATGTGTGTGCTGCTGGGAACAGGGCATCTGCAGGGGTAATGACTGTGTCAGACATGCATCATGACACCTGATTAACTCCAGCAAGAACTGATCCTTGTCCAGTTATGAGAAGAGAGGGTGGAGATGAGCTAACACATCCAGGTGTGTTGAAGGAAGCTACAGAGACTCATCTCCCCTGGTTCTGCTGAGTCCTCATAAAGCCATAATGCCTTGCTGACTTTTTTAGCCTTTTTTTGTTTTTTTAAGAGGCTGATTTGCATCCATTTGGAGGGAAAAAAATCACCCAAGTCAAACAAATTCTTCCCAAGGCACTCTTCGGAGCAAGCCCATTAGGTGCCCTTGGCCTAAGGGTGAATAAAACTCATTATGACCCTTCGAAAATTCACTTTCACAACTAAATAACTATGGTTCTTATCACTACATCAGGAAGCCGTGAAATCCCAAAAGGTCCAGATTGTTTCCTTCAGATCAATTAACTCAATAGATGGTATATGTGTGCACACAGAAGCATCCTAAGCCCAACTGATTTGCTGAGAGTGTGGTTTGGCCTTCTCTCGCAGAATTTTACTCACGTATGGATAAATGTCTGCTCCCCTATGGACATTTTGCGCTTGGTGTATTCCCAGTGCTTTGGAGAAATGCTGAAAGTATGTCACTACCCAGAGATGTGGCTCTTAGTGTGAACACAGTACCCAGCTTGCATACAGTTGGTTCTCAAAAATTAGTTCTTAAATAAGAAACTTAAATACCTGAGTTTGTACCAGGTTAGGCGAGCAGATACACAAATGAAGATGGCTAAAAAACATGCATAAAGGTTGTAAAAGCATGGGGCAGAACGGTATTCTGTAAGTGTGGTCCCCAAACAGCAGCATCAGAATTACCTGGGAACTTAGAAATGCACATTCCAGTTCCTACTCCATCCAAGGAACCAGCAGCGCTAGGGAGTGGGGCCCAGCAAACTGTGATGTGCATGCAAATTTAAGGCCCACTAATTGGGTTATTAGAGCCTTTTTTTTTTTAAGATTTATTTATTTATTGGGTCAGAGAGCACAAGCGGGGGTGCAGCAGGCAGAGGGAGAAGCAGGCTCCCTGCTGAGCAAGGAGCCTGATATGGGACTTGAACCCAGGACCCTGGGATCATGACCTGAGCCAAAGGCAGACGCTTAGCCTACTGAGCCACCCAGACGTCCCTAGAGTCTATTGTTTCTAACAAAGGATTACAGAGTTACACATTTTAAAGTTACCTTTTCATTCACTTTTCTGAGCAATTGGAGAATGTGTGATTGACAAAACTATATTGGAAACAAAAACAACTCTGGTCCCCAAATCCTATATCCATAACTTAATTTTTTCCAATATTTGAAGGATTCTTTCATATTTAAGAGCAATTCACAGTCACTTTTAAAAGTCACATTGGGTCTATTGGAAAATTTCCATATGGACTGGTGTTGGGTAATAGAAAATTATTGTTAATCTTTTTTTTTTTTAAGATTTTATTTACTTATTTGAGAGAGAGATAGAGGGAGAGGGAGAAGCAGACTCCCCGCTGAGCAGAGAGGCCAATGTGGGACTCGATCCCAGGACCCTGAGATCATGACCTGAGCCGAAGGCAGACCCTCAACCGACTGAGCCTCCCAGGTGTCCGAAATTGTTGTTAATATTATTTGTGAAGATGGATTGCAAATACAGGGATGTGCTGGAGCACATCTATAGGACAGGATTATCCTTATAAATACACCCAAGCAAAATACAGTGGAAAATCTGTGAACTTTAACCATATACACATTTTTAATGGCTTTAATTAAGATAGGACATGACACATGAAAAATGACTCGAGTACAAATCAAAGTGAAATTTATTTTTTTAGGATTCTAGATGAAAAGAATGTCAAATTAAAATTAAAAAACTGTATAAGCAAACATATTGCCAATTTTCTTGCTCTAAGGACACTCCTAATGACAATAATCATTCATGTTTACTGTGTTACCCTGTCCTGTGTTACTCTGGAGCTCAACATCAGACTCTGTGCCCAAGTCTTTCATCTCCATGGCAACCGTGCCGTGGAAGGTATTTGTTGCACCCCCTGTTTTGGCACAGGGAGAAAAGGGAGATGAAAAGAAATTAAGTAACTTGTTCAAAGTCTTTTTAATACCAGTGCAGTTAGGATTTGTGATAAATTCTGAAATCAAATTTTCATTTTGTAGGAAACAGACTCTTTCCATATAGCATGCATCTGAAGGAAAGAGCCTATAAATCACTGCATTTACTGTCTGAATACAGGATGTGTCAAGAGCCATTTTAGACTAACAAAAGCATGCATACACATGAAGCTCACTGGATTGGGGTTGGGAGTAGAGGTGGAGATGGCTCCTTTTCCAAGCTCTCTTCCTCTATCCACTAGCCCTAGTTCCATCCCTGAGGCTGACCATGCTCCCGCCTCAGGGCCTTTGCAACTTGCTCTTTCATCTCCTTTCCTAATGACCTCTGTGTTGATTTTATCCCTAACTATAACATTTTTTATGTTACAGATAATACTGTTTTTGTTTTTACTTTAATGCCAAATCATTAGTTTCTAGAACATAGAACTGTAATTTATATTCATATATTGATCTTTTATAAACTTCACTAAACTTAGTTTTAAGAGTTTTTTTGAGTGTGGATTTCAGAGAGTTCTCTCTAAAGGCATGTGCATTTGAGATAATATAAATTACACTATTTTTGGTGCAGTGTTGTATAAATGTCAGTTAGGTCAAGTTGGTTAATAATGTTGTTCAACTCTTTTATTTCCTTGCCCATTTTCTGTGTACTTTTTCTATCAAGAAAGGAGTGTTTAAATATTTGACTATGATTATGGGTTTTTCTATTTCCTTTGCAGTTCTATTAGTTTTATCTCCATGTATTTTGAAGCTGTTACTAGTTGGATAAGGGTTTAGAGTTACGTACTCTTGGCCATTTTTTATTATGACCTCTTTATCATTATGAAATGACCCTCTTCTATCCTTGGTATATTATTTTTTCTCTAAAATCTACTTTGATATCTTTTTCCATACTTTCAATTATAAAATATTTGTATCCGTATATTTAATGTGAGTTTCTCGTAGGCACCCTAAAGTTGGGTCTTGCTTTTTTGTCCAAAGTCTCTGTCTTTAATAGCATTCCTATTAGACTAGTTATGTTTAATGTGATTATCTTATGTTTGGGTTTAAATTCACCATCTTGCTCATTGTTTTGTATTAGTCTCATCTGGTATTTGCTTTTTTCCTCTTTTTGTAACTTGGATTGTGTCTTTATGTCACGCTGTCTTCATCGTCAGGTTATTAGCTACAGTTACTTCTTTTATTATCTTAGGGGTTGCTTAGAGTAAATAATGCAAATCTCTAAGTTACATATTTCAATCTACCCAATTGATAGGCCTATATTATATGCAAAAAAAAAGCCTATTTTAGCTCTGCCATTTCAAAGATAAAGCTGAAAGAGCAGTGAGGTGACATGTGTATGGTGAGAGAACTTGGTTGGGGGCTGACATAGGAATTCTAGTCTACTGACCTCAGACTCCATGCTTTTCCCACAATATAATGCTTGGATGAGTGTCCCAAGGTACTTTCTTTGGAGAATACCAAGTCACCACAATTGAAAGCACCAGTGGGAAAAAAGTTGGGATTACTTTTTTTGATTAGGAACATAAAGGTTTTAAACATCCCATAGAAGAGCTCTAAAATTTCCTTGCAGACCACTTGGGTAAGCATCACACATGAGCATCAGGTAAACAATTGGAGATAAATCTGTGAGCCAGCTTTTCAGTTGAGACCCTGGAGCGGAATTTGGATTCCTTTGACTTTTCACATTAGTCACTCTGGGAGAGCAATTCACATCCCATAAATCACATCCAGACTGAGACTTGTAGGGTTGTCTGGAGTTGTATTTACTCATCTTATTCTGTGTGCCGGGATTAAAGAATATCAGCAACTGTCAGGATGATACTACCTCGGTCTGGGTCTGGTTATGTAAAATTGAATGTGAGACATAGGTTTACTTCTTGCTCTTCTAACATAAGGATTGTACAATTCATCTGTTAATATGCTCCATTTGGGCAGATCAGATTTTGTATTCCCTATATCATCAGAGGAAATAATCTTTTTTTAAAAGGATTTGTTTATTTGAGAGAGAGAGCGCATGCACATGCGCGCATGGGTGGGGAGGGGCAGAGGAAGAGGGAGAGAGCGCCCCATGCGGACTCCATGCTAAGCACACAGCCTGACATGGGGCTCGATCTCATGACCCTGAATCACGACCTGGGCTGAAACCAAGAGTCATTCATTTAACTGAGTGAGCCACCCAGGTGCCCCAAGAGAAAATACTCTATTAATGATATAAATCAACATGTCAGTGTTGCTTTTTAATACCAGTAAGACATAAATAGAAACCAATATTTATTAAGATTCAAAATTTTTGAATTTCCACAATCCTCTTAGATACATGTTCCTTACTGTAATTGCATTTGTGTCCAACTTTAGGTATTACATATTTATACAAGATTAAAATGAAATGCCCTTTTGGAAATTTAAACACCATCCTCTTTTTTTTGGTCCTTCTTATTCATGAGCTCTAAATAGCAGATACTTAAATCTCTGAGCCTACAAGACAGGTCATAAATGTAATCAGTTGTTATAACTAGTGTGATTTCAGCTTTTCTCTGGTTGAAGAAAAGTAGAATTCTTAGGCTTAAACAGTTTGTCAGACGAGGCATTTATGTATGTATTTATGTATGTATGTAATTTTCCAAAACAATGCCAGAATGCCCAAATTTCCTTCCTGTATTTAAAAGAATGTTTTGGGGCACCTGGGTGGCCTAGTCCCTTGAGTGCCTGACTCTTGATCTCTGCTCAGGTCTTAATCTCCAAGTCATGAGTTCAAGCCCCTTGTTGGGCTCTACATTAAGCATGGAGCCTACTAAATGAATGAACGAATGAATGTTTTATTGAAATAGACTAAAAATGTGACTTTTAACTACTGTTATATAACCAGAAGAATTTTCAGACTTTGTTGCAAGGTCATTTGACAATATCTAATCAGCTTCCCTTAGAAGTATACATTGTATTGGGCGAAAGAAAAAGTGACCGTAGTTCAGTGGTTCCCACATGCATGAATAATGGCTGTGTGAGTGCGCAGGTGAAGGGTCATCACAAACAGGCCACGGAAGACAAGGGCAAGAAGCATTGCATGCTGGGCACATAAGGAAAGAGATGGGAAAGCAAAAGGACAATGAGAGGACAGAAAAACGAGCCCACTTAGCCTGGTCCCATCACTCTTGCTGCTTAGCTCTGCAACTTTGACTGTGTGTGGTTGTTTACAGCTTTTTCCATATGGTTTAATAAAAATTAGAACATCTCTATTTTCTGCAGTGCAGTTGGGATAGATGTTTAGCTGGCGGTTTCACACTCTTATTTCATTAAAAGAGATACATTCTTAGTGCTTTTTGCATTTCAGTTTCCGGAAATGGCTTTATTTCAACGTGGTGGCTCTCTTCCATCCTAGACTCGATGATGGCATGTGATTGCCCTGCGTGTCCACCCAAGGTGAATGTTACGCGTTCCATCCTGGGGATGGCTTTGGCTTAATTTCCTAAAATGGGCCTTAGATTGGAGGATCATTTGGGTGAATGACACAAAAACTCTGTAAAATGGAATTAAAATGTTTGCTCAGGAAAAGCAAGAACGCAGGGTGAAATTTTATAAAAGACTAGTAGCAGAGGATTATGTTTGATTGATGATGTTCATTCATTTATTCAAGAGTATTTCTAAATGCCCTCCATGTTCTAGGCACCACCTTATGCTTGGTTATAAGTGGACAAATTGAAAGAAAAAAAAAAAAAACACTACCCCAGGAACTCAAAATTTAATCTGGGAGGGAGTCAATAAACAAGTGAACAAGTAAAAATTTAAATTTTGTATTATAATACAATGATATTTGAGTGCTGTGATAGAGAATCATTTAGTTGAGCTCCTATTCGAAAAGTATAGTTACGGAAAGTCCCTCAAGGAATTCCTATTTAAACCAAGACTCCGTGATGACCAGTCTTCCATGTGAAAAATGAGCAGTATCTTTCTAGGGAAAGGAAGTAATGTGAGGAGAAGACTGGCAATGGTCAAAGTTTCACAAATTCGAGACAAGGAAAGGGAGCCAGGGTGCTGAGTGGGAGGCAGAACTGAAGTCAGGGAAGATGTAGTTTAGATTATTTAGGGCTTTGTAAATTCTAGTAAGGTGTTTGAAAGAGATGCCCAAAATGGGTCTGTTTGTAATGCCATTCCTTCTTTACCAGTTTGTATTACTTCTGTTATTCAATATAAGTTAATGAAATATTATTATTATTCTATATACATTAGTGGGCACCTACTTTAACGATGAACGCAAACCACCCCAGACTATCCAATGGAAAAGAATGGCATTGTGACAGGGCCAACCTGTTGAAGGGAATGACAGTGACTTTGAAATGACACAGACTAAGATTAAGTGGTGGAAGCAGAATTGGGTCTCACTTCATGTTCTCATGTTCATTTAACATGATTCTGTTGCATGTCAATGGATTGGAAAATAAATCATGGGTTCGTTGATGTATTAGGATGTGCTGTGACCTGATAAACTACACGAGAAGATGGTATGTCAAGCAGGATTCGGGAATTAATGATGTCATGGAGATGGAATGGTTTTCCAGTCTGGATCTCTGTACTTTCAAAAGAAGATGGAAATGAGTAGAAACTTAAAATCTTGTGAAATGCATATGCTATAACCCATGTAGGTGCCAAGAATGTCACCATTTTTAGAGCATTTGCTTCACTAGAGAGTTTGGGGGGAAGGCATGCAGGTGATACGGTCAATATGGTGGATAGAGTTGTCCTCGAAAGCATATTTCCCTATTTGTTTGTCCTACCTTCAGCCTCAAAATTTTTCCCTTGACCTTCATGTCTTCCTGTCCCCTAGGCCCTTCATTGTGTTGAATCCTTCTGATAGCATGCTGGGTGGTATACCCCTACCCCTTCACTCTTTTCTATAATCGCTGGAACACCCTCCATGCTGGACATAGAGGAAAGAAGACATTGTCCTTCCTCGCAAAATACTGAAACTAGATTAGTGGGAAGAAATGCATAGATTGATAATTACAATGCAGGGGAAAAGTTATCATTGGTGCCGGGGACATTTAAAACATCTGAGGGTGGAATTCAGAAGAGAGCGTAATACTGGGTTGGGAGGGGCAGTTGAACACCTTTATGGAGGCAGCAGAATTTGAACCGATACTTAAAGAATTGGGATTATTTTGCAGGCTGGGAAAGGAGGTCCAGGTGCGGAATATGGTGAGCAGGGGAGAGGGATGAATGCTCTAATCTTGGGGAGAATGGAATGACGGCTGCAAATGGATTGTTTTGACACAAGCCGGTATGACCCAGCTCATTTGTGCCCTTTATTATCCTATTGGCACCAAATGACTATTAGTTATCATCAGAAATGAAACCTACCTAGTAAGATAATGATACTGTTCTGATACGGCTCATTTATGTCTTACTGTGGGAGCCAGGTTCCCAGTGACTACCTTTTTGCAGTTCACTCCCACCTTGCACCAAGGTTGGTGTCTGGGACCAATCTAATACAGATGAGAGGTTGGGGTGTCGCTTCTGAGATGAAGTTATAAATAACTACTGTTTGGTTGTGCACTTGCTCTTTCTCAAATTGCTCGCTCAAGGAAAAAGTCAGCTGCCATGTCATGAATAGCTCTAGGGAGGGGCATACACAGTGAGGAACTGAGGCCTCCAGCCAAGTCACATGAGTGGCCTTAGTAGGAGATCCTAAAAGCCCAGGGCAGCCTTCAGATGACCAAAGTCCTGGCCGCCATCTTGATGCCAGTCCTATGGGAGACCGTGAGTAGAATGCCCCAGCGACACTGCTCTTGGATTCCTGATCTTCAGAAACTGTTGGTCTGTGTTTTCTGTTTTCAGTGCTGAGTTTTGGGGTTATTTTGTTAAGCATCAATAGATACAATTCTCAATGTCTGATACATAAATGATTATTAGTAAAGATTTAAAAGAATAAATAAATGGAGTGTTCACTAACTTTTTATACTAGGGATTATTTTTAAAAAATTTTATATCTAAATGTATAAGCTTCTATATAGAAGTCAAATTATGTTTTGGGCGCCTGGGTGGCTCAGTCACTGAGTGTCTGCCTTCTGCTCAGGTCATGATCCCAGGATTCTGGGATCAAGCCCCGCATCGGGCTCCCTGCTCCACTCCCACTCCCACTCCCTCTCCCATTCCCCCCTGCTTGTATTCTCTCTCTCGCTGTATCTCTCTGTATCAATTGAATAAATAAAATCTTTAAAAAAAATCAAATTATGTTTCAAAAATTTTTTTAAAATATTATTTGCAGTCATTGAATGCAGTATTTACTTGTTTACTCCCCAGGTTAGTCCCTGACATTCAAATGTCACTGTTGGCTTCAGGTTAAGATTGAATTTTCAGCAGCTGGCTCCATCCCATATAAAAGGCTATGATTCTATTTTTGTTTATCACATAGGATTTTTATTTTACTCTCCGGAAGCAAATTATAAAAAAATGGTCCATGAAAATGTTAATTCTTAAATGCAAAATTCCATGATAAAGATGTAAACATAATCTGTAAACTCAATTTTTAAAAATTCTCTTCGTATTTAATTATATTTAAAAGTTCCTTTCTATGAGGATATCTGATTTAAGAACTTAAATAACATTTGTAAGGATCACCGTGAAATGGGGACAACAGTTATTATTCTATGTAAGTCTTGCTCAATCCTTTATTTTTTTTTAAAAGAAATTACTTTCTCTGAGAATGTTAAGTTTCATAGCAAAATTGAGGGGAAGGTATAGACATTTCCCATGGACTCCCTACCCCACACGTGCATGGCTTCCCCCATTGTCAGCATCCCCCTAGAATGGTACATGTGTTATAATTGATGAACCTATATTGACACATCCTAATTACTCAAACTACGAAAATGACATTAGCGTTCACTCCTGGTGTTGGCTATTCTGTGGATTTGGA
>NW_023270469.1:10599100-10681670 GCF_011800145.1 Mirounga leonina
GTGGTTGGCCAGCCTCTCCCTGATCTCTTCAGAGACCTTGATGCTCTCTCTCTCTCTGCTCCGTCTCCTGCTTTTCAGCCCCCTCCGTCTGTGGCTTGATGGCTGCGGAGATTCCAGGCATCTCATAGTAAAGGTAGTGGTGAGCCAAGAGGAAAGGAATAGCCTCCCTCGAGTCATTTACAGTTAGATTTAAATGACTTTTGCTCCCACCGTGTGGGGCTGCCCTGCCCCCGGGGACTCCTAGAGACTGCATTTTCTCCTGCATTGTCTGGGCATCTGCCATCCCTGCTCTGAGCAAAGCGTTTGCCCCATTTCCAATGGTTGTTACTGTCCACGTGATATCCTCTGCCTTCCTGTCTGTCTGCACATTAAAACTTACCTCCACAGAGGGAAATATATTTTTGTTAGTAGTTTTTGTTACTAAAAGTAACAAAGTTGTATAGCTATGGGGACCCTTATTTTTTCCATTAGCGAGGTTACTTTTTTTTTTTTTAACTTCAGATACAAGTTGCAAATACCATGGTTGTAATAATCAGTAGTCTTTGTGTTGTAGGCAAGATTGATTGATGGCTGCTAAAATTAGGAGTACTCTCTGATCCTGGGATGGAGTTCTTTAATGTGGCTTGCATGTTTTACATAGTTTACAGAGACCAGCTTCCCCTTGCCTCATCTTCTCTCCTGCACATTCCAAACCTTGCAATGTGGATCTTAGATTGTTACCTGCTCCACACTCTCACTCCTCTGTGTACATTTCTGGCACTGAATAGACCGTGTTTTCCCTATCTCTTACCTCATTAACTTCTGTAGTTCTTCAGATCTCATCTGAAAGGTCACCGCCTCCTGCAAGCTTTCCCTGATTTCCCCTAAGTCATCCTCCTGGCCTTAACCTAAACCCAGGATTGATCATTCTGGGGCAGCACTTCTTGCTTAATATTCCCTGTTCTCTACTAGCCCTTAAGATGCATGCAGGCAAGGATCTAGTGTGTGTCTGGCATATGGTAGGCAAATAAGTAGTAAAGGAAGCAAGGAGTCCTGTTCTGTGTCTTGCCTTATCTAGGATTCCTCTCACCCCACAGCATGCCTGCTCTTTGTCCCACTTTAGTGCTTCCTTCTATTCTGTCTTACCAAGATATTTGCATTTTCACAAGTTACTCTTGAAGACCAAAGCCTGTACCATCTACATGGATATGCTGGGAAATAAGAGGCTTGAGAGATTGCATACTAAGGGAGGAAACATTGACCAGTCCACTCAGAACATGTCCCGCTCATGGCTGCTGCTTGCTAAGGCCACACCTGCTGCGCTCTTTTTTTTTTTTTTTTAAAGATTTTATTTATTTGAGACGGAGAGCATGAGAGGGAAGAGGATCAGAGGGAGAAGCAGACTCCCCGCCAAGCAGGAAGCCCGATGCGGGACTCGATCCCGGGACTCCAGGATCATGACCTGAGCCGAAGGCAGTCGCTTCCAACTGAGCCACCCAGGCGCCCGCGCTCTTTTTTACTGAAGTAGAAATTAAGAACCAGAACTAAACAAATTTTATTAACTTAATATCAATGTATTAATTTCTTCAGTTCACTTGATTCCATATATAGAATCACTTTTGTGTGGGGCGCCTGGGTGCCTCCATTGGTTAAGCATCTGCCTACAGCTCGGGTCATGATCTCGGGGTCCTGGGATTGAGCCCCATGTTGGACTCCCTGCTCAGCAGGGAGTCTGCTTCTCACCTTCCCTTGGTCCTTCCCACTCCCCCCACTTGTGCATGCACCTACTCTGTCTCTCTGTCTCAAATAGATAAATAAAATGCTTAAAAAAAATAGAATCACTTTTGCGCTAAGCTATATCTATGGAACTTGGGGTATGGAGATGGGGGGGAAAAAAAGAAAAAAATAATTTCAGACTTGGACCTTGGCCTTAAGAAGTGAAGAAGCTACTGGGATGACAAATACACAAAACAAAATTTCAATACAATCAAATAATTGCTACAGTGGATCCCTGCCGAAAGCACAGGGGGAACATATGGTAGGAGCGTCTGTTAGAGGTCCAGGAGGAGGAGAGTATGAGTTCTCTGCATATTAAATTATGAAACCATCAGTTGTTTAAACTGGGGAAGTATTTGAGGTCATCTGGTTTCTGCTTCCTGCATCAAATTCACACTTTTTAAATTAATTTTAAAAGAAGTGTCTAGAGAGAGTCTTTGACTTTCCTAAGATTGCCAAACAGTATCAGAATCAGAATCACGGCCAAGGTTACATCCAAAAAATCAAACTATTGGGGCGGGGCGGGGAGGCTTTCATGATGTTTAATTTGTCTTGGGAGTCATGTCTGCAAACTGCCAAACTTTAAAATTCTTCTATTTGTAATCATGGAAAAAAAAAATCAGGGTGTTTGTGCAGTCAAGGACAATTTACTCTTCCTTTCTACAAGTCAGTTAATAGACCAGAGAAGAGTGGCTTTAAGCACTGTGCAAAAAGAAAATGTTAAGATTTTAGCCCAGTGTGTCTGAGAAATCTAGAAATCTTAGAAAAGGGGTTCAGAGAGTTTTCTCATACTTTTCAGGGCAATTGAGAGCTATATAATTAAGAGGCTAGTTAGAAATATCTTTCTTGATTACATGCATATATATTTGTGCATATATATATATACACTTATAATTATGTGTAATATAGAACATTAAAATATAATGTGTTTTTATTTTTTTTCTAATTAAATGGCAGTTTTTAATCCAAATTCTCTTATAGTTACTGAAAGTATAATGTCTAAAACAAACCTAGGTTGGATGCACATACAAAATTCCTAGCAGGAGAAAAAGTCGGAATTGGATTGTAAGGTGAAGTAGGCATTGTGGTCTTGTCTGGATGGTAGCAGAGAGCCTTGAAAAGAAACTTGCCCTCCATCTCTTACTTTGGTTGAGTATCTAGTAGAGCTACATTTCTTTTGTGTGTAAGTTCCACCGGTTCTCATACAATGTTTTGGGATAGAGAACTTGTCACTTGATTTGCTTTGGCACATTTGAGAGCTCTATCTATTGTTTATTGGCTTAGTGACTTGCTTGAACTAATTCTGGCAAATCTGTCTCCCTCTGCTCAAGGTCTCTTGTCCCTGCACAAATTGTTTGATTCCCTTGTTACTATCCTAGAGCCTGGGTACCCAGAGTTGTCCTGGGTAGAACAAGCCAATTATTGTCTGATGTTGTGCTTAGGTACTCATTGCCAGTTAGATTTTTATCCTTTATAACTGGATGTGTCTGTGGCTTGGAGAATATCATTATAGTTCAGGGCTTTACGTTTTTTGCCTTCTCTTCAGCCAGGGTCTGTGAACTTGGAAGTTCCCTCTAGGATTGCTCTTGAGAGGACCTAGGCTTGAGCATGCACAGAGTCTTCCAGTCTTCCAGGGACGAGTATGATTGAATTCTGAAACCTGATTCCTGTCTGTTCCCCCTGGGTCAGAGTTGCTTATTGTTCAGTCAATATTTGGTCAGAATTTGTGTTTAAGCCCATTGTTCCACGAAGGCTTTGCCTTATGTTGAAAGAATGTGCTCCTCCCTCTGTCCTGTGTGCTCTTAGGACAATTTCTAGAAAATTAAAATTATTTTTAAAATTAATTATCAGATAAATTGCTGTTTTACTAGGGAGAGAGTTTTTCCAGCTCCTTATGCTACCATTTTAATGGTAAGAATTTTTGAGACTTGAATAAAATCACAAATGTGAAAATCTTAGTAATATCATGCACATGGTGCTCAGAAAAATATTGTTTGGTCTCTGTCTACTAGAGAATTGGTTACAGTGGTTTTTTAGGTTTGGTCATTATGTGTACAATGAATGGAATACATTGCAGAATTCATATGTATATTAAATATATACATGTGTATTTCACATAGCTACATATATCCTTTACATATATCTGCATCTATATCTGCAGATAATCACAGCATTAGTTTTGGTTTTAAAATGCACATTGTCATCGTTTGACTTCTCTCATGCCATCCTAAAGAGTCAAATCAGTAAGGCCGTAGATGTATTTTTAATTCCAGGTACAAATGTAGAGAAACATTTGGGAGGGGGACAAGGCCTATTTAATTACTACTCTTCTGAATATATTAATGTCTTTGATTAATAATTAGATTGGACCTGACTGAGTTACCTTGGATTTACCCACCATTTTACAGTCACCTAGTACAAAAGTTCTGCCCTCGTTCTTGACAAAGCTTACAAAACTCAAATTATGAAGATAATTTCTGAGAACAAGCCCACTGAGCTTTCTTTCCTTGACTCCTTATCTTCTACTTCCTGAATGGCTTTATCAGTCTTGAACTCCCAGTAAGACAGCCTTATTGAATTTTGCCTTGCATTTTCCATGTGTAGAAGGAAAGCTATTTTGTTTGAATAAACCCACGACAGCAATGATTGCTTTAAAGTCTTTCAAAGTCTATCACAAATACACCCCAGATGTATGGAGTGGTGTTTTGCATGACTAGTGTATCATCTAAGCATCAACAATATATGAATATAAAATACCAATTTGGCATAGACTTCTGGTAAAAAGAGGGACATTCCTGGACATACTTCATCCAACAAAGTCTGAGAAACTGTCATCCATCCAGTAGAAGGTCCACCTCCTTGTATCCATCACTCATAACATGCATGCTTTCCTAGCTCACTGGAGCAGGAAGTTTGGCCAAAATATAGAAGTGACACAGAAGTAAGTAGGAAAATATCCACTGATGGGGTTTGTATCGAGGAGGCAAGGTATCAGTATACATCCTTACATGTTCACATCCTTCTGTCAGAAGGAGAAGAGCACATGCTTCTTCTGACTCTTCTGAGAATCCAAAGAGAAATATTGATGAAACAACCAACAACAACACACACAATGCTTCAGAATTGATGCAGATCACGTTGAAACACCAGTGATAGAAACATCATGTCATTCACGTGACATTGTTTATGTTGTACTTTTTTGTGAGCCTTGTCATGTTCTCAAATAAGGTGGTTTCTTCCAGGAAGATCAAAGATCTCTTGCCTAGCAACAAGAGCTAATGTTACTAAATTGACATGAAAGAGTTTTTTGTTTTTTGTTTTTTGTTTTTTTAAATCGGTATAGCGTCCTGTTTGTGTGACTTGGGAACCCTTGCTTTCTTTTTTCTTTTTTTTTTTTTTTAAGATTTTATTTATTTATTTGAGACAGAGAGAATGAGAGACAGAGAGCATGAGAGGGAGGAGGGTCAGAGGGAGAAGCAGACTCCCTGCCAAGCAGGGAGCCCGATGCGGGACTCGATCCCGGGACTCCAGGATCATGACCTGAGCCGAAGGCAGTCGCTTAACCAACTGAGCCACCCAGGCGCCCGACATGAAAGAGTTTTGATGTGCAAGTTAAGAACAGATGTGTTTTCTTCTTTACTCCAAAAAAAAAGAAAAAAAGAGAGGAAAACGAAATGCCTCCAGCTTGTCAGCATTCAAAATTGACTCCAAGAATTGTTATTCTTTTTGATGAATATCTGTAGAATATAGCTAGATTTGGTTTATATATATGTCACATATATGTTGAGGCAGTTACTTTCAGTAAATACTCCAAGAAAATTGTGTTAAGATATTTTTGAAGGATGAAATTTTTACTTCTTCCTGACTCTTAATTATCCTGAAGAAAATGACAGAAAAACTAGGAAAGCAGAATAGCAAAACTAAAAACTTATGGAAGATATTAACCAAAAAAGAAAAAGAAAAAAAAATACAAATAAATAGCAGCAATTTTTAAGAACTCTAGCTGGGGCCCTTTAAAATTTTTTTACATATTGAACAAGTTTTAATCTTAAATTTTTAAGTAAGTGGCTCAATAAAACAAACATATCTTAAGTTTAATACTTACATTTGCAAATACTTGTATACATGTATAGGGCTTATGTGAATGTGTGTCTGTGGTGTGTGGTGAGACTTCAGTGCTATGTGTGTTTGAGTGTGCATTGAACCTTTGGTGTGTGAGTGAGTGAGTATAGTAGGTGTAAGGACTCACCACCATCCTGTTACGAGTCAAACGGGCTTCAGTGGGAAGATGGTGCCACAGTGTTATCCCTTTACAATGGAGGGGAAACTGGATTCTCTAGTCTCGTAAGATTTTCAAGATTACTACAGGGCTTTGAGTATGGAACAAAGTGAATAAAGTCAGTTCTTGGAAATGATTGGAGAAACTTGTCTCTACCTTGCTTTTTCCTGAACTTTGCCCTGCTATTGGGAGGGAGGTATTTCTTAGGAAAAAGAAGGTAGCTGTTTATGACAAAACAGCAGGACCAGACCGCTCTGGGCACCTAGGAAAATATTCTCAATTTCCTAGTTCTAGTGATCCCCCCCCCGCCAACTGGTCACAGAAAGTGAAAACAAATGAAGGTAACATTTGCTCTGGTGTAACATTAAGTACAGAGCATCAGGAGTTTCTTTTTTATAGATGGTGAGATTAACTGTGTCTTCAGGAAGTGAGAAGCCAGTTATGCATAATTAGGTCATGTCCGTTTTTCTGCCTGTTCTGGTCCACATTCCACTCATATTAAATTTTTTATTTCAGACTGGGACTGGCAGATTTCCTTCCCTGGTGCCCTAGCATTGCTCTTCCAATAACACTTCATTGTGCCTCCTGCCTCCTAGATGTAGTAGCACTTTTTTAATGTTCCATGCTGTTTACAAAGCACAGGCATTGTGATTTGTTTCCTTTCATATTTATGCATATTGAGTATTATGCCTGCTTATTGAATCAGGCACTTAAGTTCAAAGAGATCAGAAGTGATACTGTTATGTGTCATCAAGGAAGGTTTAGACTATTGATCTTGAAAATAGAACAGCCAGTTATTTTACCAGCAGAATGGGTTTATTCAGGAATGGCAAAGGAATTGAAGTTCTGGACCACGCAAGCTATGCCAAAACCACAGGCAAGTCTGGAGAACAGAGGAGAGCAGTGTCACTTCCTTGAGAAAAACTAGAAAGTTGGGAGGGGCTGCTTTGCACTCAAGTCCACTGGAGGAAAGTGAGAGTTAAGGATGGTGACAGTTTCTCATTGGCTGGGCTGTTGTTGGCCAGGGAGAAAATCTTCCTTCTCTGCTATCGTAGTGAAGTACGCTTCCTTTTGTTGGGATCTGCCACAGATAGAGTTGTTGGTCATGAGAGCTTTCCCTTCTGACCTCCCAACTCTCTGTTAAATGAGGTTTTTCTTTGTTCAGTTTCACAAGAACTTGAGGAGAAAGTGATCTGCTTTGATTAACTTACTGAAATAATGAGACCGTGATCTGCCTCAGATATATTCTTATCAGTATAAGGAAATAGGGTAGTCAGGAAATTAAGCTCTTTGTTTAAAGATTTTATTTATTTGACAGAATGAGCACAAGCAGGGGGAGCAGCAGAGGGAGAGGGAGAAGCAGTCTTCCTGCTGAGCAAAGAGCCCGACGTGGAACTCGATCCCAGGACCCTGGGATCATGACCTGAGCTGAAGACATTCACTTAAATGACTGAGCCACCCAGGAGCCCTGGAAACTTAGCTATTTTACCTGGACATGGCCGTCTTCAGTGTGTATTTTTTATTAGTATGTTTTATAAAACACGTGCTCACTATAATAACTTAAACAGTATGGAACCACATTATTCAGTTTGGTAGATGGTAGCCACGTGACACTGTTGTACACTCAAAATGTTGCTAGTCCAAAATGAGATGTGCTGTATGTATGAAATACACGATGGGTTTCACAAATTTTGCATGGAAAAAGATGTACAGTATCTCAATACTTATATGTTGATTTTATGTTGAGATAATAGTTTTGATATATTAGGTTAATATATATTAAAATTTTTACCTTTTTTAAAAAAAAAAAAGTGTGACTATTTATAAAATCCTATATGTGGCTCCCCTGTGTGGCTCACATATTTCTCTGGGACAGAAATGGTTTTGAAGCATAAAGGAAAATAATATAAAAATAGAATAATTCAGTAATAACCAAAACGCTCCCATTGTCTTACCTTCCCCCAACTCCAGCTCCTCTCCTGGGAGTTAAGATATTTCTTTAGCATTTAAAAATACAAATGCAGGGGCGCCTGGGTGGCTCAGTTGGTTAAGCGACTGCCTTCGGCTCAGGTCATGATCCTGGAGTCCCGAGATCGAGTCCCGCATCGGGCTCCCTGCTCAGCAGGGAGTCTGCTTCCCCCTCTACCCTCTTCCCTCTCCCCTCTCGTGCTCTCTGTCTCTCATTCTCTCTCTCGCAAATAAATAAATAAAATCTTTAAAAAATAAAAATAAATAAATAGAAATAAAAATACAAATGCACATATACAATCAAACTATTTTTTTAACACAAAATGAAATCAAAATATTCATCAAGTTTTGCAACTTGGCTTTTCCATTTCAGAGTATATAATAGAGATCTTTTCACAGATATATACTCTTTTTATTTTGCTTTTGTTTCCCACCTAAATGTATAATGAAACCAGTAGACTCGCCAAAGGCTGCCATTTAGTACCTGCAGAGCATCCCTTAGAATGGATGTAGGTGGTGAATCCCGCTCCATGTTTCGACTGCTTGACTCCAAGGGCCTGTCAGAGGCCTGGCCTGGTCCCATGTTTGTCTTCCTCTGTTGTGGCCCGAAAGGAGCCAGCTTCTCTTTCTTTCTTTTTCGGAGCCTGATCTGTGAGGGCAACTCCAAGCCCAGCCTGTGCATGGAATAAGGTTCTCTGTGAATCCTTCTGTTCTGGCTCTGAGGAAAGCTCACGGAGCTTTTATACTTAAAGGCTCTTCAATCCAACAGCCCTCGAGTAACAAAGCTTTTAAAAAGCCTTAGAACAGAAGCTAATGGGGGGGGGGGGTCGTAGATGTCAAAAATACAGTCAATCCTTAAATCAGCCAGTCATATAAATGCTTCATGGTTAAGGGACTATGTATCTATTTAATAACATCATTAAAGAGAGGCTTTGGATTATAGAACATCAGGTGGAAATGAGGGTGAGGTGAAGGAATTTTACTGAAAAGAGCTGGATTGTGTGAAAGTCTAGTAACTAAGCACTGAAATGCCTTCTCTCTTCTCATGCTTGGCTCCCAGTATTTTGGAGCCAGATTTGTAATCCCAAAGTAGAGAGATTGGAAGATCCTTTTTGAGAAATGAAGTATAATTTTTTAAGGGAGGGGACTTGATCAGAGTCAGAGTGCATGGTGTCCACTCTGAGCCCGGGTAATGAACAAGCATATCACACCATTGGGGAACATAATTCATGATTGATTGCATTTGAATTGTAAGGTGATTCCAGGGTGACGCTTAATTTCTCTAGTTAAAAAATAAAAGAAAACAAACAAAACACAAAACCAGTTTCCTTAAAGAGCTAAATTGTGTTATTTTATGAAAACATCACTTTTGTCTAGGCTTATCTTCCCATGGAGAAGTTTCCTGTGAAGGAATTCTTCTTTCTTGCCTATGACAGCGGTGGGCGACTGCAGTCAGTGCTCGCTTGACTCATAGTTTCTAATTGAACGCAGGTTTTCTTTGGGATTAAGCATGTTAGAGTGCTTGCTTTGGTCCCCAAGGCAAATATTCAAGGACATTAAGTAATAAAACTTAATATAAGAGCAATTAAAATATGGAATATAATTTATGGAATATTAGAAACCAAGTTGAATGTTTATTATTGCAAATGTTAATAAAAAGTTAATTGTGCCCTTTAGCAATTAATTTATGCACAATTATCTCAAAGTGTTACTGGGCCTTCTGAACTAATTATAATTATATAGAGGTATTAAAAAGAAAACTCCAAAGTACCTACAAAATAACTCCATAAAAATCTGTATGCTTAGCTGACATGGAAGCCTTTAGCTATGTAAGTAATATTAAATGAGTTAAGACTATACTCTAATTACTCTATAAGAGTTGATCATTTAAAATTAATGTGCTGAGGCTGGGTACATTTAAAGAGCTTTAAAGCTTCACAAGACATTCAAAACAATTACTATCTATTGTGCCTTTTAATTAATCAGTCTTGTATGTTAGAACTCCTGCACTTAGTTCAATAGGTGTTAAATTAATGCACTGGAATAATATAAGTCTATGTAATATTACCTTCATAGCTACAGGGTTTTTTTTTCCCCAGGCTTTCACAACTTAAAAATAAATATTAGGCAGTTTTTCTCCATTGAATTTATTACATTACAAGTAATACTGTTTGTTGATAACTTACCAGGTGTCATGTATTTTACATATAACAAGAGATAACTCTGGAGACTCTTAGATCAGGCTAGCTCTGTTCCAAACATCATTGTGTTTACAGTGGCAAACTAACATATATATATATGATGTGTGTGTGTGTATATATATATATATATAATTAGTCATGTTTGGAGCAGAGCCTAGCATGATCTAAAAGCCTATTTTATACACACACACACACACACACACACATATATAATGTATTTATCATGGTTAACAGACTTTCATGTAATCCTGCTATTTTTAGTAAAATCCATTAAACTTATCCCTCATTTTGGGATGCCTGGGTGGCTCAATCAGTTAAGCATCTACCTTCAGCTCAGGTCATGATCCCAGGGTCCTGGGATCCGGTCCCGCATTGGGCTCCTTGCTCCCTTGCTCGGCAGGGAGCCTGCTTCTCCCTCTGCCTCTGCCCCTCCCCCTGCTTGTGTGCATGCGCTCTCTCTCTCTCTCTCTCTCTCTCTCAAAATGGATAAGTAAAATCTTAAAAAGAAAAAAAACCCTTATCCCTCATCCCTACCTGATATTTCTCACTACAAAGCTTCTCTTTAATATATGAATTAATGAATGAATCATCAGTGAATACATATATTTATTTACTTTTTATCAGAAGGTAAGTGCTACTCTTACTATAATTTGGAAGAAAGGAAGGCACAGGGAACTGAAATGACTTGGCCAATACTGTAGCATTGCCAAGTGTGAGAGCAAGGATGTGGACCCAGGGCGTTCAGCTCTGTTAATGGTGGATCCGAACTGCTAGTCCATGGTGACTATTTGGATCCATATATGTTGGGTTTGGATGCTTTGTTCGGCTTCTTATCAGAGTTGTGACCTTGGACAAGTTAACTAACTCACTTGTAAAATGGAGCATATGACTGAACCTGTTTGATAGGAATGTCAACAACGTTAAATGAGATCATCTGTGCAAATTAATTAGCGGAGTGCTGGCACCTGGTCCATATGTCTGGGAAATGCAAGCTTTTATTATCATCTTCTGTTGCAATTCTCCAAGTTAGATAGTATCCCCCAAATTTAACAGAGGAGCAATCTGATGTCCACACATTTAGATATATTACCAAAGGCTCATGGTGAGTGAACAAGCATTCTAATTAAATGTTACCCAAATCCAAAATTCTACATCCTGTTCATTCTACCAGAGATACTGTAGCAAAGAAGGCAGATCTTTTCAAAGCTACATTTAGTTACACATGTCAGGGGAGTAGGTAGATGTGGTCTTTATTTTTTGAAGACTGATTCTCTTGCTGCTTCTCCCTACAGCCAAGCTCGTGTTCTTTCATATGCTTTTTCATTTATGAGTCCAGTGATTGTGGTAAAGTCCACTTGACTGAATACTTATTTTTTTTTTTAAAGATTTTATTTATTTATTTGACAGAGAGAGACACAGCGAGAGAGGGAACACAAGCAGGGGGAGTGGAGGAGGGAGAAGCAGGCTTCCCGCCGAGCAGGGAGCCCGATGCGGGGCTCGATCCCAGGACCCTGGGATCATGACCTGAGCCGAAGGCAGACGCTTAACCATCTGAGCCACCCAGGCGCCCCTGAATACTTATTTTTATACCCAGAACTGAGTTGAGCTAGATTTGGGACAGTGTGGCAGAAGATGGGCATGAGGGGTGTGAGGAGGACAGAAGGGGCAGCCCCAAGATTCAAATCTTTTTCTTGATTTGCTATGGAGACTCATTTTTATTTTCAGATAAAGTAGCCTAAATGTTGGTTTCTGCTAATATGTTGGTTTCTCCCCCACTTAAGTTGCCTTTCTGAGATAGCCTTGAGCTGATTTTGTACTCAATATTGCAGCATCTTTTTCTAAGTTGTGACTATTATTAGGTAAGGCTGAGCCCTTTCCTTTATTTTAATGGGGTTTTTGTTTTGTTTTGTTTTTGGTGGAGGGAATATTTAGTTCCTTGAAGTGCATCTCCATGACCAACATTGCTTTGCTACTTTTCTCTAGAAAAGAACTTCAGTGGTACATAGTTTTGTAAATGTTTAAATGCCAAAAGGTGTAAAAGGTATAAAAAAGGTGTAAAAATGATGCAAGGAACGACTATGGCAAAATTCACTAATTTTTAACATTTTGTTCCTTTTGCCTCATCATTCCCTCTGTGGATGTGTGTTTGCATGTGTGTCCCTCTATCTTTACACAGAGACACATACAGCACAGCACACACATTTCATTTAGCCACTTAGATGAGAGAGTAAGTTGCAAACATGCTGCCCTTTTATCTGTGTATTTCATAAATACAAGCATATTCTGTCAAACAACCGCTGTGTGTGTATCAAGAAGTTTACTGATGCAGTATTATTATTTAATCCCGTGTCTATAATCAAATTTTACCATTTGCCTCCAGAATGTCCTTTATGGCTTTCTTCTTTTATCCTCCATCCAGGATCTAATTCAGGATCACACATTCCATTTAGTGCTGTGTCTATTTATTATCCTTTAATCTACAGCTCTTCTTTGTTTCTCATGACTTTGAAATTTTGGAAGTGAACGGGCCGGTCATTTGAATGTGTCTGATGTTTTCCCATGATTAGATTCACATTATGCATTCTGGGCAGGAACACCACAGAAGCGATGAGTTTTTCCTCTCTATGAGAAGGAAATAGTCAATTTGTTTCATTATTGGAGATGTTAACTTTGACCATCTGGTTAAGGTAGTGCCCATCAGGTACTTGCATTGTAGAGCTACTATATTCCTTTTTTCTGTGATTAATAAGAAACATATTTTGAGACTACTGAAATATACCATTCCTCAGTGAACTTTCATCTTCTAAAGTGGCAGAATTTTTTTTAAGTTTATTTATAAATATTTAGTAACTGTCCCAGTTTCCCTCCATACTATATTAATTTATCTGAAATAGATCATATGTGGTAATTGATGAAAAAAGCAACTTGCCCAAAGCTAACATATTATTCAACATCACTACATATAAACAAACATTCAAGATACATTTATGTCAGTGTGCAGTGGTATTACATGAAAATGAAAATCATCTTTCAATTCATTTAAGAATTTTGACAAGTCAGGATTTTAGGATATTATTTCATTTTTGTTCTTCAGATGGGCTAAGAAAACGTAAGGCAGGGAAGAATGGAAGATCTGAAAAATACTCCCTTCTGCCAGCCAGAGCCTTAAAACTGACAAATTTGAGAACAACTCACTTCCTTTGGTTTTAAACCCTTACATATTGTTAGATTATCTTTATTTGCTTGTCTGTTTGTTTACATTCTAGAGCAAAATATCTATTAGATGTTCCTACCGTTCTATTACAGAATCAGGCCACTTTTAGAACATGAGGGATATTGAAAATGATTTCATCAACTTTGTTATTTCACAGATGAAAAAAAGTTGAGACCTAGAAGTAATCTGAGTAAGTTAGTTGTGGTGTACTGCAAACTGGGATTCTTATAGTTGACTGCTGATCTGGTGTTGCAGCCACAAGGTGACCTTGATTCTTTCATACATTCTGCTTGATTACGCTAAGGATTTGGAAAAAAACAAACAAACAAAAAAAACTAGGCTGAATTTATGGTGGTAGAGTATTCTTTCAAGTACCTGTTTAAAGCATTGTGTGTCCTTGCCTCTCTACTCTAAAAGCCTCTCTACTGGGATAAAGGGGCACAGGTGAAGCAACTGTGATTTTTTTTGTGTGTGTGATGGGTTCTTAATGTCATTATCAATGACATTGTTCCCACTTTCTGTAGTGTATTGTCTGATGCCAAGGGAAAGTATACCCTGCACTCATCATATAAAATCCTAATGAACTTCTCCAAAGAGACGTAGGTTATCTCAACTTCTAATGTTATCCTCACTTTAGAAGAATCTCTAATGTAAGCTTGATTATCCTTTGAAATATCATTTGGCTTAGGACCAGAGAGCTCAAGAATTCTTTTAGACCCTGGATTCATCTTTGGAATCATACCAGAAAATCCATTTAAAATCAATCTCTTAGGAGAAGCAACATTACTCCCATCATTTGCCTTACACCCGATTTGTTTGGAAAATAGCACATAAAAGAGGATCTGGTTGTAGTTTATGTCTCTTCTAGTTTTCCAGTTGGATGAGACTTTTATAAATGTCTGAGCATCACTACCAATAAGGATTTGTCATCTGTTGTCAAAATAGTCATACATAATTTTTATTTTGAAGTTGAGCATTAGATTTACTTAAATGGTTTTTTTTTTTTTTTGGTGTTGACCCCATTGGCTTAATGTTTTAAGCTCTATAGTTATGATAATATATCATCAGGTCCCATTTCTAAACCCATGAATAACATTGCAATTCAATTCTGCAAAAGAAATTATTAGTCAATGCCTGTATATTAATCATTCAAAAACAATAAAAATGAGGGCAGAACACTAGTTGCCTCAAAGTATTGAATAAGCAAAGTCTTCTGGGAGATTTATTATCAAGATTTACAATTATTTTTTTCTGATGAAATTGAGCTTTGTTAGAATGAAATTGAAGATCACCTTTCCTGAGTCTTTTTTTTTTTTTTTTTAAGATTTTATTTATTTATTTGAGAGAGAGATAATGAGAGACAGCATGAGAGGGAGGAGGGTCAGAGGGAGAAGCAGACTCCCTGCCGAGCAGGGAGTCCGATGCGGGACTCGATCCTGGGACTCCAGGATCATGACCTGAGCCGAAGGCAGTCGCTTAACCAACTGAGCCACCCAGGCGCCCTCACCTTTCCTGAGTCTTAAAACTACAAAAAAATATTCTTGACAAGAATATTTAGAACAGGAACCACATACATTTAGCATGTTTTATTTTCTCATCTTTTCCCATGGTCAGTGAAATAGTGTCCCTATTCCTTGTAAATACAATGATTGCACAGATACTAATTTACCTGAGTTGATTTCAGCCTGGGAATTTCCAATGAATGAATAAGTATCTCAAACAGACAGTCAATAATTTGAATTGAATAAAACCACCTATAAACACATGCCAAGGACTAAAGAAGTGTTGCATCACTATAAATCATGCTAGGTAGCATTTCACTGAGATGATAAGCATTTTAATGTTCCAAAATATGCCATTCTTTTAATGTACAATGTGCTCCTATTTACAAAGTCAAATGCATCATCAAAATTCTTTTTTTGTTTTTTTAAGATTTTATTTCAGAAAGAGAGAGAGCGTGCGTACATGTGAGAGAACATGAGTGCGGGGGGGGGGGGGAGAGGGAGAAGCAGCTTCCCTGCTGAGCAAGGGAGCAAGGAGCCTGATGCAGGACTCGATCCCAGGACCCCAGGATCATGACCTGAGGCAAAGGCACCTACTGAGCCACCCAGGGGCCTCCATAGTCAAAATTCTTTGATTGCAACAGACACAAAAGCATAGATTAGGAGGGAAAAAGTACTTTTTTATTTACAGTTGGTAAGTCCAAGATGGATAGATTTGAACTTAGGGACATTGACGTCCAAGAGTTCAGCCCCTGATGTCTTCATCTCTATGGATCACTGAACCCTGCTCTTCTGGTCTTCATTCTTGGGGCTTTTAACATGATGGCTTATGGGAGGCTCTGAGCTCGTGTATTCATTGATTTCAGGAAGGAGAGAGAAGCACCCTCCTCTTAGATCCATCAAAATCTCGTGAGAGCTCTCTGAGAATACTCCAAAAATATGAATGCTCCCATGAGTCAAGCAATAAAAGAGGCAGTCTGGTTGACTGCCAGAACCCTGGAGTAGGAGTCAGAGAATCTGGATTTCTATCCTCTGTTCATTAGGAGCAAGACTTCAATTTTTATACATTCAATGAGCCTGTGATTTCTCATGTGGCAAATTCAGGGCATAGCTACTTTCTTCAGTCCTTTTTGAGCACCAAGTATACCCCATGCATGTTGGGGAGGTGGGATACAGCCATGGAAAAAAACAGAAGAGGTTCTGTTTCTATGGAGGCTTCACTCCAGTGTTAGGGAGACCAGCAATGAAAAGATAAGTTAACTTATTATTGTTGCTCATTTATTTAAGTAGTGCCGAGTGTTATGACGAAAATGGGACTGAGTGCAAATGATGGGTGAGGGCTGTTTAACTAGCAGGAGGAGACAAAGTTCATTTAAAGGGACACACATAAGAACTGAGACCGCCCGGCGATGAAAGTAAGCTTTGCTCCTGGGTATTTAGGAAGATCATATTCTGGGCAGAGGTAAAAGACAGTGCAGAAGTGCTGAGTTGGGAATAAGCGCTGGGCTTAAAGACTGGGGAGAGGGACGGGGTGTGTCTCATCCATCCTGAGGAAAGGAAAGAGGTAGAATTGAGTGTAGGGAAACCCACAGGGGCCACCAGGAGATGAGAATCCACTGGATGATTTTCGGCATTTTTATTTTTAAACCTCTTTTGCAGTGGCTGGTTGAGGGTGAACCAAAGGAGGTGCTGAGTCCAGTTATAAAAGCTTGTGGTAATAATCAAGGCAAGATGTGTTGGCAGCTTGAAATAGGCTGCTGGCAAGGAAGGTAGTGAGAAGTGCTTGTGTTTAGGTTTATTTAGGAGGCACCATAGGCAGGACCTACAGACTCACTGAATAGGAGCAATGAGGAAAGAGATTAAAAAAAGATTTCCAGGGGTGTGCTCCTGAGTACCCAGGGATGGGATGGTTCAGTGGAATGGTATGGGGAGGTCTGGGGGATGGGACAATTAGAGGTTGGCCTTTTAGATCTAAAGCACCAGGATTCTCTGACTTTGAACTTAGGGTGAGCTCCTGGCAGGTGAGGGCAGGATGTCCTACGCTCTGTCTTCCCCTGGGCTGCTCAGGAAACAAGAGCAGCAGATACTCAGGAGTCTGGGGGCTTTTCAACACTGGGTCCAATGGTATCCTAGAAGCTTCTTGGCACATGACAACAAATATGCAAGTGGCACATAGCCTTTTTGGCTGGTTGCCAGGTTTTTTTAAATCCCCCTTCTATAATTTCTTCTCTTCCCAAATTTGTAGACAGGCATGAATTTGGCAGTTGCTATAGAAATGTGAAAATTATAAGACAAGCTGAACTACTCAGTGACTAGATTTATCGTTGAAATGTATTTTTCATACGTTCTTTCCTCCTAATTAATTATAACTTGGAACATTTGGGTAGCAGATACATTGACAGAAGGCTTTACCCCCTCTGGCTGAGATGATCATAATATAGTGAGTAGCTCTTCAGATGGTGTGACCCCAGACTGTGATAAGTAGGACTGCGCTTTTCATAGCAGAAAAGTAGAAGAGCTTCAATATGCCTTGACAGTGGCTGAGCCTGGAACAGTCGTAGGATGCCAATGAAGATAACGAATAACAAGGATTCCTGCCCTGTGGAAACCGTACAAAAGGAGCTTTGAAAAGTTATTAAAAGTCTGTGTCCCACGTAGTTTCTAATTGACACCTTAGACCATGTTGATTTGCATGACACCGTTTACAATTAAGTCCTGGGACCAGGAAATTCAGGTTTGGGTGAGAAAGGGGAGAAGTATCTCCAGAACTAGGAAATGACTTAGGTATGCGTGCCATTATTTGCTTCCCCTTGGCCAGCCGTATCTCTGTCCACGTGCCCTTCCAGAAACGAACACACACCAGCAAGCATCATGAGATGATCAGTGAAGAGAAAGATGGGGTCACCACTCAATTTCTCCTCCCTTCAGAATTTATCTGCTGGGACAAAACACCACCAAGGTTTTCAGGAACTACAGAAAATGCCTTGTCAGTGAGGTGAATCTCCACCCACCCCCCACCCCCAAAATGGCAGCAGTGACACTGGTCTAGAGTCTCCTCAGACCCCATCCATGCTGGGTGTGTTTAAGAAAACTTAAAGCCACTGACTTCATTCCCATGTCCTAGCTTGCTGTTGAAGCAAGACACGGTTTCATGGGTTTACTGGCATTTTATTTTATTATTTTTTTTTTTTTAGGATTTTTTTTTATTTGCAAGAGAGAGAATGAGAGACAGCATGAGAGGGAGGAGGGTCAGAGGGAGAAGCAGACTCCGTGCTGAGCAGGGAGCCTGATGCGGGACTCGATCCCAGGACTCCAGGATCATGACCCGAGCCGAAGGCAGTCGCCCAACCAACTGAGCACCCAGGCGCCCTATTTTATTATTTTTTTACTGTCATTTTAAATTTGCTTTTGGAAATAGCTCTTTCTGTCCTTTGCCCTGTTTTCTATCATTTTTTAATCATTTTTCTAACATACCCTAAGTTATAAATATCTTCCCTGGGTTTGCACGCGTCATGTAATTTTTATGGTGGTCTTTTTTTCCATATAGATATTTTTAGCTAACACAAAGTCAAAATACTCAATCCTTCTCTTTCAGGGTTTCAAACTTCAGGGTCCTATTTAGGAAGTCTACTCCTGGTTTCTGTCTAGGTGTTTTTTGTTTTGTTTTTTTTCTCTTTAAAAGAAGAGCATTATTGTTATTGTTTTATCATTCCATGGTTGATTGTATGCAAGGGGAAAGTGACAAATTCAAGTTTATGTATTTTTTTAATGATTACCTTATGAAACCAGGGGCTCTATCCATCTCCCAAGATCTGACAGAGTGTGCAGCACATAGTAGACTCTCAATAATTATTGAACAGATGAATGAATGACCTACATCTAAAACCTAATGGCTCCTTATGGTATAAATGAGTCATAAACTTGAAGGCTTATAATAATCTGGTAACTGATTATTAAGTTAGAGAACTGAATTCCAAGGGCTCTATAGTACGTAGTAAGAAAAGAGGAATTCTTTTTATGTAGGCTCTAGAAACTATATGGATTTTAAAGGCATTAAAAAAAGATGAGACCCATGACACTTACTGTACCCAAGTGAGAGACAGCATAGAAATGAGAAGATTTTGAGTGAAATAGATGCAGGTTTGAATTCTAATCTAATTCCTTGGTTTTCAGTCCAGATGTTGTTACTGACCTTCTGGACTCAGTGTTGTTTTTTTTGTTTTGTTTTGTTTTTGTTTTTCCTTTTCGCCTCTAATGTGGGGATAAAAATACTTCCTTTTCAGGAACATGGTCAGAATTGTAGTGTTGGTACACACAAAGCATCAGGCCAGTTCCTGGTGGAATAGACGGTGTATTTCAACTCTTCCTTAAGCATCCTTCCAAAGTCCTCAGAATTTGAGATCTTTGTCAGCACATTTAGCACAGAAGACTTAAAACTTGTGGTCCTTATGTATACTCTGACATTTGGGTAATTTACTGGTATCGGTATTTACTAGTCTATAATTGATTATTGTGGGCAGAGTTTAAAGAGTTTGGTTGAATGAAATGCACAGACTGCAAACGTTTGGGTGATGCGCAGTTAAATATGCTGTTTTCCAAAGACCACATAGTTAATGTCATTACGACAAATCCTGTACCACCCCCCAGTGCTGCAGACACATAGCCTGATATTCGATTAAATACACAATCAGCAATGTTTAAACCTGACTTTTGAATTGCTCTTTTTAATGAGTCGTTGATATGTTCACGTGTTCGCAAACTGAACTCAGATGCTCACATGATATCCTACTGCCCAGGGAAAATGCTGACCGAACTGCTTAATGATCCGAAGTATAACAAAACTCTAAGGAAACTAATCATGTGTCTACTGGATAGCAGTGATACAGTCACTGTTGAGAGCATGTGTCAAAGAAATAAATTATGCACTAAAGCTATTTCTCTTGTTCCACTCCATGGACAGAAGAACCAGTTTATCTCCTATAAAAAGCATACTGTGACTGGCAACAAACAATATTTTTACATCCTTCCATAAAAGGCTCAGCACGCTTCTTTTTTACATAAAATAGAATTCTCTCTAGCAAACTAATGAAATATGGTGAAAAGAAAAGAATATCATTAGGAGTTAAAAAAATCGCTGACTGAATTTCTGTCACTCTTAATGCTGTAGATGTCAAATGTTAAACTTTCAGAAGGAAACTTGACAAGATTAAATGCTACCAGAAATAACTTAGGCAAACCAGGCTGGGCTTGTGCACATCTTACAAAAACATTCACTCCCAAGCAAAATGTTGAGCCAATCTAGTTTTTATCTTCTGTTGCATTTTCCTCCTTTTGCAACAGTGTGTCCTTTTCTTACAAATGCTTAGAACCTTATCCAAGCTGCTTTGCTTAAGAGTGCTAATTTGTTCTACTGCATTGGAATTAACTTTTCCACTGAGAGCTGCATGGCTTTGCCTGACTTTTTTTTGAAGTTAACAAATTAACATCTTATCCTAATAAAGACTGCAATCCCAAATGACTAGAGTACAGATACTGAGAGAAACATTCACAAACATTTTTTGGTTATTCTTTATTCTCTTTAGGGATAAATATGATAGGAAGTAGTTCAAGAGAATTCAAAAAATGTACTTAACTTTACTTGAAACATACTACTTATTCATTAGTGATGAGCATTATTTTGTTTTTCCGACAACCCTGAGAGAATTAATAACGTGTTAAATAATAAGTACATGGAAAAAAAAAACAGATTGACAAATGTCATGTACTTACTGTTTAATATATGCTATTAACTCAGGGTTGTCAGAAAAAACAAAATATATGTTTTTACGTGCAAATTATCCATTTAATTGGGGCTGATTTTTAGGTCTCAGGCTAAAGTAGTAAGTTTTCCCACCTGCATAATCTGCAGGTAATAATTGTACAGAACTGAATACTTAATTCTATGGGTTAATAGTATCCATAGCATGAGATCATATTACATTCTGTAGTATCTTTGCTGTAGCATAGGACTGAAGTTCACACAGAGACTTGCTAAAAAGTGAATCTGACCTTTTATTTTTATTCTTTGTCTCCTCCTACATGGCCTACATGTCACACAGTGTCTTGCACATAATAGGATAACCATTTGTTTAATGAATGAATAAGAGAATGAGGAAAACACAGTAGACCTCAGTCACTTTATCAGTACTTGGTCCAAACTAACCATTAGAGCCCAGTCTGTTGTTCTGTCCACTATCCTTTCATAACTACACATTTGCTAGTGTAGGCAATCGTGGTCAAGTGCCAGTTGGTAATGTCATATATTTTCATTCAGAAAAATGATATGGAAACCGTTTCTTCAAAAATTAACATAATTTGGGGGCACTTTTGTGGCTCAGTTGGTTAAGCATCTGCCTTCGGCTCAGATCATGATGCCAGGGGTGGTGGGATGGAGCCTTTCATCAGGCTCCCTGCTCAGCGGGGAGCCTGTTTATTCCTCTGCCTGCCACTCCCCTTGCTTGTGCTCTTTCTCTTTCTTTCTCCCCCTCTCTCTCTGTCAAATAAATTTTAAAAACTTAACATAATTTTACCTACAATGACTATGTGTAACATTTTTTTGAAACATTTATTCTGCTCTTTCTTGAGCCTGACCATTCAAACCTAAAACCAAACTTTAAAAATACGTAACATTCTTTGCTTGAGTAATAATACAGTGGGAATTGAGCTGTAATGAGGTGAATTTTCTTTCCCATTTGGAGAATGTCAGTAAAATGAACAGAGAATTATTAATAATTGAGATAAAAATGTGCTTGTCTAGGTGAGTACGTGGATTGGACAGACATTGCCATCAAAATTACTTTTGCAGCAAAAATTGCGTTTGCCACAGATACATTAAAGTATATTGAAACTGAGTTACTGCTTCCTTTGTGCTTTTCTGGACTGGGAACTGTGTGAAGATTGTGAGTGGTCTTTGGCTTCCCGTGTATAGTAGCAGAAGTGCTTGCCAGAGGACTGGTGCTGATGCTCTCGGTGCCCACATGAGGTTGGAAAGATTTCCTGGTGTCCAAATACAGACAGTGCCTTGTGGTCTCTATTATTTGAGTAACGTGGGAGTTGATAACGCACACATATAAGAAAGGCTTGTAGTCTGAACTCTGCCCACATCTGGGCCCCTAGACCCACTTCCGTGGAGGTTTCTTTCATTCCCACCAAGGGTAACCAGACGTAGGACAGGTGGGAAACACGTGGACTTCCCAGTATTTGGAGTTAGGGGAATTAACATAGGAGCTGATATGGTGTCCGGGTATGATATTATGTAAGAAATGCAGATGGCCCCCAGCTTACAATGGTTCTACTTAACTTTTTTTTTTTTAATTTATGATGGTGCAAAAGTGATAAGCATTCAGTAGGAACTGTACTTTGAATTCGGATCTTTTCCTGGGCTAGTAATAGGGGATCCCATACTCTCTTATGCTGGGCCCTGGCTGCCCCAGGCCCCGCCCCCTGGCAGCCCCAGGCTCCGCCCCCAGGCAGCCACGCAATCACAAGGTAAACACCCAATACACTTAGGATGATTCTGCATCCACGCAACCATTCTGTTTTCCACTTTCAGTATAGTACTCAATAAATTACATGAGATGTTCAACACTTTATCATAAAATAGGCTTAGAATTAGATGATTTTGTCCAACTGTAGGCTAATGGAAGTGTTCGGAGCATTCCTAAGGTAGACTAGGCTAAGCTATGATGTTCAGTGGGTTAGGTGCTGTAATAAATGCATTATGACTTAAGATATTTTCAGCTTTCAATGGGTTTATCCGGACATAACACCATGTAAGTCAAGGAAGGTCTGTATATATTTGGTCTTTTCCTCCAGTTCCTGGCACAGAGCTTTTGAAACCCTTTTAATTTCCTGAGTGATAGCAGTGAAGGGAGTATCTTTTGTTATCCATAATAAGCCCCTTTCAACCAGGCCTGTGTTTATGTAAATGAGATGACTGGTGGCTAGCTGTTCCTGATGGCTTCAGGATGGGGGCTGGTTTCCAGAGGAACCAACTATGTAATTAGAGGGTTGGAATTTTCAGCCCCATCCTCCAATCTCCAAGGAGGGATGAGGGACTGAGGATTGAGTTAATCACCAGTGACCAATGGCTTAATCAATCTTGCTTACATAATGGAACCTTTATAAAAAACCCGAAATAAAGGAGCCTGGAGAGCTTCTGGGTTGGTGGATGCATCCATATGCCAGGAGTTTGGCATACCCAACTCCAAGGGGACAGAAGCTCCTGTGTTTGGGACCCTTCTAGACTTTGTTCTATGTGCTTCTTCGAGTGCCTGTTCATCTGTATCATTTATAACATCCTTTATAATAAACCAGGAATAGTAAGTAAAATGTTGCCCTGAGTTATGTGTGCCATTATAGCAAATGATTGAATTTGAAGAGGGGGTGATGCCGATTGCCGATTTGTAGCCAAGTCAGACAAAAGTGTGGGTAACCTGGTGACCCCCTACTTGTGCTTGGCATCAGAAGTGGAGGGCAGCCTCATGGAACTGAGCCCTTAATTGTTAGAGTCTACGAACCTTAGGGTAGTTAGAGTCAAAATTGCACTGAATTGGAGGACACCCAGCTGGTCCTCTTGGAGCCTGGAGAACAGATGGGTGTGAAAACCCACACATTTGGTGTCGTAAGTGCTGTTGAGTTGAGAAATGTTTTCCTTGGCCAGGCCATCTCAATTAGGGTACATGTTCAGAACACAGTCATCAGGACACAGACCCTATGGCCACGTCCTAGAGTTCTTGCTCCGCCCCTGCTGATGACTGGCTCTGTGAATTTGTCAAGTAATAATCTCTATGAGCCCCCATTTGCACATTTGCGAAAGAGAAATATTAGTAACACTGGGCTCATTGACTTAGGAGGAGGCTTGCGTGATTTAATATTTGCAAATGACTTAGAAATTTCTGGCCCCTACTAAAAAGTATAATGCTTAATTAAGTGAATGAATAAAATCAAGTGAAAGGAATCTGATATTTTTTGTACTACTTTGTCCTGTTTCCTGTATCTTTTTGCCCCATGGAGAATTCCTTTTCTGTGTATTTATCTGGTTGTCGGGTCGTCGTCTTCCTTTCCTGAAGGGCACCATCTCGAGTCATAGAGTCTTAGATGCTGTGTGCTGTGTTAGTAAGGGTTGCTACCTGCAACTCTTGTGTTAAGACAGATGGTGTTTCCAGCTGATCTGAGTCTCATGGGCACACACGCGGGGATGGCTGGAGGCCCTTGTTGGACTTGTGATAGTGTTATAGGTCCTCTCTGAAACATCAAGAAGAGAAATATTTGGGAAAGACAAACATTGAAACCCTTCTATCACCTCCTTGATAAAGCTAATCGTTAACTGTGACATAGGAGTAGTTACGATGATATAAGGTGGCTAATTAGAAAGGGGCCTGGAAATGCACTCACATGGTTAGAGATGACCTACCACATCTTTGTGAATGTTCCCATCTCGAGTCTGCTTTGAGACTGGGCAGCTGCTTCCATGGTTCCCAGGGCATTATTGATTTCATAAAATGAATTATCCCAAGGCTCAGTAAACCTTTTGGTCTCTGTTCTCTATTATATGCGGAGTGTCCAAGAGGTGAAGACAGTGTGGTGGGGGGAAGAGAGGGGTGTCCTGGTGCCAGGAAGGCGGGTGGAGGGATTTCATCTGTGGGGGTAGAATTTGTGAGATAGATAATCCTTAAAGTTCATCCGGTAAAATCTGAACATTTCAAAGGTTAGGGAAATGCAGTCAACCTACTCTCTATTTCAATCAAAATTTAATAAGACATTCCTTGTTTTATCTTGAAATATTATTCTGAACTCTAAGGGAAGCCAGGAAAGGATTCTAAGCAAGGGATGGAGAAGGGGTGGGGGATGGATTTCATTTACCAAGATGACGTGACCATAGTATGAAGAAAAATTGGAGGGAAACGGTATTGGGTCCAGGGAGATCTATTAGAAACTCCTTAGAACAATCCAGATAAAAAGCGTTAGAGGCCCAAACTCAAGCAGCTGCAATTTAAATGGAAAAGAAGCAATGGATTGGAAAGTTAATATAGGATTAGATTTTATGGGGCTTGGCCATAAATCAGATATTTACAGTGGGGGATAGGAATGGGGATGGACTATAAGGAGATGTCTAAGATCCTCTGAGGGGCTGAGATGAGTAGAAGAGGCAAGTAATAATGCCACTCATGAAATAATAGCAGTCAGTGTCAGTCTAAGGACTTGGGGGAGGATGACGGGTTGAATGGAGATGTTGACTTAAAGGTGACTATTGGACTTCCCAGAAGAGACAATGAAGTAATTCAGTAAAGAACCATGCTGCTTAGCAGGAATGTCTGGGGTATAAATATATATTTTGTAGTCATCGGGGATATAGTAGTAAGTAGTCAAAAGATATTAATTGACTTGTCAGGGTCTCACACCTTTGTAAGACTGAGAATGGGGTCTCATGACGTACCAGCAACTCTTGCGTAAGACAGATGGTGTTTCCTATGCAGGGACACTAGGGAGCTATAAATACGTGCTTTGAGCTGATCTCCCCTTCACATTCTGCATATGTTTGAAACTGGCATATCTCCTCATAGTTTTAAATGTTTTAATCTCAGTATCTCCTATTTTGTATTCAATAAATGGGTCACATTGAATCTTGTCTCTCCAATGATTATTATATGTTATAATTATGTGTATTTGTAGTTTATCATTAACGTAATTCATCATACTATAGCGATGCTCATGGTTTTTTTTTTAAAGATTTTTAAAATTTATTTATTTGAGAGAGAGAGCATGAGAGGGGGGAGGGTCAGAGGGAGAAACAGACTCCCCGCTGAGCAGGGAGCCCCATGTGGGACTCGATGCTGGGACTACAAGATCATGACCTAAGCCGAAGGCAGTCGCTTAACCAACTGAGCCACCCAGGCGCCCTGATGCTCACGTTTTTTAAAAAAGAAAGTAAATCACTTGACAGGTGAGATGTCGCCTTGTTCATTCAGAAAAACTCTGAGATCCTCTTGGAAATGTGGGTGGGAAGTGGGATAGAGCAGAATGTAGAAAGTTGGTCTTTAGTCTGACTCTCTTCTCCTTGGAATAGAACATCAACCAGGGTAAAACTTAATGCATCTAGGTGAATGGAAATCAGTTGAATTGACTTTTGAGGGACTTGTTCCTTTGCTGCCATTTCAAAACTCAATACCATGTAATGTTCTAGAATAAGGCCATTACAAAGATCAACAAAAAAAAATACAAAATTTTACTTAATGCATGAAGATTATACATTTGCAAAAGGCTTTAATTGTGCAAGTTTTCAGTGAAACTTGCAGCTTCAATCACAAATCTATAGTATGCAAGTAGGCATCGAGCTTTCCAATACTAAGAAATCTGTTCTTCTACTGATGTGTGAAGGATTTAAATGGCCACCAGTCCTCAACACTAATAGCTTTTCTCTTTTCCCCTCACGTATCTGCAGCATATAGTTATAGCCCAGAAGACTCTGAACAGTGTTTTTGAGCACACTTAAGAATTAAACATTAAAATTCTGCTAAATCATAATGCCAACATGATAAAATGTCTGCAGTAATTATACCCACTGGATTATGACAATACAACTTTCTTTATTCCATTAAAAATAATAAGAATCAATAACTAAAATCTATATGCAGACATGTTTATTCTTTAAGAAGTATTTGCTTACAAGTAGTATTTTTTTGAAAAATCAGCTGATGTGCTTAAGTTGTGCTTGTAACAATTTCTGGCTTACAAAGTTACTATTAGGTACCACCGTTTTATGGCTTTTAAATCGGGCTTGTAAACATAATATAAATATACGTGTGTGTAATGTATATGGATTGGTGTGTTCAGTTGATTAAAAAAAAAAAAAACTAAAAAAGTAGGGAAAGAAACATCACTTGACGATTCCTGTGTGGCTCAGTTGTTAAGCATCTGCCTTCGGCTCAGGTCATGGTCCCAGGGTCCTGGGATTGAGCCCCGCATCGGGCTCCCTGCTCAGCGGGAAGCCTGCTTCTCCCTCTCCCACTCCCCCTGCTTGTGTTCCCTCTCTCGCTGTGTCTCTGTGTGTCAAATAAATAAATGAAATCTTAAAAAAAAAAAAAAAAGAGAGACAATTTCTGTATAAAGACGCTTCTTCAACTGAACATCAAGATAAATTCAAGCAGCCAGAAGACAGACTCTCACATAAGGACATGCCTCATTTATAGCTAGATAGAAATATATTCTCTTCGATCTCCTTGGAATGACAGCCTCAGTCATCCCTGGAGAAGGGGAAGTTCATTGCCCCAAAACTTTTTTCTTTTTAAGATTTTATTTATTTATTTCACAGGGAGAGAGAGAGAGCATGCACACCCGCACAAGCAGTGGGGGCAGCAAGCAGAGGGAGAAGGAGAAGCAGACTTCCTGCTGAGCAGAGAGTTTGATTAGGGACTCCATCCCAGTACCCTGGGATCATGACCTGAGCCAAAGGCAGATGCTTAATGACTGAGCCACCCAGGTGTCCCATTGCCCCAAAACTTCTGCCAGGGTCAGAAGATGTGGAGGCAGCCAGAAGTGCAAGAGAAGAGCATGCCCACTGTGCATGCTCACCCACTCCTCTCTCCAGGCTGACATAATGGATCATTTCTCCTTCATGTTAGCCAGGAGGACAGCCTAAGAGTGCCCTCTCTTCCTGGGTGGGTCACAGCTCTCCTCTTCACAAAGTAAACCTGCGGTCCACTGTCCAACAGAATATCCCTGGCCCCTCCAACCCTGCCGGGCCTCATTGCTTATTGAGTGTTTTGGAGTTGAATCTCTTCATCTGACATGTGTTACCTTTAACCAAAGGATAACTGAGAATGATAGTAGGAAGAGGAGAAATACATCATAACATATTGAACCCTGGATGAGAAGTCGGCACTGTGCAAGGCATGCAGCACATTTTAGATCTCGGATTATGTTTAATCTTCCTAAAAAGCCTAGGAGAGGGGCACCATCTCCATTTGACACAGGATGAATACCACAGCTATGAAAGATAAGTAGGATATCCTACTTAGATAGCAGGATATCCCTATTCTAGATAGATAAACAGGATATCCTGTTTAGATAGCTGACACAGGGGGTGGCCAAAATTCAAAGCCTGGATCATCTGGCACCAAAGCCCTTCCTCTACAAACACCTAAAATGGTTTTTTTTAGGCACAGTAAAATTTGGGAAAGGCAGCCCCCTCACCACTTTGTCCCAGAGTTTGTTGCATGAATATAACCAAAGCCGGAAAGGTTAAACGTAAACATTTCTCTGAGCAAAGAGCCAGAAGGACTGCTAATACCTGATTGACGTGGTGGATAGTCCCTTCTGCCTGTAATGAGCTCCTTAAACTAAAGCACTTAGTGCATCTGAGAGCATCCTCATCTATGTGTGATTCGTAGCTTTGTATCTCAGCCAGGGGTTCTGACTTTTGACCTTCAAGTCATTTGCATTGATTTTGCCTTTTCTGCCAGCTTACACAGAACTTTGGCCCAGATTGCCTCTTGATTAGCTCAGTAATGACCAATCCCCCCCCCCTTTGGTGCTGTCCCCTCTTTTTGTTTATCTGGGAACATTCTTCTCTCGTTGCTCATTATGAGGATTGTACTAACCCAGGCTCCTGGCAAGGATTCCATGATATCCACTGGATCATAGATCCTTTCTACAACTCTTCCCTGTGAGCTATGCAAAATATATTTCCCTTTCCTAAAATTATGAAATGCTTTGTTTTTTTGGGTTTTTTGCCAACTTAATTAGATTTATTTACCAAGGCTCGAATTGTATAATTTGAACTTGGTCCAGTCCTCATTTTCCAGATTTTTTGTAACCATTACATGTCTTAGATGATTTCATAGCTAATTTGTTATCATCCTCTTGTTCAGACATCAAGAACTGCCTAGAAACATTTTACTAAAAGCAGGAACTTGTGATTAATGCTATCAGCACTCTTGGTAGATAAAAACAGATATGCAGAATCCTATGAAGAAGACAGTAGAATACCATCCCAGCAATGATTCTGTTTCAGAGATCTCAACTATATGCTAAAGTATTTTCCTAAGAAGTGAATCTCAGTAATTTACTATAGGGGAAAAGAAAAAACAACTGAGGTTTTTTTATCAAAATATTTTAAGCTCGTGTTCTAAGCCTGGTTAGGAGGTAGCCTCTTTATCCTTTGACAATTCTGAATACACTGGTAGAAAGGTATATGTATAAATCTTAGGAGGCACCAAGTATGTATGTCCTATGTACTTGATAAGTGTACATGATGTATGTATAGGATACCGCTAGAGATACAAAATCTGTGATGATTTTAGTTTAGAGTGATTGAAAAATTCTTTACCTTGATTAGTTTGGTGGTTATGATGAGGGAGCAGAAGGCTAGCTAAGGACAAAGCACAAGCTGACACCTTGCAACCTTCCCCACCCCACCCCATGTGGGACATTCCTCCTGGAAGTTCCCAATTGTCTTAATGTTAATGCCTTACTAGGGGGAGAAACAGTCTTAACTTGGCCAAGGCAAAGGCCTTCAGTATCTTGTAGGTCCTCTTTAGCATATGAAAGTTCTTTTGAAAAACTCACTTTTCTTTACCTCCCCCAACTCCCAAGTATCTAATCAGCCACCCCTCACAATCCTGGTGCATCAGCTCTCTCTGCCCTCGGGTCCTGTGTCCTGTCCTGTGCTTTTAATAAAACTTTTTTGTACCTTTTTGTACCCAAGACGTCTCAAGAATTCTTTCTTGGTCATCGGCTCCAGACCTCACCCCACCAAATGCCACCTATATTCCAAAACTACATCAGTTAGTCATGTGCATACATTTACCAAAACTCATCAAATTACACGTTTTGTAACATACCTACATTTTGCTAATGGAAAAAACTAGGGGCGCCTGGCAGGCTCAGTCAGTGGAGTGTGCGACTCTTGATCACGGGTTTGTGAGTTCAAGCCTCATGCTCGGTGTAGAGATTACTTAAAAAATAAAATAAAATCTTTAAGGAAAGAAAAAACTATCAGTCATACTTGTCTAATAATGTATATTTATACTCAAGTCCAAAAGAAATATTCATGATCAAAAAGGGAGCACTGGAATAGCTAGTCACTCATCTTACTTCCTTAGGCTGATGAATTATTGGAGAACCTCTATCTTTATTTCTGCTTCCTCTCCACACCTCCCCCTCCCCATCTTGAAATCTCATTGATATCCTTATGCATTTATAACTGTGGTTGGCAGCATAATGGCCCTTCAACTACTTCGACATTCTAATCCCCAGAGCCTACATGAATATGTTACCTTACATGGTAAAAGGGACTTTGCAAACATGATTAAATTATAGATCTTGAGATATGGGGATTATCCTGGATTATCTGGGTAGGCCCAATGTAATCATAAGTGTGCTTAAAAAGGAAGGAGGGAGATAGTGTCAAAGAGAAGATAAGACTACAGAATCAGAGGTCAGAGGATGTAATTGCTAGCTTGAAGATGAGGGGAACCCTGAGTTGAGCAATGCAGGTGGCCTCTGGAAGCAGGGAAAGGCAAAGAAGTGGATTGTCCCATAGGAGATTCTCCCCTACATCCAAAGGGAACACAGTCCTGCAGATACCTTGATGTTAGTCCAGTGAGATCCATTTGAGACTTCTGCTCTCTTGAATTGCAGGTAGTTAATTGGAGCTAAGTGACTACATTTGTGGTCATTTGTTACAGCAGCAATAAGAAACTAATACATTGCCCTGAACTTGAGAAATCCCTCTGTGCTTACAGTTAGGACAGTGAGCTTCCCTAGATTTTACCTTCACCTCCTCTTACCCTCTGTATCCTTGTGGTATTTTCCTTTAAGGATTTTTTTTTTTCAATGTCTAGGAATCTAATTTTGGATGATTCCCAAGTAACATGACTTTATATACAGCATTTCAAATCTTAATTTGTTATATTGTTTTTTAAAGTAGGAGTTCTTCAGATCTTCTTCTTAGTCTATAAATGATACCATTATTCCCTAAGCATCATGGTTAGGACAGATAGCAAAGCACATTGCCTTCCTCTCTCCTGATAATGGTTTCCTTTGAGAATCATCATGTGGGGTCACTGGTGGGGAGAGGAGTAATGTGTAGAAAAGGGTATTTGTCAGTATTAAATGAGCTCAACACAGAGGCATAGTAATCATTTAATAACTCTTAGAACTATTATTTTCTTTGTGCATGCATCCTAGTCCTTCTGCAAAATAGGTTTCTAGAAGTAGCCTGTTCTAAATATGCAAATAATATGGAGATCTGGAAATTGCCTAGTGATTTGCATTACTCATTTCCCCGGCATTATTTTATAAAATGTTTGTATGATTATGCCATAATTTTATTGCCCAGATTATGTGAGCAAAATAAATTTGTGTCTCCCCAAAGGATTTCAGAGATAGATTCTGTATACTAAAGAATTTTCTTTCTTTTCTTCAGTAACACTTTTAAATAAATCATTTAAATGAGTTCTGCTGCATAATGTGTTTTCTTTTTTTAGCTTTTTATCTCTTTTCCACAAGCCATGCTTGGATAGATACTTTTAAAAGATTTTAGCCGTTGAAAAGTATTCAGAGCAAAACTGGAAAGAGGCATTTGCCATCCTCCTCCATGATTATGCCAACTTAATGCCAGGGTATCTGAGGAGTATTATTAAAGAAAATGAAAGCTTCTGGAGCTATTAATTAGACAAGTAATTCTTTCGTTTCTTCACTGACTTTATTTTTTTATTCAAGGTCATGTTCAAAGTCTTAGCCAACCAGCTGCTAATTTTAGTCTTGTATTTTATTTTATTGTGGCAAGAACCCTTAAGCACGAGATCTGCCCTCTTAACAAATGTTCAGGTGTACAATACAGTTTTGTTAACTGCAGAGACAGTGTTGTGCAGCAGATCTTTAGAACTTTTTCATCTTGCATACTTAAGACGTTATGCCCATTGATTAGCAGCAACTCACATTTTCCCCTTCCCCCAGTCCCTGATAACCACCATTGTACTACTTCTGTGAGTTTGACTCTTGTGGATACCTCCTATAAGTGGAATCAGGCAGCATTGGTCCTTCTGTGACTGGTTTGTTTCACTTAGCATCGGGTCCCCCAGGTCCATCCATGTTATCGCCTACAACAGGGTTCTTTTGTAAGGCTAAGGAATATTCCATTGTATGTATATACCACATTTTCTTTCTCCATTCATTTGTTAATGGGTGTTTGGCTTGTTTCTACATCTTGGCTCTAGTGCCTCATTGAACACTAGAGTGCTCCTATCTCCTGGACATGCTGATTTCAGTCTTTTGGGATAAATATCCAGAAGTGTGAGTGCTGGATCATAAAGTAGCTCTATTAGTAACTTTTAAAGAAATAGCCATATTGTTCTCCGTAGTGATGTTTGTCTTGACGATTTCATGGATATGACATATGACCCCCAAAGCATAGGCAGCACAAGCAAAAATATACAAGGGGGACTTGGTCAAACTAAAAAGCTTATGTATGGCAGAGGAAACAAGAGTGAAAAAGTAAACTGTAGAACAGGAGAAAATATTTGCCAACCATATATCAGATAAGGGGTTAATTTCCTAATACATAAGAACACCTACAACTCAGTAGCAAAACAAAAACAAAGCTTTAGTAACTTGATTTTTAAAATGAGCTAAAGGCATGGAAGATGGACATACTTCCATCTGCAAAGTGGACGTACAAATGGCCAACAGGTCTATGAGAAGATGCTCAGTATCACTTGGCATCAGGGAAATGCAAATCAAAACCACAATGAGATACCGCCTCACTCCTGTGAAGATGGCTGTTGGCCAGGATGTGGAGAAATTACAGTCCCTGTAAATGCGCACTACCATGATTGTGATTTGTCCACCTGTGACTAATATTCATGACAGCGGGTTGGCCCGTCAGGAAGCCAGTTTTACATGTTAGTGTCATAGTTACAGAGCTTATGAGAGACTTTTGTTGGATTTTGATGTTCTGAATGCATCCTTCTGCTTGCTTGCTTTCTTCTGCTCTTACGTAATTGATAACCATTTTTAATAATTTTATTTTCTGAATAAAGCAGAACTAGCACAATTCTTTAGGTTGCTATACTAATATGCTTAAACTTTCAAGAGTGCCCACATGGTGCCTGGGTGGCTCAATCAGTTAAACGTCTACCTTCGACTCCGGTCATGATCCCGGGGTCCTGGGATCGAGTCCCGCATCGGGCTCCCTGCTCAGCGGGGAACCTGCTTCTCCCTCTTCCTCTGTGCCCCCCGCCCTCTCAAATAAGTAAAATCTTAAAAAAAACAAAAAACAAAAAAAAACACTCACAATATCATCTTTTGCTCGTTATTTTATTTTATAAATTTAGCACTGAACCATTCTAACAAGCTCTAGAGAGTTTCTAAAGAAAGTCATCAGAAGACTTGTGAGAAGTAACAGCATAAGCAAAAGATAAATTCTAATATTTATCAAAAACTATAAATCGGGTTCTAAGTACCATTTTTTCAGAGCTTTAATTAGGTTTTATATTTCTCTTCTAACTAAAATTATGCATCCTACATAAAACATCAATCATTTTGGGAAGTCAGGGTTAGTAATAACATGAAACAAGCATGGGAAGAGGATGTTAGAACTCTAGGGATTTTGGGAAACCTCTGATCTGACCTCATTATCCAGATGGAGAAGCTGAAATCCAGAGGATGGAAGTGAATGGTCTGGCTGGCTCAGGGCTACTGACCTCCTCTGTGAAATGAATGACTGCACCCAGTGATGTACTTTCCCCAGGCTAGGGTGGGAAGCCTGACATTTATTCATCTCCCATCATCTGTGAGCTGCTGGGGAGTCCACACTCAGGCACATTTTTCACAACATTCCAGAGAAGAGACTTGGTTTCCCCATTTTCCAGTCCCCACTTGTAATGGGAAAACTGCAACCGGAAAGTCAGTGGCTATTGACTGAAAGTATGTGACCCCCAAAGTTCCTACGTGGAAGCCCCCCCCCTCCATTGTAATGGTACTCAGATATGGGGCCTGTGGGAGGGACTGAGGGTTAGAATGCTTCCCTGAGGCTGAGACCATCATAACAAGATTAGTGGCCTTAGACAAAGAGCAAGAGCTGATGCTTCTCATGGGCATGCATCAAGGAAAGACCATGTAAGTGATGTAGTTTTGGAATGTATTGGTGAGGTCCGGAGCAGATGGCCAAGAAAGAATTCTTGAGAGGTCTTTGGTACAAAAAGGTGGTTTTATTACAGCACGGGGACAGGACCTATGGGCAGAAAGAGCTGTTGCACCGGGGTTGTGAGGAATGGCTGATTCTATACGTGGGAGTTGGGGGAGGTAAGGACAAAGGGAGGCGTCCTAAAGGACTTTCATCTGCTAAAGAAGACTCTCAGGATGCTGGAAGCCTGCCTGTTGTCAAGCTAAGGTGGTTCTTCCTTCTAATAAGGCATTAACATTAAGACAGTTGGAAGTTTCCGGAGGAATGTTCTACTCCACTGGCCTCAAGTATTTGTCAGTGGGCTGTGGGTTATGAGGAAATGTTATTTTATTTCCATTCCCTTCTACCTCTGTTTCCTACATCACTGTGGAGCAGACGGTGATGTTAGGGCTCCAGAAAATTGAGTCATTGGGAGTGAGGTTATTGATGAGAATGCCTTTTTTTTTTTTTGTAAATCACTAAGACATTTGTAAACTGATGGAGACTCACATCCTGCAGGACTGTGATCTTTATCAGTGAACCATTTGTTTTTCCCTTCCCTTAGTTTTAGGGCAGGCAGGAGTGCCTGAGGAATGTCACACGTACCCCAGCTGGCAGGGGGTGGGGGGAGGTTCGAGGTAGCACCTTGTGCGTTGTCCTCAGCTTGCCTTCTGCTCCCTTATCATAAAGACATAGTGAGAGGGAGGACAAACACAAGCCAAGAAGGGAGCTCTCACCAGAACGTGACCACGCTGTCACCTTCATCTTGGACTTAGAGCCTCCAGAGTAGTGAGAAAGTAGATTCCCGTTGATGGAACCATCCAGTCTATAGTGCTCTGTTAGGGCGGCCCAAGCTGACTCATGCGTCTGTCCCATAACTTTTCCAAAGTTGCAAAGATACTCAGTGCCGGGCTGAGTGCCCCGAAACAGATGGATCTCTGTGCGTGGTGACGGTCTGTCCTTGGGGCCCAGAGGTCAAGCTCGTGAGGCTGTCTAACATCTGTACTGGCTTAAACAATTAACGTGCCACTGTTAAAAAAAAAAAAAAAAAAAAAAAACCCACATGCAAAGAACTCAGGCTCACATGTATGGGGCATTTACTACTGCTGGGTACTGTGCTTAGTATTTTATAAAAGTTGTATCACTTAAGCTATTTCTTGCTCTTCTTACTTGTGGTCTCACTTCTTACTGTCCTGAAAGATAACACTATACCCCTACCTTCTTTACCATCTTCGTCTGTCTGATTCAGGGCAGAAATGACAGTAGGGTCCATGGGCAAGGAAACTCCACTTATCCAAAGTGGTAAGTATCTCTGTGATTTCCTTATAAAAAACACCCCATGTGGGCATTATGAATTTGTGCAGTATCAGTTCTTAAAATTTGTTAAAATTGGGTGCCTGGGTGGCTCAGTTGGTTAAGCGACTGCCTTCGGCTCAGGTCATGATCCTGGAGTCCCTGGATCGAGTCTCACATCGGGCTCCCTGCTCGGCGGGGAGTCTGCTTCTCCCTCTGACCCTCCCCCCTCTCATGTGCTCTCTCTCATTCTCTCTCTCTCAAATAAATAAATAAAATCTTTAAAAAAAAAAATTTGTTAAAATTGAAACACTGCTGGTTGAGCACATTTCGGTACTTACGGTGAACCCCAAACTGTTTGCAATCGGGCAGGTTGTTAAAACTTAATCACTGTTTCAGCACTGTTTCATTTTATTTCTTGATCCTCCCCAATTCTGACAGCCACCCATTGCTGCTCAGGAGATTGCATAGCCGAGGAAAACAATGCGGACGAGTTTTGCCAGCATCAGTAGTGTTGGAGGAGAGGCTCTGGGGAATACACAAGTGAAGTGAGGTTTCCATACGAAAGAGCAGAGGGTCCTATGCTTGGCTCCTCTTCATCTCTGTCTCCTGCCTGCACTCAGGCTTAGCAGAGATACCTTTGATCAGCTCTACACAACCTGGAAAATATAAGGCATAGGCCTGGCAAAGGAGTCTCTTCACAACTTGCTAACGAGGAAACTGAAACTAAAACGAAGAGCTGGGGAGACCTGAACAGGATCCCTAAGTGAGGGAACTGGAACCCATTGAGGAGATTGGAGATTGATCCCTACATTTGGTAAACATGCACTGGTAAGGAGTCAGGAGCTGTGCTAGCTGCTGCAGTCAGAGCAGTGAGGAAAGGTACGGCCCCCTGGGGCGCCTGGGTGGCTCAGTCGGTTAAGCGTCTGCCTTTGGCTCAGGTCATGATCCCAGGGTCCTGGGATTGAGCCCCACGTCGGTCTCCCTGCTCAGCTGGGAGCCTGCTTCTCCCTCTGCCTGCGTGCTATCTCTCTCTCTCTATCTCACACACAAATAAATACAATTAAAAAAAAAAAAAGGCACGGTCCCTAAAGCTCATGATCAATGCATTATTTCTTAAGCAGGGTTCCATGAAACTCTGGGAAATGCTGCTCTCTTCATGTCGTTGGTTGGAATGAATTTCATAAAATGATTGCTGTGGATTCAGCAGGACTCTGGCTTACACATTGAAATAAAGAAGGCCTGATGGGGCTAACTAGCCTTGTTGAGGAGCACTGGTTTTAAAATCACACAGATATGGTGTAAATCTCTTTCTTTGCATGAAAAGAAAGAGAAATCTTGAGCAGTTATGTAGCATCCCCAAACCTCTCTTTTCGTGTCCACTGGGTAGTGGATAGCCCAGCTTCAGCCTCATGTTTTTGTTGAGAAGATTAAAAAAAGGTGATGGATATGACATAGATGCTACAATGAAGCTACATAATAAATTCTGGGAAAAATGATTCATTATTAATATCCTCCTATTTATGAGCTGATGTAATTTTACGAAAGAGATAGGAATGGGGGCGCCCAGAAGTATAGACCCTGAGGCATGGATTGAAGAAGTGTATTTAGAAATTGATTTCAAGAATCCGAAGAGATTAGGAAAGTAATATGCAGAAGGAAATGACCCCCCCCCCCCCCCAACAAAAGCACGTCACCATGCTTTGTCAAGCATATCACCACTGTGAGCCACCGGAGCTTAGTCCTGCAGGAAACTCTGAGCATCACTGAGGAACACACACCTCCAAGTTACCCACTGAGGGGCCGAGGGAGCTGGGGTGTGTCTCCCCAGCTCTGGCTCTGTATCTATCACCAGTTGCCTGGCATTTATGTCCTGTGTCCCACTAGGGCAGAGTGTGCTTGGGAGGCGAGAAAAAGCCTTCAGAGAAGGAGCTGTGGCCCTGGCAATTGGTGGTCCATCTGTGTGTTAGTTTTCTATTCCAAATTATACAAATTTAGTGACTTAAAACAGCCACCCACCTCCTGGTTCTGTACGTCCGAAGTCCAGGTACAGTTTGACTCAACTGAACCCCCTGTTTACAGTCTCACAAGGTGGAAATCATGGTGTCAGCCAGGCTGTATTCCTTCCGGGAGGCTCAAGGGATAAGCCTGTTTCCAAGTTCATTCAGGTTATTGGCCAGATTCAGTTCCTTACAGTTGTAAGTGCCCTTTGCTTCTCGAGGCTGCCCACATTCCTTCTCCTTTCCATGCGGCTTCCCACCAGCAATGGTAGGTTAAGACCCTCTCGTGCTGTGAGTCACTCTGACTTGGCATTCTGCTCCATTTCTCAGACTTCAGCTGAAGAATGTTCCCTGCTTTTACGGAGCCATGTGATGAGGTTGGGCCCACCCAGATAATCCGGAATAATCTCCCTGTTTCAAGATTCATAAGCTTAATTACCTCTGCAAAATCCTTTTTTCCATGTAACCTAATATATGTGTAGGTTCCAGGGATCAGGTATGGACTGAAATGATGGGGCCTGGGCATATGTTCAGGCCACCAATAGCATCTACTAGGGCTCCCAGACACTGTTCAATTATCCATGTGCCGGGCACCTGGGTGGCTCCGTCAGTTTAGTGTCTGCCTTCAGCTCAGGTCATGATCCCAGGGTCCTGGATCGAGTCCCGAATCGGCTCCCTGCTCAGTGGTGAGTCTGTTTTCCCCTCTGCTCCTGTTCCCACTCGTTCTCTGAATCTCTCCTTCTCTCCCTGCAAATAAAGAAAATCTTTAAAAAAAATTATCCCTGTGCCTACATTTTGAGGTAGAAGGGAAAACTCCAAAATGATATTTTGATAGGGGCAAAGGTCGGCAGGATGTGGCGGTTCTTCAGGTCTTAGTGGGAAAATAATTCCTTTAATTTGAAGAAAAAAAGGAAATCTAGAACAATTGGCTCTTTGACAGGGCAAACCTAGGAAGACGAGGCTTTAGGTCATAGACTTTATTCATGGTAAATAGCCATTGTAATGTCAAAACTTACAGGGATGTGGAGAGAATCGATTATATGTTTTAATCATGGAACCTGGGATATGATACATGGAGAACCACCTTCATACCTTTTTTTCTGACAAATCTATCCAGAACAGATTTGTACCACATGCTCTTGCAAGCAGAAAATCCTGGGCGACACCCCTTGTGCTCACTCCAGTTTATGTGGGGTGTGTGAATGTCTGTCCTCTACCTGTGATCGCTTCAAGACATCTGATAAGCCATCAGTGATCGAGATAATGCCCAACAAAGCCCCCACGCCCCTTCGGAAGGGGAGAACTGAGTAGAGCTTTTCTGCTTGATCTAGGAAAGTTTTTTTGATGCTTACACTCAAAGGTCAAGAGTGTGTTCAAGCTTTCTTCAGTCTTCCCAATTCTAACAGTTCTATACTTAAAACGCCACTGGGACTCTTTGAAAAATATCTCCATGACTTGAGCATTCCAGCAGATAGAGGCACAGTGTAATAAAGAGCGTGTCACTACAGATTGATTACCCAAATGGGACAAGAAAAGTTTTGAATAAGAAAGTAGCCCTACCTGCTCTGTTCCTCTAGGCTGCAGATGTTCTTTGTTTCCCATTTCCTCTGCCTGCACCAAAACGTAGCCCTTGCAAAGCTTTTGAAATGCTTTCAAAACCACTCCATAAATGCTGGTTAATATTTTCAGACTCTTGTGTAAACTATTAGGAAAAAAAAAATCTATGTGTTTTATTTTATACCTGAAGATTTTGTGCATACCATCGATTCGGCTGACCTTCTGCTGGCTTGCAGGAATCTACTAAGAAAGACATCTGTGGTTTTTATCCGGGGCTGCCAATGGCTTACCCCTTTGCTAGAAATATTCTCTCCTAATAAAGAGTCTGCTTGGTGTGCTCACTTATCCTCCCTTGAATCTCTGATGTCTACTTATTTACCAACTTGTTCTGTTTGCTCGTTTCTTATTTCTCCGCATGGAGAAAATCTAGAATGGGTCCACCAATGCAGCGATGACTACAAAAAAATCAACAAGGGTAAGACTTCAAGCCACAGAAACGTTGCCAGGTTCCTGACTAATTTTATCCCAGGAGGGAAAACAAAACCAGAACTCCCCTTAAAGTAAAATTAAATATAATGCTAGAATACTGAGCTGGAGTTTGCTTCAAGATTTGCTTATCTGTCCATAAGCTTTGCTTTCACATATGCGGCAGGATGTCAGTAAGAAGCAAGTGCTATTGAAAAACATTCATTCTCTAATAGGATCTATCTCCGATTCCTTTGTTGCTTTCAACTTTTTCCCCCCCGAACAATGCAGGCTCTGATTCAAGATGCATATTAAGCCACACTATGCCAGGTTTCTTAACGTTCGCTATTTGCAGTATTATAATTAGATGTGCCTGAGAGGCAGAGGGAATATGTTATCTACCATCATATTCTGTTTATATTAAAAGAAACCTTTTGAGAAGTTAAACATAATACACATTATAATTAACTAGGTTCTCTTTAGAAATGGGACTTAATTGGAAGAACATGCAAACTGTTTAACAGGTGGCAAAACTAAATGGATCAGAGCTAGCACATCCTCCATGTGTCCTGTTGGGATGGGCTTTTCTTTTCATTAGACAACTTTTCTTCAGAATGAGCAAGTAGCCTAAAAGATTCTTAGCCTCTCCTTAAGCGTCTGTTGAACACATTTGTGACCCATTCTTAAAAATGCCCCTGAACGTGAACTTCATAGGAGTGAAGTAAAACACTTGTGTTCTATGCTACTGATAGCAAAGTCATGATTAGCCGACGTTTCTGCTTTCTTTGTAATTATTAATTTTTTTTTGTATTATCAAGTTTTTAATCATTCATGATCCCTTAAGGGAAAAAAGGACATTCTTGCTGAGAAGTGAAAGCACAATCACAGAACCCTCTGGCCACATTTGTTCTTTTATAATTTTTATATTCTTTTATAATTTTTTTTAGTTACTCAGAAATAAACTTCCTTGTTGATAGACTATAGTACCTCCCGCACTGCACGTACGTGGGTGACCATGGGCATGTGGATGGTGAGGAAGAAGCATTGCCACGCCACCCAGCTCCACCAACCCCAAGTTGGACAGTTGAGGCGTCTCTCCTTCCCAGGCTCCCTTTATTAAGGGTTGCTGCCCCTTTCTCTGATGGCATGCCCCATATATGTGGTCAGTGCGGGACTTGAGTCAGTGATTTGTCCTCAAGCTTAGTAGCAGAACATCTCTCTTTCAAAAAGCAGGCCCGCTTTTCTTCTCTTTTTCTTTTTCTTTTTTTTTTTTTTAAAGATTTTATTATTTGACAGAGAGAGACACAGCGAGAGAGAGAACACAAGCAGGGGGAGCGGGAGAGGGAGAAGCAGGCTTCCCGCTGAGCCGGGAGCCCGATGTGGGGCTCGATCCCAGGACCCCGGAATCATGACCTGAGCCGAAGGCAGACACTTAACGACTGAGCCACCCAGGCGCCCCAGGTCTGCTTTTCTTAATCAGATAATCAATAGTAGAGAGTACACCTGAAAACTTTAAATTATCAGAATAATTAGATCCAACTAGGATTTTCTGTATTTGAGCTCACGTAAATCTATAGCACTTTGATCTATTTTTATGCTTTTGCAATGTGTGTAAGGATGTATTTTACGTAGGTGTCTTTCTAGAAAAAAACATGTATATGCAGATGCCTAGTGATAAATATCCTAAGGTGAGCTTGAGACTCTGTGAAATACATAACCTCCATCATGATTCTCCACAAGCCAAGGTTCCATGGGCAAATCACTGAAGACCAAACACAAGAACGATGTGAGGAAATTCACTGGGGAGTAAGAACAATCTTGCCCAACAACCTGCTGCTTTGGAAATTAAACTTTGAAAAAAAGCAACTATGATATTGGGGGCCTAAACTTGAGCCAGTTCAGCATTAACCTACTTTCTGTGTTCTCTGGAAGTAAGATGAGAGATAAGCTTGAGACGGATGTTGCTATGTCCTTTTAGAAATGTAACAGCCAGAGTCAGGAAGGAGATAAAAGGAGAACTCTTAACCCACGCCTTCCACAAAGTTATCTGGGGTGCTGATCTGAAGTCAAAGCCTATAAAATATCTGGAGCTTTTCTTCCCTATGAGCTTTTATCTTTAAGGGTGAAATTTGACCTATATTTATGAATACATAGAGTATCACTTGGATGAACGTGGGATGTGCTGTTGATGGGTTCGCTTCTCTGAACATGAAATGGATCATTGGTGTCACAGTCGTGGGACAGGGAGCCACTGAGATGGTACCTGCGTGTGTGGAAGAATGACTTCATTTGTCTGTTTGCCAGTGACCATTATTTAGGATTAGCACGTCCGTCTGAGTCCTCCTCCGAATTGGCCCTGTCTCTGAGAGTAGGGTTTCCTAGGCCAGCCATCACCGAATCCTCTCTATATGATTTCCCCTCTTCATCTTGCTGCATAGAGCTTTGCTCCCCACCTCACTGGCCTTTGCAGAGAGCTGGGAATCTTTGAAAGCTGAGCCTCACTGAGCTCCTGAACCCAGAGGGCAAATCCAATGAGATACTGTGTGCAGCCGAGGACTTTCCTAGCGGACCAATGTGTAATTTAGGACACAAATGGTAAAACTACGTGGTGTGGTTTTGATTAGCACCAGATTTTGTTCAGTTACTACATTCTGGCTCTCCTGTCTTTGTTCCCTCAATATTTAAAGCCCAGAGTGATACTGTCTTTGCAGCCCTTTCTTTCCCTCCATATATGCCCTAAGTCATGAAGCAATAATCAAAGCTGTATCTCAAATCTTCCTTTTTATTCCAAATCCCATCAGGTTGGTTCAGGGCATTATCATTGGATGGTTGGAGGACTGGGCTGGCGTCCCCACTGGGCAAGGCCCTAAGTATTTTCATTAATTTGAATCCTCAAAAATTACTTAATTCACTTGTCCAGTGTAACATTTAGTGAGTAGTGGTTGCCACATGCCATACTACATACTGAGGATAAAATGAATGGATGAATGAGAACCTCACCTTTAAGGAATATTAGCAATGTGACCGTGAATACACTTAAGGGTAGAAATACAAAATAGGGATTTTTTTCAAATTTTAATATAGGATTTATGATGTGGGAATTGGACATACATTTGGGGGGTCAGGCTGGAGTACTGGTAAGGGAGAATGGGGCTGAAAGGGCATTCAGCTACCTGTGTGGAGACCAAGAGGTGTCGGAGCCCAGGACGTTGGGAGGAGTAGGTGCCCAAGATGGATCCTACGGTGGTGATGTGGGCTTTTTGCAAGGGATGCAAATGATATTACTTTCCAATGTCACCAGTTCCATTCCTCCCGGAAAGAGCACAAGGGAATGTTGAACTCTAACTCTGACTGGGGCTCCTTCTTCCTTGGAGTAGCAGCCTTAGAGAGGTTCTCTGGCCGTTCATCCCCTCTGTCTTTCGTGGTGAGCCGGCCCGGACTTCCCCAGTTGTAGCTGACAAGGATTCTGGAACCCAGAAGTTGTTAGTGAGATCTCCCCTTAGGTTCTTTGACTCTGGTAATATACCTAAAATAAATTACACATGAGTTTTTAGATGAAGCAGTTATTTTATGACCATGACATCATAATTACAAGGAGCTATCAGAATCCAGGAAATCCATTTCTGTGTGCGTGTGTGTGTGGTTTCCTCCAGGTTGTTCTGGAATAAAATTAGATTGAGTCAAACCGTGGCAGGGCTCTACCAGAGAAAATTCTGCTTTCAGTGCTTTTCAAACCTCTGAAAAGTTTGCTGAGGCTCAAGAGGGTAAATCTGTGCATATGGCTTCCCTTTATCACTCCCAGAAGTGCCACTCGGATTTCCATTTTAAATTATCTGGGGTGTAGAGATCCCATTATTTCTGCACTACCACTTCTTAAAGATGTGAAATAGCTCTCATCACAGCCCCAGAAATAGAACACCAGAAACAGAACTAATGAAACCATGGGCATTTTGAAATTAGGAAAAAAAAAAAAAAAAAAGATGAAATGGCTTATTTTGTTCTTAAAATAAGAAAGACTATTTAAAATGTTTCCTATGCAATTGGGGTCTGTTAGTTAAGAAGAGGCTTTACCACTTATCTTTCTTTTTTTCTGTGTAGTTTATAAATGAATGCAAAGGTTTTCTTTTCCCCCTACTTTGCAGGTACTCATTATCTTGTATTTATTCAGGTTTTGGTTGAGGAAATCATACATTTCAACAATAAATATTTGTCATATGCTTTTCATAAAAGCAATCACCTCCATTTTTATGATTCATAATGTGGTGGGTAAAGGGGCAATAAATAGATATTACTTTTAAAGTAAATTGTAATGCCTTGTATCCATATTCTAAACATAACTCTGAAACGAGCGGGTTGTTAAAACGTATGAACACACATACACATACACGCGTGTGTGTGTGTGTGTGTGTGTGAGCTCTGCCATCAGCCCCCACAGACTCAAAGGGAAGGGGAGGGAAAGAATCATAAGGAGAAAGAGCAGGGATGCATGTCTGTGCTTGTGTGTTGGGGTGTTGGGGATTAAGTAAATAAAAACCATTGACTAAAATAAAAGGAACTCTTTTCCCTTGCCCCGTCTCACTTCACCCCCTGAATATAAAAGTCCACTATAACTGAACAGAGGTTCTATTTACTTTGTGAACCTAGATGATGGAAATTATTTGAGAAGAAAATAATGTTGAAATAATTGAATAAATATGTTCAGACCTCTCAGAAGCTTGATAGCTGATTTTCATACAAATTTTTTGACCTAATTGATTTTGTGCCTACAATAACAATAACCGGAGAACTTAGAATAACTTTTTCGATACCCGAGTTTCCTTGCTTTTCTTTGAAAGCTACACATTTTGATGCTTTTCTTGGCATTTAACACATTGTCCTTATTAGAAAAGTTTTGCCAAGATAGTTGATCGAGATTTGTTCCACGATATCATGGACCAAATGATGTAATACTTCCCTAATCATTTTAAAACTGGGTCTGTGATCCTACCCGACAGGGTTCTCTAGAAATAGAATTTCAGAGCTATACTGAGGTTCTCTCCCTTACACCAGGGTCTCACAGATTTTTCTGGGGGGCTTTCCTGGGAGAAAATGTGTGACGGGCCTGTATTTAGTTTCCAGTTGTGACTGTGATACTTCTGATTTTCTGCTGCTGTCAACCTTGGTCTGGCCTTTCCAACTACCATAGAAACCCCACAAAATCAAGCAAATTAGCCCCATATGGGAATGCCACATAGAATTATCCCAGCCAATAGATGCAAGAATATGTATTTTATTTTTTTAAGATTTTATTTATTTATTTGACAGAGAGAGTACAAGCAGGGAGAGAGGCAGGGAGAGGGAGAAGCAGGCTCCCCACTGAGCAGAGATCCTGAGGCAGGGCTCGATCCCAGGACCCTGGGGTCATGACCTGAGCTGAAGGCAGACGCTTAACCGACTGAGCCACCCAGGTGTCCCAAGAATATGTATTTTAATGAAGAATTCATGAGGGATGCCTGGGTGGCTGAGTCAGTTAAGTGTTCAACTTGATTTCGGCTCAGGTCATGATCTCAGGGTCATGGGATCGAGGCCCACATTGGGCTCTGCACTCAGCAAGGAGTCTGCTTGTCCCTCTCTGTCTGCATCTCCCCAACTAGAGCTTTCTCTCTCTCTCTCTCAAATAAAAAAAATCTTTAAAAATTTTTTTTTGATATTCACAGAGCCTAGTTTTACCACCACTGTGTATGATGATCATAACCTTCAGAAAGATGCTGGTGAACTGAAAAGATGCATGGGGGAGGTGAGCCTGTTCACACACACAGCCTTTTGTATACCTTAAATGTGTGTTCCAATGGGTGAAGGTTAGAACAGCCATCCCCAGCCCATGCTGATAGCGTGATTTCTAGAAAAGTGAGCATGCTATAGCAGCTTCAGCAGTGACCTCTATTATCTTCTGGAAGTGAATCTGGCATCTGGTGTGCTACTCTGATGTGCTTACCAAGCACCCTGTGCTCATTTCATATTATACGTGCATTGGGCAGTAGCAAAAATGGTGCTGCGTGACTTACTCTCAGACAAGGTATGGGCTTCCTGAAGGCAGGTGAAGTGAAATATTTATATGTGAATCCTCATCCCCCAAGTATTGTAGGTTCAATCAGGGGATTGGAATAATTGGATGCCTTTTGTATCTCTCTCAGTATAATCTCCCAAAGGATCACATGATGGTTTTGCCATCTTTTATATTTCATTGTATCTGGCACTTTTTTTTTTCCTGATAGAAAAGCAAGAACATGAGGAGAATCTGAGACAGGCAAGATTTGCGTTGAGTGGTAGCATGGCGGTAGCTCTTAGCTATCCCCTGATCGGCGTGGGGCCTCCTACGTTCATACGAGGGAGGAAACTTTAGAAGTGTGCAAACAGATGCCAAGTACCTTCAGAGCATATACTGTTCAAATCTCCAGTTGTGCTAGTTGATTTGTGATTATATGTCCCCAGTCTTTGTTCGCTTTCCTACCCTGAATCATCCTCCTCCCACTTGTGGGTACGGTCCCAAGCATGGATCCCAACAGTGGATCCTCTGGAGGAACACGGGTGCATGTGCCCATGGCATGCCTGGGGACCCTGAATCTTGAAATGACTACAGTGTCTCTCTGCAGTCTCTTTCAACAGCGAGTGAGGAAGGAGATAGAAGAGCACAATAGTTATGCCGCCAAGCTCTATAATCAGACATGCCAAGATTCAAATCCAAGATCCAGCATTTTGAGGCCAAGTGATCTTGGGCAAATAGTTAAACTTAGTAAGTTTATGTTGCCTTACTTAAAAAAGTGAGTACATGTATTTATTCATAGAATGGTAGGAAGGGGGCGCCTGGGTGGCTCAGTTGGTTAAGCGACTGCCTTCGGCTCAGGTCATGATCCTGGAGTCCCTGGATCGAGTCCCGCATCGGGCTCCCTGCTCGGCAGGGAGCCTGCTTCTGCCTCTGACCCTCCCCCCTCTCATGTGCTCTCTCTCTCTCATTCTCTCTGTCTCAAATAAATAAATAAATAAAATCTTTAAAAAAAAAAAAAAAAAAAAAAGAATGGTAGGAAGGATTAAATTAGACAATGTATTCAGTATAGTGCTTGGGAACATAGTAAATGCTCAATTAAAGAGTATCAGTAGATGGTTATTTAAGAGACCATGTGGGCTGCTAGAAATGTTATATTGGTATTTAGTTGAATTAAGAGTGCTCTGCATATTATAAGACTATGAATAATTACAATTATAATTTCTATAGGGCTTTAGAGGCTCATGATAAATGAGTTTTGTCCATTGATTTTAATGTAAAAAAAAAACTATGAATATAATATCTACATAAATATTTGCTATTTAGAATATGGTAATCTTGAGAAAGTTCTGTGCTTAAATCCTAAAATATATATTTATTATATCTAAGATGGGTGATAAGTATGATAGGAAGAGAAATATGCAAATATGATATAAAGAAGATGTGGAACTCATTTTTTTCAATATCAAGGCAAAGGGAATATTATTAATCTCTTTAATTAGTCTGCCAGAAATAATTTATTACCCTGTATTCACATATCAGACTCTGGAACTTTGTGTAAGTGTAATATTCCAAAATATAAAATAAATGACCTTTCAGTTTCTCTTACACTGTTTGCCTGTAGTGGGAAACTCAACATCTCTTACCATAAAGTTTGTGCATAGATGACTGTTGGAAGATCCTGAAAAAATCCTCATTTTTTATTGTCCTTCTAAGTAAACAGTGACCCCCAAATCTGCTAGCCGAGTTTGTATCCTGTAGATTAATTCTTTAGTCAGATATTTTAGATTCTAGATATTTTAGACTCAAATATTATAGGAGAAATTAATTAGGACCCCAATAACCCATATAGGATATAAACTGACCTCAATTAAAAATCAAGCTAATAATTAACTTCAAATATAACATCCATCAATTTTGCACCCTTACCTTGAACTACAGTTGATGATTTACCAGATAATCATTTCATTCCAATTACTTCTTTTTGTTTTGAACAAGTATTTGGCTCCCCAGAAGCAAATGAAAGCTCTTGAGGACTGTTTTTTTTCCCATGGTCATTGGTGTTAATATTAGTATTACTTTGAATTACTGGCTTCTTGTCTTTAATTTTACACTTTCTCTGTGCAGTGGTTCCTCTCAGCCCTGCCTATGATGTATGCCCAACAGGAGAGTATTTGAGTGTTGGAGAACCTAGCTGTCCACGTGATTGCAGTAAGAAGCAGGTTCATTTTAACTTAATTTGATGAGCAAACCTCTCCAGATCAGAGATTTAGCTGGCCTGCTATACTGGGAAATGGCTGTCCTTGCTTATAGCCTAACCACTCACAATTTCCTTTTATTCTTTTTTTTTTTTTCAACTCGGGAGAAACTTAGTGTCCCAGGGCATTCACATTTACTTGGCATGTGAATTAATTGTTTCCATTAGAATTCACTGACTAGACATTTTTAAAGCAAAAATGATGGGGATCAGAGAGAAATCATAAGGGTTGGCAGTGATCTAGGGAAATGGGAAACTTCACACATTGCTAGTAAAACAATACAGTCACTTTGGAGAAGAGTTTGGTAGTTTCTTAGGAAGGTAAATAAATATTTACTATACATCTCAGGAATTCTACTCCTAGGAATCTACCCAAGTAAAGGAAAAAAGTATCCCTGCACCGAGAGACTTTAATGCAAATGTTTATAGGAGCATTATTCTTAATATTCAAAAATTGCAAACAGTCCAAATGTCTTGCTGAATGGATCAACAAATGTAGTATATTTATACAGTGGAAAACTATACACTCAAAAGGAACAAGCTACTGATATGGGCTGCAATATGAATGAACCTCAGAAACATGCCAAGTTAAAGGAATCAGATGCAAAAGACCACATACTTAGATACAGAAATATTCTGGTGCTGGACCAACAGATTGGATGTAGGAGGTAACAACAAAGATGATGGGAAACTTCTCACATTTGGCCCAAAGAAGAAAGTAGATGTTGAGCCTTTTAATAACAAGAAGAAGACCGAAGGGTAGAGGTTTAGAGGTGCACCTGGGGGCTGTAAGTTGGAGACCCCGAACAGGGCTCCTGGTGAGAAATCACGTATGAAGGTGGATTTAAGAGCCTCAAGCTTTAAGAAGAGGTCAGGGCTTGTGAAAAGTAGAGACCTTTAGAGCTGTGACTTAATTAATTGTTAGAGAAAGTATATAGTTGGAGAGGAAAACTGAACCCACGACCTTGGGACCAAGAAGCCAGTAGAGGTCATAGGAGTAGAATAAGCCAACAGAGGAGAGTGAGAAGGAGTGGCTAAGGAAACAAAGCCAGGAGCAGGGAGACTAACACAGAGAAGACATCCCAATGGCGTAGACCAGAATGAAGAGAACTATAGAAAGAGCCTACTACTGCTACATTTATTTTACCTGATAAATGTCTTTAATTATTTCTTACTGGTAAATATATTCTACTAATTAAGCTTTGCATTTTCAGTTAATGGAAGCATTTTTTTCCCCTCTGCATCTATAATGATGCCATCAAGTCTCATCTTCAGGAAATTAATTAAAAAGTAAGACAGACTGGAGAGGAGTCCATTTTCAGAAAAATACCGCCTGCTTTTGAAATAAATTATCATAGCCAACAATTAGTACTCCAAGTATTTAACAATTCCAGCGGCTATATTCAAAAATTCTCACCCGTCTAAAGCTTTTCAACAAATTATTTGTTCCTTCTTTACATAATGTATTCGAGAGAATGTGTGAGCATGCCAATGAAGCAATTCCTGTAGAGAGGGCCAAGAGGAGGTGAGAATCATAAATGGATTGTGAAGTCTTTCATGGAAACAAATTTTAGTCTGAATGTTCATTAAGTTTTTTGTTTTTTTTTTTTTTACCTTAAACTTTGTCTGAAAAGTGAAAACCACTGGACTCTTTATCTTTCCAGTGCATGTGCTTTCAATTAGCTACTGTCTAAACAGGTAATCCAACTGTTTTCATGGGTCGAGAAGTCAGTAAACAAATGTACTCAGAAAGAAGAAGTGTGGTCTTTCTCTTTGTTCCAGTCCTTATCCTCTGTGCCTGGTGTAAAATGCCTGGGGCTTTCTCTTGAGCCCTCAAAATCAAGTAAGGTCTCCATGACCAAGGAGGAGCTGCCTGGTGTCCTGTCCATCCCTTACCCCTCTGTTCGGTCCCTCAGTGCCAGTTACTCAGTTTTCCACTGAATGAACGAAGATACTACATTGTGAAGATGTTCCATTCTTCTCAATTTTAACCATATGAGCTGCTAGCAGTAACCGAATAAGGAATAACCATTAGCTTACTATGACGAAGCAAGATTAATTATGACACAAATCTACAGATGCTGCTTACTGTTCTCAGTTATCATCGAAGAGCATAAAAGCGCTTGTGATAATGTATGTGTTGAAGTCAGGAAGCAATCACCACTGAAAAATAAGGAAAAACAGAAGAGACCAGAGAAAGCAAATCATGTGCCAGAGTGTGAGATCTTCCTGCATCCTAAGTATTTTCCCAGAAACCCACTCCACAATAAGCTTACTCTACAAAATATAAACTGGTTTGGCATATTCCATTTCCTAGCACACATTTAAAACTGACCTTAGGGCTCCTTGGGGAAATGTCTCATTCTTGGTCTGGGGCAGGAAATGCAAGGTGAACCTAGAGGATCTAGTAATGACAGAAAGCAGGGAATTGCTAAAGAAAAAAACAGTAACCTGAGGCACGCCAAAGGACACAGGGGTCAGCCTGAAAGAGCTCCCAGTGGCCAAAGCCGGAACATTAGGAGCAACAAAATAAATTATAATAACTGAATTTTATTATAACAAAAATAAGTATCTGATCAATATTGATAGAATTAATGAATAAATATGGGAGAAGGGCTGACTCTTCCTCTAGAGAAGAATGACAAAAAATGTTTCTCCTCCCGGGGGAGATATGTCTCGACCAGGTGGTATAACAGTTTGCCTTCTGCTGAGTGTGGGCCGGATTTAATCACTAGCTCGCACAGAATAAAATAGGGAAAGAGAATTTATAGTGAAGAAGTCTGGCATTGATCAAGATTAACATCCTCATCGGAAAGTCATGTTGATGTCAGTGGTGTCTTCCTGTGATTAGGGTCTATTCCATCTGCAAGTATAGTAACACATTTCTGTGTCTTTTTAGATATACTATAGAGTCTTCTTTTTTTTTTTAACTATAGATCCTTCAGTAGCGTGAGGTCTGGTTGAATCACAAGGCTGAAGACATAGAGCTACGTGTGTCTAAGCCTGCATCAGCTGCAGCACATATTTTTGTCCTCAGGACCCCACTCAAAACTAAAAGTCTCGCATGTAACCCAGTAAGTGTGTCAGAACATTATCCTCAAGCACAGGGTATGCAAAACATGTGCGCTTCTTTCTTTGTTTTATAAAAGAGGCAATGTGCAATGGTTGTCCTTTATTTTTCAGGGGATGTGTGGGCAATTTCCTAAATCTTTGTAGACTCTCTGTCCCACTGTTAGGGCATCTAGAGTATTTGTTGCTTCTTGCTTGAGAGGTTAATATGATGTCATAAATATAATGGACCAAAGTATGTTCTGCAGAATATCCAATGTGGCAAGACACCTTAAGACTGCATTGTGATGGAAAGCAAGAGCATTCACTCCCTGAGAAGCAGCTTCCACGGGCTGAGGGCGGTTCCCAGAGGAGGGGGTAATAGACATGAGACACGAGTGGCCAAACTCAAGAGTGCTGGGGATGGATGCATTGGGGACCTGGCAAGCATCACTTAGACTTGTATAGTATAATACCACGAGCAAAAGGAAGCTAACACACACACACACACACACACACCACACACACACAAATGAATCACCCATGAATTAAAATAGAGAAGATATTTTAGGCAAATGACTGACAATTAATTTGTTATAATACCAAAAATAGAGAAGCCATTTACTTGTGATTCAATGAGCCATGCTAAATTTCATGAGGTCTCATTTATATTTACACTGGTAGAATGTGGATTGCATATGACATCATTTTAAAGCTAGTAACTAGAATAAAAATCAGAGACAGAATATAAATCAAAGCTTAAAAAAATAGGTCAGTGTTCTGATTGCAAATTTTTTTTTATTTTTAAAATCCTGCAAAGATAAGCTTATATGGTCACATTTTAAAGTGGCTAATACCCAGATCAAAAACTTTTCTCAAGTTTTATCAAATACAACTCTGAGAACAGTCTTTATAACTTATACAAGTGTCTCAATGAATGCATTACTGGAAGGCTCACAGACATCCATGTAACTGAGCAGAAAGCCTCCGTTCTCTGGACATTCTAAACATTCATAACATTGATGAAGGGAATGACATAATGTGACAGTTGAAATGTGCAAGTTGTGGTCATAGGATGAGAATATGGGTCTGAATAATTTTAGGGCCGAAAGACAATTTTTACCATTTGCTGGCCACTTCAGTGAGCCTCACTAGGTGGGATGTAGGAGCTCCCTTGGAGCATCTGGGACTTTTTTCATGATTGCAAAGGACATGGTGAAGCTTTGTGTGTCAGCTGAACCATAGGAGGTACTTTGGCCTACGACATGTTGGCAGTAAGAACCGTGCAAATTCAAGGGTAGGCCTTTACAGGCCTTGTGTATTTCTCCCTGTCCTTTTGTGTGTTGACCTTTGCCGTGAGAGGAGCAAGGTCTAGTTAGCAGCAGCCAAGAAGGATGCAAGACATGGGGAGTAGGGCTGCTCCAGCTGTCGCAGCCAGAAGCAGACCTGCTCAGCCAAGCTCAACCCAGCCAGATGACTTGAAGATCCATGAAAACAAATGCTTATTTCCATATGCTTCTGACTGTTGACAGCCATTTTTCATGACCAAGTCAGCTGATTGTGCACATGCCCATGCTCCACCCTGGTCTCCACCCTGATCTCCACTCTGGTCTCTCTTCAGATTTCCTTTGTCCCCTTCTACAGCTTTCAAGCCTGCACTGCTTAGCTTGCACCACCCTGGAAGTATGGCTGTCCCAGGCCATATGACCTCTACCATCTTTCCTGACAGCTCAAGCCCTGGGCCTGACTCTGGTAGAAACTGCATCTATAAGCTTCTGCAGGAATCAGACACAGAGTGAGAAATTGAACTAATTCTCCCATTAATCGGATGCTAAAGATGAATTTTCCTGCCTGTGATCTGTGTAGGGATTGAGAAATGGATGATATTCAGTGGATGCCTACTGCATGCATCTCATTTAATCCTGATAATGAATGCTTCCATGGGTATTATCATTCTTAGAGGAGACTGGAAACTCAAAATGTTTGTTACTTGCTCAAGGTCACCCATCTGGGAACTGGCTGTAGACCCAGGCTTTATCCTCGCTCCAGTGTGTCTAAACTCCATGGTGATGTTGTAGTTATTCTGACTTACTAAAATTTCTAGTATTTATGTAAGTCTAACAGTGAGATCTATAGAACAGGAAATACTAATCTCCTTTTTTTCCTCTAAAATAATAAGTGATCTATCCTAATACCTGGTTCCTAAGGACTAGCTACCATTAAGTGCTAGCTAAGTGCTAGTAAGCTCTCTTCACTGTGATCACAAATATTGCTAATACAATTGTAAATAAGATATATGAAAAGGAAGTGGTATTCCCAAGCCATTTACTTTGGCTAGCACCGTGGAAGACATAGATCCTTAACAATGTGATAAATGTTTTCTCTGATGATTTACCCTCAGAATTTCTCTTTGGAAGGAGCTAGTTTTTTTGTTTACAAAATATTTAACATGCCATCCGGGATGGAAGAAGAGAAGCTGGGGGCCTGGATGGGAACAGAACTCTTAAAAGTGCAACCAGGGCTGACGTACTCTGCACGGAAATGCCATATAACCTGGTGGCTGGCACTGATGTGGCCCTGAGCATGCCCAGGAAACCAACTGTGCACCCTGCGGGTTAACTCACCTAATGCTCAGGTACACTGTGCGTTAGTTGTACTTTTACTGACCCACTTTTCCAAATCGGACCACTAGCCACAGAGCAGTTAAATAACCTGCCCAGTCGTACAAGCTAGAGGCAGTAGAATCAGGAATGACAACCAGGGGTTCTGTTTCACCAGCTATTATCTTAGTAACCCTTCTTTGACTTAGTTCCTCCTGAATGGAAAGCAAACTATAAAGAAGCGGCAGCAAAGAAAAAGGTGGAAGTCGGGATGGAAATGGAATCCCTCTAGGGAAAAATATTGAAGGCCTGGGTCAGATCCAAAGTCACTTAAGAAACACCCGAGAGGATGAATGGATTAAAGTGGAAAATGAAATAGAAATCAATGGCTCATATAAAATTGGGTATTTTTGTCTCTCTGTCCGTGACGTAGACTCAAAACCTTAGTAAAATCTACCAGATGCACAGTTGATTCTTTTAAAGAGTGTTAGGTTTGTTGGTGAAGACAGTGACTATGAAGATGCTGAATTTCCTTATAGCTCACACAGCCTATGTAAATAGCTATTCTCTCAGTGCCGTAAAAGGCCTATAAAATAATCTGAAATTAATGTGCGTCAAGATTTGAAAAAAGGAAATCAAGTTCATGCATCTTGAATGGAAAGTATAGAAACGAATGCAAACATTTTTCAGGATTGTCTTTCATCTTACTGGAAATAGATCATTAGTTGAAATAATTTTCTCTTATGAAACACAAGTGTGTTTTAGGAAGTGGTTATAATTTATTCTCACTGAGATAGAGTGGGATCCTACTTTAAGGAGTAAGAAGAATCTGGACGAAAAAGGAAGAAAAAGATTTAATGGCATGCAACTCCTAAGGGACGAAATACAAACGTCATTGGTGGCGGGATGCAACAAGATATGACAGAAACTCATTCCTCAAGAATCTGTCGGATGTGCTCCATCCTATATCCTCCACTTGTCAAGGAAGAATTTCTAGGAGCAAGAAACCTCAAAATAGTTACTGCTTACTGAAGGTCTGGAGTGGCAAAGGTCATCAGTTATTCTCCCCTGAAAATTTAGGAAGGACAGAAGTAATTGTACATTGGGAGTGACACAGGGCTTTCCCCAGAGGGAGAGACTTGATCTTATGTGTCACTACAATGTTCATAGTGCTTTACAAGAAGGGCCTTCCATTAATTGTCATGAATGAAAGAGGGGACAGCCATGCAGTCTAGTTTATTCTTTCCTGACTACTGAATCACCAAAGTAGGAGGAATCTCCACCAAGCTTCATATACTCATTTTTTTTTTAATTCTAAGGAGAATATAGGTAAACTGTGCCTAAAGTAAAATTTCTAATATCTGACTTCTTAAAATTTGAGTTCCCCAAATTCTGCTAGTGTTGATACCAATTAAAGACAAGTTGCGTTCTGTCATTGAGTCAACAAATGAATTGAAATCAGGACAGACGATCCATATGGTGACTTTTCCGATCTGACTTTATTATAAGAATTAGGCAACAGACTGTGATCCATTACCATGGGATCCCATATAGAAAATAAGCACTATTTGCTAAAACTTCTATATAATTATATAAATACAGACCACTTTCAAGTTTATCTAATTTATTCCATCTAGAATCAAAAGATGTTTGAATTCCAGTTTTCTCTTTTATTGGCTATGTTATAAAAATCCACTTTAAAAAACTGACAATACCAAATACTGGCAAAGGTATAGAACAACTGAAAATCTCCTATATTGTTCGTTGGAAGCAAAGTGATACAGTCCCTTTGTAAAAGAATTTGGAATATGACCCAGCAATGCCATGCTTAGACATTTACCCAAGAATAAAAGAAGACCTGTGTCCCCACAGAAACCTTACGTGAGTGTTTATTGCAGCTTTATTTATAATTGTCAGAAAGCTGGAAATAACCCAAAAGTTGTTCGGGGAATGAATGGAAAAATTATAGTATATCTGCACCATAGAATACTCCTCGGCAGTATATAGGAATGAACTCTTGATACACACAATAACTGCCTTAGCTGAATCTCAGAGGCATTATGCTGAATGAAAGAAGCCAGACTTAACAGGCTGCGTACTTTGTGCCCACACTTATATGGCATTCTGGGAAAGGTAAAGTTACAGGGACAAAAATCAGACTGGTGTCAGCCAGGGGTTGGCGAGTGGGGAACTGATCATGAATAACCCTTTAAGGCTCATGTCAAATACAGTATTTCTTGATGGTGGTGGTGCTACATGACTATATGAATTTGTCAAAATCCATAGAACTATATAAAATGTGTGAATTTTTTTCTATGTAAATAGACTCCATATCACAATAAACTAATCAAAAATATAATGCCTCTGTATTTAGAACCTTCAGTATTATTTTTTTGTATTGAAAGATAAAAGCACTTTGAGCTTCTGTGTCTCCTGCAGATTACCTAGTGGTAACCCCATGGGATTGTACGAGGACCAAGCAATCTACTGGCGAAATGCTTCCTGAACAATAAATTATCTGTAGTCTCTCTTAGCTGGGGAGGTTTGAGGTCAGATTGCTGTTCCTTCCCATTACTTGCCCTTGGCACTCACTGGTAAAGCAAATGGTCGGAGTTAAATTCCAGGTTCCGTTTCTGTGAGTCAGGAGAGACTATGACCCCCCCCTTTTCTTTTTCTCCACTTATACAGTCAAAAAAAATTAAGTTTAAGAATAACCTAGAGACCCTTAATCTTAATTCTTGAAAAAAAAAAAGGAAAATCTCTCCTTCAGGATTGAACATATACACATAACATTTTAAAGTCAATGATGGATGATTTACAACCATCTACTGGTCGTGCATCTGCTCAGATGCCTGTTGGACTGTGTACTTCCCCTCTGATGGGAACACTCTCCTTCCTGCACTTTAGGGAAGGACTTTTTTCTCTTCACCTCACTCTTAAGGATGTGGTTTGCATAGAGATTGGCCAGAGAAGGGAGCAGATGTGGCAGCCCCAGGGTTCTCCTAATTAGAACGGAGGTGAGGAGTCTCTTTGCCAAGAGTGGGAGAGGTGTTCCTGGAGCTGCTGGAGACAGTTTCCCATCTCGTGGGACAAGCCAGGAGCAGAGCAGTAGGCAGCCTGAAGAGTGTGGAGATGGGGGTTCCGGGGTCCTGAGCATTGAGTTCTGCCCTTGCTCTCTTGCACTTGACACGGATGAAGCTCCTGGTGGGTATTAGTCCCTATGTCCTCTCTTCAGCACTGTTGTGTTTTATCATGAGGTAGTTTCGAAATGAGTTTTTGTTTTGTTCTGTAACCAAATGAGCCCTGACTAATAGCCCATAGATCCGTGTCAATGAATGCTGATAGGAGCCACAGAGTCATGAACTTTTATATTGAAAGTTAAGGTGGTTCATGAAATTCCCTATCGTTAATTTTAATGAAGAAACGGAAGCTTATAGAGTTAAGTAATTAACCCATTATCACATGATGTAAATGGCATAAGCAGGAATTAAATTTATGGCTTTCACTTTTCTCTGCTTCCTCCGATGCATGAAAGAAGCAACACGTGTGTCCTGTCTGAGCCTCTTATGATTCAGCAGCAGGTGATGATACCCATCTGTGCACAATCTCTCGTCCCTTGTGGCCAATAAAGTTGTTTCTTTTAATTAAGAAAATTGGAAAAAAAGTTCTACATAATCTGGCTACTTGCTACCTCTGGGATCTCTGTTTGACTACCCTCCTCATACACACTTCACTCCAGCTACCCTATCACCTCCCTGGTTTAGGATGGCATATTTTCCTCCAATTATTTACTTTAAGCCTATATGTGTCTTTATATTTACAGAGGGCTTCTGGTAGACAACATAGAGTTGGGTCCTGGTTTTTTGATCCTCTCAGAAAAATCTCTGTCTTTTAATTGGTGTCTTTAGACCCTTGACATTTAACTGATTCTTGATAATGGTACATTGGTTATTGATATAGTTGGATGAATATCTACCATAATCATTGGTGTTTTCTGCTTTTTGACCTTGTCCTTCCTGTTTTTGTCTTCCATTCTCTTTCTGCCTTTTGTGGTTTTAACTGAGCATTTTATGATTCCATTTTCTCTCCTTTCTTAGTACATCAGTTATACCTTTTTTTAAAATAACTTTTTTCATTGGTGTCCCTGGAGTTTACAATGTATGTCTACAACTAATCCATTTCCACTTTCAAATAACACTACACCACTGCCCGGGTAATGTGAGTACCTTTGTAGCTGCCCCCACAGTCTTTAGCTAGTGTGTGTGTGTGTGTGTGTGTGTGTGTGTGTGTGTTTTCTCCAGTCTTTTCTCTTTGCTTTTCAGTTTTCCAGTCTTTTCTCTTTGCTTTTCAGTTTTCCAGTCTTTGTTCTCTCTGCTTCTCAGTTCTGGAAGATTCTACTGAGATGTCCTTAAGCTCAGAGCTTCTTCTGTCAGCTGTGTCCAGTCTACTATAAAGCCCAAATCAAAGGCATTCTTCATCGCTGTTACAGTATTTTTTATATCTAGCATTTCTTTATGGTTCATTCTTAGAATTTCCATCTCTCTGCTAACATTGCCTGTCTGTTCTTATATATATGTTGTCAGCTTTATCTATTAGAGCCCTTAGCGTATAAGTTGTAGTTGTTTTAAATTCCCTGTCTGATCATTCCAACATCCTTAGCACATCCGGTCCTGATGCTTGCTCCATCTCTTCAAATTGTGGGGGGTTTTTTGGCTTTTGGTGTGCCTTGTGATTTTTCTTGCTAGCCTGACATGATGTACAGGGTAAAAGGAACTGTTGTAAAAAGGCCTTTAGTAATGTAGCCAAGCGGTATGGGGGAAGGAGAAGTGTTCTGTATCCTGTGATGGGTCTGAGTCTCTGAGTGAGCCTGTGCCTCTGGCCTGTGAACTTCACCAGTGTTCCTCTGTTATTTCTTCCCACTTCCGTGGGACAGGAGGGCTAGAGTGAGCTGCTGTTGGGTATTTTCCTTTTACTGGTCAGTAAGGATCTGAGAATATACCTCAGCAGTTTAGGCTCTGGGTAAGTAGTTTCTCCGGAAGACAAGCCTTGTTAAGAACAGAGTTCTCTGATGTGTTTTAAAATGGTTCCTTTTGCCCTCCCCCTGCCAGAAACAGGAAGGGATTTTTTTTGGTGATATTTACTGTGGTCACCTGGTTGAGCTTCTGGAGATAAATCTCACAATATTATGAGGGTGCTTTTATGACTGGGCCCCCCTGGAGTTTTCATCTCTGACTTGTCCACAGTGAGCCCCCAGCAGTTGAACAGTCCCAGATCAGCCTGATCGCAGGTCCTCATTGTGGTTTACAGATCTCTGCTCGGGAAGACAGCTGTGACTCCCTGTTATTTGCCAGCCTGTGTCTCTGGTCTTAGAGGCAGTGGTTTGCCCTGTGTCCTTGCCTCTCTTATGGATCCAAGGGATCCAAGAACAGTTGTTGACTTTTCAGTCTGTTCAGCTTTTACTTACTGGGATGGAGTGGTGACATTCAAGGTCCTTACCTGCAGGAACTGGAAACCCCAAGTCTCCCCTCACTGTTTTGCAGTCATGCACCCACCTAAAATCCTTTTTACTTCTTTCCTCTCCATGGAATTTTCTACCCTTCAGCTGTCCTCTGTGTTCACCCCCTCATCTTCTTCAAGTGTCATTTTGTCACATAGATCTCTGGACACTTCATAGAGTATTGTAACTCCCCCCGAGTTTTCCTGTCTTTTTTGCATCTTCCTCTCTAGAAGACGTTATTAATATCTATCACTTCTTTCATACTCCTCTTTTTTTTATCACCTGTGTTCCCCACTGAAGTGCAATCTTCATGAGGATAAAGATATTTGTCCATTTTGTTGACCCACAGACCAGAGACACTTGAAAAATGCCTAAAATATATGAGGTACTCCTATTTTTATCAAAATGTGTTAAATGAATGGATGATAAGTAAAGGATTCTGGGATTTCATTTATTTTACAAAAAAAATCAAAGCATTGATTTTTGTTCACTGAATTTAGAATTCACCAGTGAAATGTTTTTGAGGGCTTCGTTTTTGTTCTAGTAAAAGGAGGACCCCAATTCTACCCAAGTTCTCTACAATGAATAAAATCTTTATGGTAAGGAGTACCATGTGGAATCTAAGGACAGGGTAAAAAGTATTTTCTGGCCTTGAGTGGTCTGTTCCTGGAAACAGGGACTGTGTTGAGATATGGGCAGCTCTGCTTCTTGCTCAGTCTGTCCAGAGCCTTGTGGTCTCTTACCTCCATTTTCTCTGCACCTGTTCCACTCTCTGCTTCTCTGTACATGGGTTTGCTTGGTTACCCCCAAGCAAGTTCATAGAACTAAGAAAGGGAACAGGGTTGGCTATCTTTGATCATGTGTCCATCCCTGTGTGATCATATATATGACCAGGAAGGTGGAATCACAGGAAAAACCGGGAATACCTCTTCTAGGGACTATGGCCAAGTGATATCTCTACAAAGGACGAAGGGCAGGTCTGGCAATGGAAGTGTCCAAAAGTGTTTTGCCATTTTATAAAGTCATTGGTGGAATATAAATATAAGTGTGTGATTCTTGGCTGTATACTGGATCTAGAATAGACCTCAGTAGATGACATACATCTTCCTTTCTTCATTTTAAAGAGGAGGAAATTCAAATCCAGAGAACTTTTGTCATTAATGGTATCACATTACTGTGCTTTGACATCTTACAAATTTCACCTAGATATCCTAGGATCTCAGTTTCCTTATTAGTGAAATAAAATGAAATCTACATAAAAAAAATAGTATTGACCTTGAAAGGAAACTTCACTAATAATCTTCCCTCCCATTCTCCCACTGTTTCTGTCTTTGAAAGACACTGTTCTGTTTGTCCATGGCTCCCCCCCCATAATTTAAATGAAAGAGTCCCATTTCTTAATTGGCGAAAAATCTTAGGAAAAGAAGCAAAAAACGAAAACAAAAACAAAAAAATCCAGAGGAAGTTCTTGATTAAGAGAAGACAAGTGTAGGGGTGCCTGGATGGCTTAGTCGGTTAAGCGTCAGCCTTTGGCTCAAGTCATGATCTCTGGGTCCTGGGGTTGTCACATAGATATCTGGACACTTCATAGAGTATTGTAACTCCCCCCGAGTTTTCCTGTCTTTTTTACATTCTCCTCTCTAGAAGACGTTATTAATATCTATCACTTCTTTCATACTCCTCTTTTTTTTTATCAACTGTGTTCCCCACTGAAGTGCAATCTTCATGAGGATCAAGATATAAAATGGCAAAACACTTTGCCCCTCCCCCCTGCTTGTGTGCTCTCTCTCTCTCTGTCAAATAAATAAATAAAATCTTAAAAAATAGAGAAAAGACAAGTGTAGCAGCGTCATAAAATGAAATAAGAACTTGTGAGGAACACTTAAACATACAACACATTATACGTATACAGGTAAATTCTCAAATATATTTACACCCCAAACGTTATTCTCTTGTGAAGAAAATAAATCAAACATGGTATCTATAAAACTGCATTTTATTTGTGCAACAGAGGAGCAAAAAATAAATGTTTTGTGCCTTTGCTTGAGAAGTATCTGTTTACTTCCTGTTTACATTTGTATGCTTTGCTATACGTATTTTTATTTCTTTTTTTCTTTTCTTTTTTTTTTTTGCATGTATTTACTCCTGTATACATACCTTAGCAAAATCACCAGAGACACTTTTTTAAAAAATGAAAGGAAATCTACTAAAATAATGTGCACTGCATAGTCCTTAACATAAATCAACTTTAAAGAATAATGTACTAAAAAAAAAATAATAAACACAAAAAAACTCTTGCAGTGAACACCACAGTATAGTTTGGAGCAGGATTTGTTGAAAAACCATGGAGACAGGGCGCCTGGGTGACTCAGTCAGTTAAGCATCTGCCTTCGGCTCAGGTCATGATCTCGGGGTCCTGGGATCAAGTCCTGAGTAGGGTCGGGCTCCCTGCTTAGCGGGGGTCTGCTTCTCCCTCTGCCTCTGCCCCTCCCCCACTCACGCTCTCTCTGAAATACATATATTAAGAAAGAAAAGAAAAACCATGGAGGCTAAACGTGAGAGAGCCACAGCTACTTCTACAGTTTGGTTGCTCTCTATACAAACACTAGGATGTTTCTTTGCCAGGGGATATGATGTTGTTGTGCACTGTTACGTATTACTAAACTCTGAAGTTGTAAACAAATGTTTGTTTCTGTTTCCCGGACTGTATACCACTAAAAAAAATAACTAGATGCTGACATTTTAACTACATAAGTTAATTTTAAGAGAAATGAGGAAACACAGATTTATTAATTTAACATATTTTATTGGTTGCCTCAGATGTTACATATATGAAAACTTATATGTTTCCTGAATGACCTTGGGTACATTAACTAGCCTTTTTGGACCTCAAATTCTTTACTTGGAAAATAGACACTAACTCCAAGAGTTAGTGGGAGAAATTCCTCTTGGAGCCAGAGCCTACTCTGTACTAAAATGGTCAATATATTTGGTGTTGTTTTACCATAATTCTGTAGCATCAGGAAATTACCATGGAATCAAATGCTCTCTAGCAATCAGCATTTTGGGAGACTATTTGGAAACTCACAAAACTAATTTGCTTTATTTTTACTTGGCAATGAGCAGTTTTAAATTACAGACTTTTGTATCTTGAGGTTACGTCACTGCTGGTGACGTAAGAGGATGTCACTGCTGGTGGATGATGAGCAAGTGGATCTCTATCAGGACTGCATTTACACACGATAGAGTATGTGGCTGAGTTTCTGTGGAGTGACTGGATGGGCTTGTGGCCAACAGTCCACTCTTTCATTCATTGCTCTAATGAACTTGCCTTGATGAAGGGGTAGTTCATATCACTTAAGAAATCTAAGCGTGCCAGATGATCATCCTCTGTTTCAGTCCATTCTCCTAAGAGACAAAACACACTGATTGCACACCTCTAAAAGGTGACCCTTTCTTCTCATTCCCATTGTCCTGTGTTCTGTAAGGAATTTAATATATGTGCATAGCTTGAAAAGAAAAATACTGTCAAAACAAGTTGCCCCATAATCTTGCTCTTTTAATTTTCTCATGGCCATTTTTGACTTGGATAAGGATTCACTTCAAACGTTTCATCAACATAGAGCAGTCAGTGAAGGCCTGGCGGGGGGGTCTGTGCTCATAACACAAGCCATCAACATCTCCACAGCGCTCTCTAAACTGGATTCGCTCCATTTCTTGCTCTTCCATTCAGTTTGCTCCCACTCTGAATCGCTGTGTTTTAACTACATGCATTTAATATGCCACTATTGAAGTTCTCAAGTCTAAATAAGGATGAGTCTTATGTGGCATATTTCTAGACCACAGAGCTATCATCTTTAGGGAAAAAAAAATTCCAAACGAACCCAAAAACAAATCAAACAAACAACAGTCTAAAAATCTTCTCTGCTGATTTAAGAAAATGTCTCATCTACCCTTGTTGATAAAATCAAACAGAATTCAATCGGGATGTGTTTGTTAAAAGATTAAAATAATAAACTTTTGTATTTATAGGTTATCTTACTTTTTAGCTAGATGCACTGTTCCCAGTACTCATCCTACTTTCATGATCTGTGAAAATATTTTTTATAAGCAAAATTGAAGACCTCTTTCAGAACATTAAGATTTGATGCCAGGGGGTACCTGGGTGGCTCAGTTGGTTAAGCATCTGCCTTCAGCTCAGATTATGATCTCAGGGTCCTGGGATCAAGCCCCATGTCATGTGCTCTGCTTAGCAGGGAGTCTGCTTCTCCCTCTCCCTCTGTGTTCTCTCTCTCGCTCTCAAGTAAGTAAAATCTTAAAAAAAGATTTGATGCCAGAAGCTCTAGATACATCTAGAGTTTGAGGACGAACAAATGCATGTAAAACACACAGTGGGTAAGCTGTTAGTTACATCTTATATGATAAGGTGTCACAATCAAAGGACTTTGATAAAGCTAGAAAGTTTTACAAAGCACTGTAAGTCAAATCATCTAAAAAATAACTTTTGGGAGCACCTGGGTGGCTCAGACAGTTAAGCGTCTGCCTTCAGCTCCGGTCATGATCCCAGGGTCCTGGGATCGAGCCCCACATCGGGCTCCCTGCTCTGCGGGAGGCCTTCTTCTCCTCTCCCACTCCCCCTGTTTGTGTCCCCTTTCTCGCTGTGTCTCTCTCTGTCAAATAAATAAAATCTTAAAAAAAAAAAAACACTTTTGAATACATTTAATTAACATATATATTTATATTTGCAAATGCCTACTTAACATCTGAAAGCAACTCGTCAAAACTGGAAAGAGAGACATGTTGCCTAATTGGCTGTGGGAAAAGCAAGGCATCATCTCTTCTTTCGGTAGCCATGCACGGACTCAGGCATGATTCTGAACAAGGGGTTTCAGATTGGGAATCCTCTGCCATTCCATGTTTCTGGCACATTCTCTCTAGGCCACACAAATGTTTCACTGAAAACTCCTTCCATGTGCCAACCAGACACATACCAAGAAACAGAAAGGATTTCGTGCCAGTAATATTCAAGTACACTGTGCTTAGCACAGATTCTTGGACCAAATTTCCCAAGAAACTGGCAGCAAATATAATGGGTGGTTGTGGCTCATATTTTTAAAATTTGTCAGAATAATATTAGTTCCTTTCTGCAAAATGGTTCTTTTTTGCAACACCTGCAATACCTGCAAACAGACAAACATGGGAAGAGTGAAAGCTTTCTGTGAGTAGAATGGCATTTCTATAAACAGAGAATGACTATAGAAAAACCTGAATTTTGAAACTAGTGTGAAACTAACTGTTGCAACACTGGTCATTAAAACCATTAGGTACAAGTTTCAATAGGACATTTACGCAGTTTCAAAACTTCCTCACCACAGATATTAATAACAAAAAGAGCAAAATATCTTTTCAGTGGAGAGATCTGGTGGACACCACCTTAACCAAGTGACCAAAATTAGTATCACTGTTAATAGGATAAAGGGACAGCAGGTGCTGCCTGATACGATCCACTAAGGAGGACAAAATATCGCTGAGGTGGTATTCTGCCCCAAACAAGTATTTAAATGGAAACACAAAGATTTGATTAAATTCTGAAGGATAAACAGCCACACAACCAGCCTGCGGGCCTGTTGCTTATTCTTTAGATTATTTGTAATTGCTTTCAATGAATCCTTTCTCAATCACCTTTAAAACTTGTTGCCAGAATAAAGGAAATGAAGTCTTAGTATATGTATGAAGTGAAGTGAAAATATAATTTTAAGACCCATCAAAAATGTGACACTGGAACAGTAAAACGAGAAGGCAAAAAGAGCGACAAATTCGACAAAATGCAGCATTCTTTTTACACCAGACACTGTATTTCTTAGAGAATTTTACATGTTTTTAAGTCCTTATATGCCCCCAGTCTTCCTATCTGTTCAAAAATGCTCAACTCCTGTTGTATATAGAATTTCTATTGGCTACTAGATACTTGGATGGAGGGGTGTGTTGAATGCTTTAGGAGTTAACACACTGGAAGAGCTGAAGTGAAGAAATGAAAGAGATTACCACCTTATGAAGGTACCCCCCAAAATGTTTTCCAGTCACGAATGCACTACGCAAATGCTGATTTTATTTATTTCTCCTCTCGGTCTGTGTGATTTCCAATGAGTGGTCCCACGAGTCTCTGTTTAGCATGGAAGCAAAAGAGAACTCTTTATCCACATTCATGTAAGAAGATTTTCTAGCTCTGTCCACTTTCAGTGAAAATAACAGAAAAGAATACTAACGTAAACCTGAGCGCATCCGTCCTGACCTTGAGTCCGATGATTGTCAGGCTAATGGCAGGCGAAAGCTTAGCTCCTAATATCCACATCTGTGCCTCCCCACATGTTAGCTTGTTTTTAATTCTCACATTGATTAGGTATGATCACAGTGTGATTCCCCCTCCTGCAGACAACTCATTTGTATTGCAAATTGTTAATAACATCCTAAAATCCAACAGTATTATCATCACTGGGGGCCCCCACAGCCTTCATATCCACTTCCACGTTATTGAACTAACGAGCATGGATGCGGGGACAGCTGCAGCTCCTGGTGAAGCTTATGTAATCAGAAATCTCTCCCAGTGGGAACCTCAAACTATTAAAGGATTAGGTGACTCTGATGAAGAGGTAAAAGCCTTTGTTTCATTTGTCCTTTTTGTGGGTGCACATAGCTTCACACGAGCGTTCCATATTTATATTTGTATTCGTACTCAATATTTTGCTCTCCAAATATAACTCTGGGTAGATTTCTTGAACAGAATATACAACAGGTACACCTCTGGGCCTTGGAATCAAATAGACTTGAGTTGGAATTTTGGCTTCCCTGGTTACTACAGAGTAGCATCGAATGAGTTTCTCTTCTCCTTCTGCCTATTCCCTCATTTCAAAAATAGAAATAGCAGTAATCCTTTTGTGTCTTTAATGAAAATGTGGATTAAAGTGCTGTGTACAGTAAAATACCAGCTACTGCTAGAGTTCATCATGAAAGTGCTTTCCGTGGCAAGAGTATGCTCTCGTAGGTTTTAAGTGAAATAAACTTATTATACATTCAGTTGGATTAAACATATACTACTGTTTTCCGAATTATATCTTACATGTTGGAATCTTGAGGGGGCCAAATGAATGTAACTCCGTGAGTCCTTTGAATGATCAGATAATCTCCTTTGAAATACGGTCATACATTTACTTAAATATCTTAGGTTGATGGTCATTTTGTTCTATCAATCATTTTCTTTCACTTTCAGGGATTTATTTGCAGACTCAAGAGTGTGGCAATTGAAGATTTCTGCTTCTGGCTATGATGGATTAGTGTGCAGCTGACCAAACCAAAAGCCAAGAACATGAGAGAAGGTGAATGCAATGAGAACACATTTTCGAAGGTACCAGAGAGTTATCAAGGCAGTTAGAACTTGGGGAGCCAAGAACCTGGAGAGAAGGAAAACACATTGGAGGTAAGCCCAACATTCCACGTGGCATTTTTTGAGTCAAGGCGTTTGCAGATTGTTCAACAGCATGGGGCAGGAGGTAGAAGAGCTGAGCAGAAAGTAGCAGCTGAGCAGCATTGGTGACAGACTTACAGGTGTGAGAGCCAAACACTGGGGATCCGATCTTTTACAGCATCCAGGACTGGAAGGGCCAACTCCTGCAGGGAAGGGAAGAGAAGCAAAGGAAATCTGACTCTGCTCCCATTTTCATCGCAAAGTTGTCAGTGAAAAGGGATCATAGAGCAAAAGGCAAAGCCGAGATTGGCTCCTAAATGTTTCTAACAAGATACTCAGAAATGTTTGCGCATGCACACCCTAATGAGGAAGGGGTCCTGATAAACAACCTGTAGGAAAACGAGCCAGAAGATAGACCAGGTCTTACAGAAATCTAAACCCTCCCTTGAATCTGTACAAGTCCTGCTTGGGTAAGGGGATGCCTAAATTCGGTACATGCAAGTATTTAAAACCTAGTTTCCTAGAGGAATATAGTAAAAGCCTGTAAATTTTTTCACACAAAATGGATGGCATCTAATTAAAAAAAACAAAGACATAAACAATAGGTCCAAGAAAATAACGTTAGAAAACAGAGCCAATAATCATCCATATTTTGAAGTACATAGAAAAGAAGTTTAAAACTGTGATTTTTACCAAGAGGAGAGATGTTGAGAGGGTCCCCACAGAGAACTGGAGTCCATACAAAATCCCTGCATGGTTTCACAGTAGGCCAAGTTCTCTTAAACTGGACGCCAAAAGTAGTCATTGTAATGTTTCTAGGTTCATCCATGTTGCTGCAAATAGCAGGATCTGCTTTTATTCAGGCTCAATAATATTCCTGTGTGTGTGTATATGTATGTGTGTATCAATCATTATTTCTTTATCCATTCATCTGTTAACAGACACTTCGATGTTTGCAAATCTTGGCTATTGTAAATACCAAACACATAGAAGCAGAGAGTAGAATGGTTATTACTGGGGTGGAGAGGTGTGGGGAGAATGGAGAGTGGGAGAGATGGGTCAAAGGGTACAAACCCACAGTTGTATAGGATGTAGAGATCTAATGTACAGTATGATGACCATAGTTATGCATATTAAATACTGGAAATTTTCTTAAAAAATGGATTTCAGGTGCTCTCATCACACAAAAACATGGTCACTGTGTAAGATGATAGGTTAATTAGCTTGAATGTAGTACTCATTTCATGATGTATGTATATGTCAAAGCATCATGTTATATACTTTATATGGTTAAAAAAAAAAAAGTAACCATACAGGAAAAGCTTGATAGAATTTCTTAAGCATTAAGAACTTTGGCCACTCAAAGACACAGAGAAGAGATGAGAAGGGCAGGCCGCGGAGTAGGGGAAGTTATTTGCAATATATAACAAAGAACTCATATACAGAATAGATCAACAACTTTAACAGATGACACTTTACAAATGAAAACAACCAATAAGGCATTAGTATATAAGATACTCTACATTGTCGTTTAAAAGGGCAAATTCTATGACTGCCAGAGTGATAAAATTGAAAGGCTGGTGATGGGGAGGGTGTGAAAGAACATAACTCCTGTTCTGCTGGTAGAAGGTAGAATGGTTACTAGCCCTTGGGACAGGTCTTCAGTCCAGTATACTAAATACGAATGTGTGGATTTTCCATGACCCGGCAATTCAACTACCAGGCTGGGTCAACAGAAATGCCTAGAATATGTACATTAAAGATGTACGATCATATCCATGGCAGTGTTGTTCACTATAACTCAGACTCAGATACTCACCAGCTATAGAGTGGATAAATAATTTATGGTATATCTATACAACAGAATAATATATCAAAATAGAAATTATTTAGCTTATGCTACAAGGAACAATCATGGATAAATTTCACAAATAAAACGTTGAGCAACAGAAGTTAGACACAAATATGAGTGTGCTGTTTTATTATGTTTAGATAGATTTCATAAATAGACTAATTATTTGGACTGGAAGTCTAAATAATGGTTATTTTCGCTAGAGGTTGTGACCAGATGTAGCAACACAGGGGTTCCTACAGTACTGCTAATGTTTTGTTTCTTAATATCTAACAACGTGAAGTTAGTACCTGAGAATTCCTCACACTTCCCTTAATAAAGTTATTATTAACTTATCAATCAAACCAAACCACAAGCTTGTGGAGCCTGTCTTTATATATAAACAACATTTGCTATTTATCCTATATCTCTATCTAGGATTAATCACATGCTCAGTTTCTCCAAAGTAAAAACTGCTTATAATCTTAACTTTCTGAACAGAGCACATTGGACATTGCTATGTTCGTATATTAGAATAATTTTTATTATTATATAAAATAATTGGCACATGACTGGGGCTTCTAGATGCAATACAAGATGGATTATGCCGTTAGTTCTTCTGATGGCTTGATTTATGCCATCCTACTCTCATGCTTTCTCCGCCTTCCCTTATGCATCTGCCTGCAAAAGTCTGGAAGAGATATGTCCAGATGGAGGAGTGTGTGAGTGTAGGGATACCATATCCTCCCCTCTAGCACAGTTTTAACAACATATTAATATTTACATGTTAATTTTCACAACCATTTATTGGCAAAGTCAACCTCAACCAGAATTTAACATTTATATTACACCAGCGTGGTTTTGCTTTTGCTTTGCCTTTATATTTATCTGTGAGGGTTAGCATGTCCTTGGTGCTATGTAACATTTCTACCCAAAGGGAAATTAATATACTTTATGAAAATACCACTCTTACTATATTTGTTCATTTTTAGTCTATTTCGGCAATCTCATAATTTGTCTATTCTCCTGCTTTGCAGCTTTGCTGATACTTATTGTAAATTTTTACTGTCTTCATCTCCACATTTTCTCTTCCATTTGGAAGAAAAATTATTTTACCCTAAAAAAAGTAGTGCTTTAATTGTCAGCAAACAGTACTTGTGAAAATGGAAGCTATTATCACCTTGTTGATCTGTGAGTCGATATCCAAGAGGCATTTTAGCCAGAACACTCAGATGAGATTACCTCTGTAGGCTGGGGTTCTGTCTGGGGAAAGGGAGTGGGCTTTAGGGAAATGGGCAAGACCAGCCAGTGAGCTTTTCTCTTAATAGAGTAGTGTGTGTGTAAATGTTCTAGCACATCTTTTCTAGCTTTTGTAATCTCAGCTTATGATAGTAGCAGCATTGTTTGTGATGGACCAGCTTTTGCCCTGAGAACTACTAGAATAAACTGGACACAACCAAACAAAACTGTTTGAAGACATCAGGGAGCTATATTTAAGGCAGTAGGTATTGGGGGGCTAAGATCAGAGGAAAAGAAAAAGGCCAAAGAGATGGGAGTCTGGTAGTTGGCTTCATTCTCCACTCAAGGCAGTGAGAATGGTAAGAGCAGTTGCTAGGCGACTGGGAAGAGTAAACATTCCAATAGTCCCATGGGATTAGGAGAAGGAAGAAAATGGAGTTTATATTCACCCCATGAGGAGGGACCCTTTTATTTTTATTTATTTATTTTTAAAATTTTTATTGTTATGTTAATCACCATACATTACATCATTAGTTTTTGATGTAGTGTTCCATGATTCATTGTTTGTGCATAACACCCAGTGCTCCATGCAGAACGTGCCCTCTTTAATACCCATCACCAGGCTAACCCATCCTCCCACCCCCCCTCCCCTCTAGAACCCTCAGTTTGTTTTTCGGAGTCCATCGACTCTCATGGTTCGTCTCCCCCTCCAATTTCCCCCCCTTCATTCTTCCCCTCCTGCTTTCTTCTTCTTTTTTTTTTTTTCTTAACATATATTGCATTATTTGTTTCAGAGGTACAGATCTGTGATTCAACAGTCTTGCACAATTCACAGCGCTCACCATAGCACATAGAGGAGGAACCCTTTTAAATCAATAGGGGTTTCTGTTGGGTCCTTGCAATCGCCACACAAGGTTATAGGTGAGCTAGAAACCAGTAGTCACTAATACCGAAACATCTAATTTAAAACCTATTCAATTCCTGGTTAGATTTAGGTGATATTCTCCAATCCAGCCATCTGCCCGAAGCAGAAGCAAATCCTTATTCTATATTTTTATATAAATATACAAGAGTCAATGAAATATGATTTGGCATAAAAGAAGAAAAGACTAAGAACCAAAGAAAAACCATACAATAAAAATAGATGCAAAAGAAAAGCAATGAAAATATTAGCTATGTGCCTTGAAATCATGGTAATGAGACTGTTCCAAGTATTAAAAGATGGGATAGAATTGGCAGAGGACTGGAAACTCTAAAGAAGGGCAAAGTGAAAGTTCTAGCAACAAAACCATACAAAACTGAAACAGTTGCCAAGTGGATAAACACAGCCTCAGTTTAGACGTAGTTTGAGATGGTTTGGTTGGTAGGTGAGAACAAAATATCAAGGATGAAGCGGAGAGTGGAAAAAGTAAGACAAATAGAATTTATTTTATTTATTTTTTTTTAAAGATTTATTTATTTATTTGAGAGAGAGAGAGCACGTGAGAGGGGAGAGGGCCAGAGGGAGAAGCAGACTCTCCGCCGAGCAGGGAGCCCGATGCGGGACTCGATCCCGGGACTCCAGGATCATGACCTGAGCCGAAGGCAGTCGCTTAACAAACTGAGCCACCCAGGCGCCCTGACAAATAGAATTTATTTATTTATTTATTTATTTATTTATTTATTTATTTATTTATTTATTTATTTATTTTAAAGATTTTATTTATTTATTTGAGACAGAGAGAATGAGAGAGCGAGAGAGAGCACATGAGAGGGGGGAGGGTCAGAGGGAGAAGCAGGCTCCCTGCCGAGCAGGGAGCCCGATGCGGCACTTGATCCATGGACTCCAGGATCATGACCTGAGCCGAAGGCAGTCGCTTAACCAACTGAGCCACCCAGGCGCCCCAGAAATAGAATTTAAAAGAGATGCATGACATGGGTAAAATTCAGATATTAAGTATAACTGTAGTTGCAGAAAAGAGGAAAGATAATGGGGCAGAAACAGTATTTGAAAATACAGTGGCAGATGATTTTCCAAAATTCATGGAAGACATTAAGCCACAAACTTAAGACATGTTAGACACTTCAAGCAGGATGCTTCCTAGAAAGCCATACTAAACACTGCTGAAAGCCAAAGACAAATGGAAAAATCTTAAAAATCAGGAAGAAAACCTTTGTATTACCTTCCTAGCAGAAAAATGAGAATGACAGCTGACTTCTCCAGATGAAACAGTGGAAGCCGAAATACAATTATTTTTCATTATTTCTAAAAAGTGCTAAAAGAAAATAACAGTCAATGTGGAGTTCTATACCCAATAAAAACATCCTTCAGAAAATGGAGGCAAAACATTTTTCAACAAATGAAATGTGAGAGCATCTGTCACCGCTGACCTTCATTAAAAATAACTCTGACAAGTGTTCTCACACAGAAAGAAAATGATATTAAAGACAGATCAGAGGGTAAAACTAAGCGGATAAATTTCTGAGTAAAAGTATGTCATTTTGGATATAGAGTTTCACTTTTACAAAATGACAGAATTTATGGAGATGGATGTCATGATGGCTTTATCATATAAAAAAATGTATTTAATACCATTGAACTGTACACCTAAAAATGGTAAATATTGGGATTTTGCCACAATAAAATTGAAAAAGAAATGCACATATACACATAGAGATACAAGGAATAACATAAATACTCAGCACCCACCAACAGCTTAAGAAATAGTATTTCTTGTAAGGGATGAATCAGTGATGAGTTCCCTAAAGTCATGGTTTAGCGGCTTGTTTTCTGCCATTGCATTAACACATGAGGGACTAGGAGGGACTGGACTATGAAAGCATTTTAACTTTTATAGCAGTCTTTCCTCCTTAATAAATAGTCCTTTCCTTAAAAAGTCATTATTTATTGTACAGAACAGTACATCATGATGTCTTGTGGAATTTGAAATTCATATAAAATATTCAGTACCAATAGTCCTTGTGTCAGAGAAAGGTCCACTCAATTGACCAGGATGTGACAAAAAGTACTAATTTAAATTAGAACTTAATCAAGGATGCATGTTGCAATCTCTAGAGTAACTTTCGGTTTTCTTTTTAAAAACTTTAACATACAGTGCAGTATTGGTTTCTGGAGTAGAATTCAGTTATTCATCACTTCCATGCAACACCTGTGCTTATCACAACAAGTGCCCCCCTTAATACCCATCACCCATCTAGCCCACCCCCCCCACCTCCCCTCCATCAACCCTCACTTTGTTCTGTAGAGTAACTTTTTAAAAGATAATAAAAGAATATACTAACTCACAAGCTAATGGAGAGAGAAATGGAATGATAAGATTTGTAGTAAATCAAGCTTTTTTATCATTGACTTCCTCATAAGAAAAGTCTGAAGGAACAGACTTGTGAACTGGTAGTTTTTTGGGGCATGTGATCTCAGGGAGCAGGAGTTCATAGTAGGAGCGGAAACAGGGTAGGAAAGAAAGCTAAAATACAGAGATGTGTTACTGATTTAGCCATCGTGATAAGCTATAAGGCTTACGTCCTACCAGGGTATGTGTGAAGAGCCTTAATGAAATAAAGGTCCTAACTGTGCACCTGGGTGATGAAAGGGACCAACACAGATCTATCCTCTGCCCCGTTGTGATTCCAAACGCATTGGCTCCCCGGCACCCTTGAGTTCTTGAGGGTGTCTCCACTGGCAGCTTAGGGAAGTTCCTTCTCAGGCGATAAAAGGAAAGTTGTGCAGGCAGGCTCAAGATAAGGCACTGATATCATATACAGAAAGCCAGTCAAAGTCTTCATGGAACTGACTCCCAAAGCATTGATTGGAGAAAGAAGTAGAGCCAATCAGATTTTGAACAGGTATGCGGGAGGCTCTGTTGGTAAGGTTTGGGGTGATATTCCTGAAAAGCAACCCCCGCCAAGTGTCTTTGGACCCAAGAAAGCCTGTGAACTATTCAGTTTTCTTTCCATGAAGCTCTTTTCTGCTTAAATGATCCAGTGTGTGTGTCTCTTATATGCAAATAAGAATCCTGACTGATGGGAAGGAGAACACTGAATGTTCAGGTACCATCTTGACTTCAGAGAACCAAATATTTAAAGAAATCTCAAGAAATAATTGTAGATTCTCCAGGAGACACATTGCAACAGGTTGTAGCTTTAGAAGTAATATTTGGATCTCACATTAAATGTCTGAAGAATCATAAGTACTTTGAAAACTGAAAAAGTTATTTCGTAAAACCAGTGTTTCTGATCCAAGAGCCATTTGAGCTCAGATATTAAAAGAATGTTCTAGATATGGAAAGGAAGATTTAGTCAAATGTTGATATAAGAAAGGTACCTCAAGCTATAGAAACAGTTTCAAGGAGGAGCCCATCCAGAATTTATTCATGCTTAAACATTATCTAAATATGAGAAAAGTATGTTTTAAAGTCCTTTGTACAAGAAAATTAACATGAAAAATGAAGGCTTGATTCAGGGTGGGGATGATACATTCAAAAAAGATAGAGAATGCCATCCTATATCTTTAATTTGTTGTTCTCCCTTTGTATTACTTATCACTAACTTTTGAAATGGAAAGGGAAAAATATTTAAGTGCAAGTGGAAACTTAGGAGATGGGAGAAGAGCCCTTTAGTATTTAGTGGAAATTTAAATTTCCAGATTCATTAAAAAGCAATCCTACATGTTATACTAAAAGTACCAGGAAGACCATGTTGGTGGTACTTAGGGGGAAAAGGACTATTTTCTGGAATATGAGGGGAGAGGCTATGTAGAATCTCCCACAAATGACCATTCATTTAGAGCTCCACAAATACAATGGAAAATTATGTAGTTTTCAGAGCAACGGGAAGTGCTGGCAGCATTTAGGTTACAGCCTACAAAACTAGAGATGGGGAGATATTTTTAAGATTCTGTCATGTGCAGGACAAAGTGCCCACCATTCAGTTGTTTATGTAACAAATCTTTCTCTTCACTTGATTTCTAGAATTATAGTATCTTACTGCCTGAGGAACTAGACCAAGGAGTTGGGAATTGCCTTCCTCATATACTCTAATTTTCTCTCATGTCTCTTTTACCTGAAGGTTGGCTTTCAGTTACCAATACAATAATGCTCTAATAATCTTTCAATATTCCCAAAGCATTGAGGTTGGCAAGGAAGGCAATGTACATGTCTGATCTGAGACGAGGTTTGAAGAATGGAAATGCTTATTTGCCTATGCACAGCCTTAAAACCCACCATGTCCTGTTTGCAAATCTGGCAGAATAAATGCACACCTTTAAAATATTTAAAATATCCATAATTAATGATACTCTCCAGTCTTCGGACCACTTTAATCCACCGTCTTCATCATCCCTCAGACAGGAGATGTGCACTGTCACACATACTAGCCTTTTTGAGTCTGAGACATGGAAGTAAGCAGTCCACATAGGAAGGTGCATTCCAGAAATAGAATCTAGTGTTTTAATCTGGACCCCCTGTGCATTTCTCAGCCACGTTGTTCTGTTATCCTGTGTCCTATATCCTGTGCTGGATTTTCCCTGTAGTATTCAGATCATAGCTTCTAATTCTTGTGGCATATTAATTTAACCTAACTGCATGTAAATCCCACTAAAGGAATTTCCCAGTGGAAGGTTGGCTTAATTATGCAGAGAATGGAATATATGACCATGGGCCAATCCTGCTATTCTGATCATTGGAAGGACAATTTCACTCCACTGTCAGATTGTCATTTTTTACTGCTCAGAGTTGAACTGTGTAGGCAACTGAAAATAGTTTTGGCCCCTAAGTGGCAGATTTTAGAAATAGTTGAGCCTACTTTATTCCAGAAATAATTTAAAGGGGAAATGCATAAATTAACAAACTGGAAAGAATAATTTGCTTTATCCTCTACCAGAATTCTTACATACATATTATTATTTAATCTCATGCTAGCCATTAATTTGAAAGGTGATTGCTTCCACTTTTATTGTAAAAAAATTAATGTCTATATCAATGAGGGGAATTTTCCTAGGAAAATAAAGTACTTTCTTCAGGTAGAGAAGAAAATTAAGTGTCCTGGGTTCCTAAGCAGAGGAAGCAGCCTGCCTGTGCCAAAAACCAGGGTCTCCTTTCCAGCTGCGAGGCCTGAGGAGGAGGTGAATTCTGGGTGTCTGTCACCTCAGCTATAAGGTGTGGGGATGATAACCCATCTTTTTCTAAATTTGCAGTTTAAGTATATATGTAAAATGCTTAGAATCAGCTATTGTACTTCTTGGTATATAGCCAAAAGAATTGAAAGCAGGTATTTGAACAGATATTTGTACACCCATGTTCACAGCAATATTCGCAATAGCCAAGAGGTGGAAATGAAACCAATGTCAATCAGCAAATGGATGCATCGACAAAATGTGGTCTATACAAAGGAATATTCTTCAGCATTAAAGAGGAAGGAGATTCTGACACCTGCTACAACATGGATGCACTTTGATCACATTCTGCTAAGCGAAATAAGCTAGTCACAAGAGGACAAATGTAGGATTTCACTTTATGAGGTACCTGAAATAGTCGAATTCATGGAGATGGTGGAATGGTGGTTGTCATGGGCTGGGTAAAGGGAGGGATGGAAGTTATTTATTAGTGGGAGCAGTTGCCGTTAGGGATGAAGGAGTTCTTGGGGTGGAACCATCCCCAGATGGTTGCACCACATTGTGAATGTAATTAATGCTATATGCTTGAAAATGGTTAAAAGGGCAAATCTTATGTAATGTGTATTTTACCACAAGTAAAAAAAAAATACTTTGGATGCTTGCAGCGATGGTTCTCATTATGGTGTCTGGACCAGCAGTATCCACTTCGCCTGGGACTTGTTAAGAAAGCAAAGTGTGGGTCCCGCCCTGATCTGCTGCCTCCTAGACTTAGGCGTAGAGCCCAGCTGGGTGATTCTGATGTTTGTGAATTTCACAGGAGCAAACTATTGTAAGTAGTCAACAGATATTAGCTGCGTCGACATCACTTATATTACTTTTCTATCTTATTATTATTTTTTTTTTAGATTTTATTTATTTGACAGAGAAAGACACAGCGAGAGAGGGAACACAAACGGGGAGTGGGAGAGGGAGAAGCAGACTCCCTGCTGAGCAGGGAGCCCGATGCGGGACTCGATCCCAGGACTCCAGGATCATGACCTGAGCCGAAGGCAGTCGCTTAACCAACTGAGCCACCCAGGCGCCCACTTTTCTATCTTCTTTAGGCTCCCCGATTCTGTTTCCAGAAGACATTTGTGCTTTTATTTAATTCCATATTTGTCTTCTTTATGATACCTGTTCTAACATCTCCTAGCTAACGTGTATAAGAGAAGGAGGAGGTATGGAGGAATTAAACAGTAAAGAAAGGTATTTACTAGTGGAGGTACATCCCCAAAGCTTCTCTTCGATGCATTCAAGTAACAGCTAGACCAGAGGTCGTTTCCATAGTAACATCCATTCTGCAATTTATAAATTGCAGAATGGAGAGGAAAATTATTGAAAATGCCTGTGGAAACTAAAGTTTTTCAGGAGAATGTTTGTAATACCTTAAATTGGCATGTTCCCTCTCATGATAAACATAGGGGTTATGGGTTATTTAAATGGGTTGTAAGCATCTGGGGGGCCATTGTAATCCTCATTAAACCTCCACTAACCATAAAGACCTCTTTATTCTTAAAATGAACACGCTGTGAAGGAAGTCATTGCAAAACGCCCAGACTGTGACAGACATTAACCTCCTACATCAATAGCTTCTACTGAACTCCAATAAAACCTAGGAATTCTCAACTGGAAGTACTCTCCTTCTGCAGCGAAGTTTACTTTTTTTTGTGAACCTATACATCAAATGACTTCCCCTCTTCTGAACAAAACCTAAATCAGACTCCTTTCACTCATTTTCATCAGTCCCCCAAATGGGTAAACTCTTCACTCAGTTCTTGACAACTAGTGGTTGTTTCCTCAGAAAAATCAAGCACTTGGCAAACGTGGCTCACCCTGGTCAAAATTCCTTTTCTGTGGGAGCTAACAATGGGTGCTCACTATGTTCGGGAAATTGCCCTCTAATGGATGTCTGTGAAGGGACTTCTGGTCTCATTGGATCCGAAGGCTAGCCTTGGAATGGGAACTCTGATTTTTTTTGTTTTGGAGTCACTATTCATTTATTATGAACATCAGGAAATTGTTCCTGATTCACAGTCAACTTTCACTGCGAAGTGGTCACCCTTGAGGAATCGAAAGGAGACAGAACTCACAGTTCACATTCGAGGATAATCTGGCTTTGGGAAGGACATTGGGTGTTAGGCCTCCATGTACAAAACTGCCTTTAGAAACATCACATTGTGGTGACCACTCTGAGCCCCCTTGCACTAGGATTCCACAAAACTGAGAGAACCTTCTAGAGATGGCAGACGGGGTGGCCCCATTAGTAATGACTAACCATTTATGTTTTGTGAAGGGGTCAGAGTGTATCCTGTTCAAACTGAAATGTTCAACAAGAGTCATTGTTCTTGGGGCACCTGGGTGGCTCAGTCAGTTAAGTGTCTGCTTTGGGCTCAGGTCATGATCCCAGGGTCCTGGGATGGAGCCCGGCATGGGGCTCCCTGCTTGGTGGGGAGTCTGCTTCTTCCTCTCTCACTCCCCCTATTTGTGCTCTCTCTCTCTGCCAAAGAAATAAAATCTTTAGGGGCACCTGGGTGGCTCAGTCGTTAAGCGTCTGCCTTCGGCTCAGGTCATGACCCCAGGGTCCTGGGATCAAGCCCCGCATCAGGCTCCCTGCTCAGCGGGGAGCCTGCTTGTCCCTCTCCCACTCCCTCTGCTTGTGTTCCTGCTCTCGCGATCTCTCTCTGTCAAATAAATAAAATCTAAAAAAAAAAAAAAAAAAGTCATCTTTCTTAATGTTCTGTAAGTTGCTCTGGAGCCCAGTTCCTAAGAATAGCCATCCATGGCAGGGAGATGGGGAACCCAGAAAATGATTTAACATGAAAAAATTCAAGGCAACAGGTTTTGGGGTTTTGGGGTTTTTTTTGTTTTTTCCCAGTTTAAACCATCTCTTCCCATTTAATTCTGATTCTTTAGGGGAAAGTGCCTGTAAAAGTTGAATCCCTTTTCAGGGCTGTTTGTCCATAACCCCTCTTTCCTTTATTCCTCCTTATCTCTAGGAGGGCTGCTGGGTGAAGAAGGTTGTGTGCAAATCCTAATCTGTCTGGGCAGTCCTTCTCTGTTCCCTCTGTGCTCAGAAGTGAGTGGTCTGGTGAAGCTCCCGGGGATCCTGCTGTGGGCTCTGCCTTCGGGTGGCTTATCTGCCCTGTACTTGACGGAGGGGCTGTTGATGATGTCTGCTACCCGCTGGTGTGTGTAGCCTTCTGCCTGCCATTAAAAGGGCCCCCTCTCTGGTCCCACTCCAAGGCCTCCACGGGTCACTGGCTGAATGTGCACTTGGCGTCCTCGCGATCTAAGCACTTGGGAACCCCGGGCTGTCGCACTTGGCAGTGCCATCTTTGGGAGCTCAGACTCGGGGCACTATTCCAAAGCTTTGATCTCAGGGACCGCCTTCTACCCTGCACTGTGTAAGGGGTGACAGGGCAGTGGTGCCCTATCGGAGGGCTCTAGTCCAGTCTCTGCTGTTCATAGCCCCCTTTGACCAACTCCCAGGGGCATGAGTATGCTGGTCCTCTCTCCAGGGAAAGGTTAGGACATCACACCTGGTTAGGGCACCACTGCTCCCCCCCCTTTCCTGTGCAGCCCATCTTCCTTTCTACATCTACAAACTGACTTAGTTTGTAAAATGCAGAAGGTTTTGAATTGACTATACCCTTTTCTCACAAACAAAGCCTCTCCAGCTCTCGAAAGCTATTCAGTCACTCTAGACTCAAAAATCTTAGCTAAAAGCCGAAAGCAGAATACTGAGGCTGCTTTTTCCCTCCCCCTTTTAACAATCTGGATCTTCCCTGATGCAGCAGGTGCCCCTGGCCACAAAAGGAAAGTCGATGACACTGTTGGGGAGCTTACTCTGGGCCAGGCTATCTTCCAAACGCTGTCTGTGCAGACTCTTCATTCCCTCAGCCACAGTAGGAGACAGGTATCACTATTACCCCCACTTGCCAGAGGAAACCAAGGCTTAAATGAATTAGATCATTTGGCCAATGTCACACATCTAGTAAGTGATAGGGCTGGGAGCCGGGGAAAGAGCCACCCGAGAGCCTCAATGACTTCATTTTTTATTTTATATCTATCCTTTTCCTGTTTTATGTAATTATCATTTTTATGTATTCATATATTTATTTCCTATGATATATATAATTTACTAAATATTAAAGGATTTAATGCTCAATTAGCTAATCTTCTCCATTTGGTTTCATATTTTTATTTTTTTTAATTTTATTGTTGTTAATCACCATACATTACATCATTAGTTTTTGATTGGATTCATATTTCTAAAGCCACTTCCATTCATCCCATGGATAATAAGCCAGAAAGGGGCACTGCTCCAGTTGAGGTGGGGACAGGCAGGGGTGGGGGACTGCCTGGGGTCCAGCAGTGATGGCCAGTGTGCTTCACCTCCTCCAAGGCAACTCTGAGGAAGCCCGTTATCTCCTCAGAATCCAGCTTGAAGGCCTGCTCCCTGCAGGTGGCCTTCTCATCCCAGGAATATCTCCTAACACCTGAGTCAGAATCAGATTGCCCAGGTGGGACCGATCACAGACCATCCACTTTAGTTTTACTTGATGGGGGCCCAGGGGTGATCCCCTGAGCAGTGGGCTGCAGTCACTTCCCACTTCCCTCTACTTTTAGAATTGCCGCCGCCCCCTGCACACCCCCCACCAGCCTAGTCCTCCAAAGCGGAAAGTGCCAAGTAGAAGCTGGTGTTCACTCTTGGTTTCAAAGCCATGTGTTTGGTCATTGTGACGTGTTGTGTTGGAATGTGTCGGCCTGTTCACCATTGTCAAACTCCTCCTTTCCACCTTGCTTGCTTACTTGCCTGAACAGTCTGACCCCTGACAGCCTCACTGTGTCCAGCCTTGACCCGTAGTCGCTTCATGGTAAGCCTGAACTTAGAATCGCCCAGCAGACCACGTGACTGCATCTTGTTCTTAATTGTGTCCCCAGCGCTTGGTAGTTGACTGGGGACATGCTAAGCACTCCACGCGTGTTTTCTTAAGTTACTAATTAACTAATGGCACTAGCTGGTGCTCTTATCAATTGATTTAAATGTCAATGAATTAATTATCCTGAGAAGCAGATGTGGTTTTACATGCTTAATTTACAAGAAGGAAGTCTTTGGATTATCATGGGTTTTGTTTTTAAAAATCTTAAAAAAAAAAAACAGAGTTAGTGATTTGATGAACCATGGAGTTAATTACTTGCTCTGAATTTCAATTACTTTCTCCCTTGTCCAGTCTGTAGAGATACTTTCGGCAGCTTTGACACTTGGTTTTACGTTTTAAACGGGAGGTCAGCTCACCTTCCGTTGTAAACCAGGAGCCACAATCATTCAGCTGGGAAGAGGAAATGTGTCAAACTTCGTACCCCAAGTATACAAACAAGTCTGAAGCACATTTATAACTTAGAAAATACTCTAATTTTCCATATTTTCCCTACTCCAGTGTAATTCCCCAGAAACATAGCCATCATCTGTCATTGTTTTTCTTTCATTATAATTGCAGTAATATTATAACAAGCTTTTTCGGCCCTCTGGGAAATTTGGAAATTCTCACTAAACTCCTATCACAGAGTATAGCTCCCTTAAAACTAAAAATGCAAATATGTCGTTACTTTTACCATGCCCAGTTCTTAAGAATGATAGAAGTTTGTGAGTGAAATGTCATTTTTAAAAAAGGAGAAGATGCATGGGTGCCACATTATTTTAAATAATGTGTGTGTCAACCCAATGTCTAAATGACTTCAAATGATCAAAATGTTAAAGGCAAGAATTTATCAGTTTGAAGTCGTGCCCAATTCCTCTATATCCTAATCCTGCCTTTTCGTTAGCACCGGATTTGGGCAAATATTCTCAAAGAAAATGAAAGGTATTAAAATAGGTGAGAGGGGCGCCTGGGTGGCTCAGTTGGTTGAGCGACTGCCTTCGGCTCGGGTCATGATCCTGGAGTCCCTGGATCGAGTCCCGCATCGGGCTCTCTGCTCAGCAGGGAGTTTGCTTCTCCCTCTGACCCTCCCCCCTCTCATGTGCTCTCTCTCATTCTCTCTCTCTCAAATAAATAAATAAAATCTTTAAAAAAAAAAAAATAGGTGAGAGATCTGGACCTTACCATTGATTTGCTATCAGAGTTACCCCAGGAGGAACATCACTCTGAAAGAAAACACTGTCTAATGGGAGGGTCTGTTTGACAGAATTATCATAGAGTGCCTTGCTTTCTGTTTTTCATATATCATTTTCCCCAACAATATTCAGCTTTTGAGTAACGTCCTAGACACTCCAGTAATCCAGCTTTCCCTTAAACCTACCTGGCCGTTGGACAAACAAGAGGTTGCAGCCAGGTTGGTTAGATTCTAATGTCTGTGCTCATTACTCTCTGCCATTTTGCTTTTATATACAAATTGCTAATGCACTGTTTAATTATGTCACAGGTAAATTGTGCATTAAATATTTTAAACACTACAGAGATTCACCATCTTGCCACACACAGACTGTACTCAACCTCACAAATGTATTTTAAAGGAAGAGAAATAGCTATATTCTTTATGCACCACTCATTCCCTATCATCTTAATTCTTTTTTCTGTTATTTAATTACTACCCCCGGGAAAGGCATGATTTTTTCTTATAAATACCATGAAATCCGATGGATGCCATTCTCTCCAAAACTAATTTTCATTAAGAAGAAAATATAAGATTGACCCAAAAAAACCCCTCTTCTCCTGTTGTCAGTTGCAATCTCTTAAAAAAAAAAAAAAAAAGCCTCCTTTGCAATTCAAAATGTCTTTAGAAAAGGCCACAATTCACTGAAATGCCACACTCACAGATGCTTTATTTCTTCCCTTCTGATGACTTTAAGTAAATTCATAGCTGCTACATTCAGTCCTTTCTCTAAAAATGTACTGAGCCTTAAATAAATAGTATATGTGTCTGTATTGGAGGGGGGGGAACCCAGATCCCAAAGAACTATTCTAAATCATGATCCCAAAGAACTATTCTAAATCATGATCCCAAAGAACTATTCTAAATCATGA